>NC_092788.1:54692403-55002403 GCF_047496795.1 Chiloscyllium punctatum | reverse complement strand
CACCGACATGCACACAAACACACACACACGCAGTCACTCACAAATGCACACTCAAACATTTTCACACGCTCCATCACAATTTCTCTCTCACACTCACACACAAACATACACTCTCTCTCTGTCTCTCTGACATACACACACTTTCACTCACTCATTCTCTCTCTCTACACTCTCTCTCTCACACACTCGCTTCCACACACACTCTTACACACACACTCTCATATACACTTTCTGACACACTTACCCCACACACTCACATTCACCATCTCATACATGCTCACTTTCACACACTCACTCTCTCTCTCTCTCCAAAACTCTGTCTCTCTCACACACACTTGCAAAGTCACTCACACATGCCCTCTCTCTCACGTGCACACTCACTCTCGTTCACTTGTTCACACACTCTCTCTCACATGCACACACACTCGCATGCACTCACTCTTTCACATCCACTCACACACTTCCTCTCTCTCACTTTCACCCTTTCTTTCTCACACTCACACACACTCTCATGCATGAGCACATCATATCTCACACACGCTCACACACTTTCTCACTCACATGGGCACATTTTCTCTCTCTCATGCACGCACTTGCACACAGGCATTCTCTCTCTCTCACACACGCGCATTCTCTCTCTCGCACACTCATTCTCTCTCACACAAGCATTCTCTCACACACTCATTCTCTCTCACACACACTCATTCTCTCTCTCTCTCCCATACTCATTCTCTCTCTCACGCGCGCATTCTCTCTCACAGACACATTCTCTTTCACACTTATTCTCTCTCTCATGCACGCATTCTCTCTCACACACTTATTCTCTCTCATACACGCATTCTCTCTCTCTCACACACACTTTTTCTCTCTCACTCACCCATTCGCTCTCTCTCTCTCCCACACTGATTCTCTCTCTCACACACGCATTCTCTCTCTCACACGTGCATTCTATCTATCTCTCACGCACGCATTCTCTCACACACTCATTCTCTCTCTCGCACACTCATTCTCTCTCACACACTCATTCTCTCTCTCACTCACGCATTCGCTCTCTCTCTCTCCCATACTCATTCTCTCTCTCACGCACACATTCTCTCTCAAACACTCATTCTCTCTCTCACACACGCATTCTCTCTCTCAAACACTCATTCTCTCTCTCACGCACCCATTCTCTCTCTTGCACACTCATTCTCTCTCTCACACACTCATTCTCTCTCTCATCACGCATTCGCTCTCTCTCTCCCACACTCATTCTCTTTCTCACGCGTGTATTCTCTCTCTCTCTCTCACAGACGCATTCTCTCTCACACTCATTCTCTCTCTCTCACACACGCATTCTTTCTCACACACGCATTCTCTCTCTTGCAAACTCGTTCGCTCTCACATACGCGCATTCTCTCTCTCGCACACACGCATTCTCTCTCTCGCACACACGCATTCTCTCTCTCTCACACACGCACATTCTCTCTCTCTCTCACATGCGTGCATTCTCTCTCTCTCGCACACACGCATTCTCTCTCTCACATACGTGCATTCTCTCTCTTGCACACACGCTTCTCTCTCTCACATACGTGCATTCACTCAAGCACACTCATTCTCTCTCGCACACATGCATTCTCGCTCTCTCTTGTACACGCATTCTCTCTCACGCACACACTCATTCTCTCTCTCTCACACACACGCATTCTTTCTCACACATGCATTCTCTCTCATGTACACTCATTCTCTCTCATACACGCATTCTCTCACACACACATTTTCTCTCTCGCACACACGCATTCTCTCTCACACATGCATTCTCTCTCTCACACATGCACGCATTCTCTCTCACACACATTTTCTCTCTCACACACACTCATTCTCTCTCTCACACACTCATTCTCTCTCTCACTCACGCATTCGCTCTCTCTCTCCCACACTCATTCTCTCTCTCACGCGTGCATTCTCTCTCTCTCTCACAGACGCATTCTCTCTCACACTCATTCTCTCTCTCTCACACACGCATTCTCGCTCTCTCTCGCACACGCATTCTTTCTCACACACGCATTCTCATTCTCTCTCACACATGCATTCTCTCTCTCACACATTTTCTCTCTCACACGCACGCATTCTCTCTCTCACACACACGCATTCTCTCTCATACACGCATTCTCTCTCTCTCACAAACGCATTTTCTCTCTCACACACACGCATTCCACATTTTCTCTCTCACACACACGCATTCCACATTGTCTCTCACACACACACGCATTCTCTCTCTCTCACACACACATTTTCTCTCTCACACACACGCATTCCACATTTTCTCTCTCACACACATGCATTCTCTCTCTCACACACACACGCATTCTCACTCACACACGCATTCTCTCTCACACACACATTTTCTCTCTCACACACACGCATTCTCTCTCTCTCACACACATTTTCTCTCTCAAACACACGCATTCCACATTCTCTCTCTCACACACGCATTCTCACTCACACACGCATTCTCTCTCACACACACATTTTCTCTCTCACACACGCTTTCTCTCTCTCTCACACACGCATTCTCTCTCTCACACACACACGCATTCTCTCTCTCTCACACACACGCATTCTCTCTCTCTCACACACACATTTTCTATCTCACAACCACGCATTCTCTCTCACACACATTCTCTCTCACACACACGCATTCTCTCTCTCACACACACGCATTCTCTCTCTCTCTCTCACACACATTTTCTCTCGCACACACATGCATTCCACATTCTCTCTCACACACACACGCATTCTCACTCACACACGCATTCTCACTCACACACATTCTCTCTCACACACACTCATTCTCTCTCTCTCACACACATTTTCTCTCTCGCACACACGCATTCTCTCTCTCACACACACATTCTCTCTCTCTCTCACACGCATTCTCTCTCGCACACACGCATTCTCTCTCACACACGCATTCTCTCTCACACACGCATTCTCTCTCACACACATGCATTCTCTCTCTCTGTGTCCCCCACTCTCTCTCTCCCCCACTCTCTCTGTGTCCCTCTCTCTCTCTGTGTCCCTCTCTCTCTCTGTGTCCCTCTCTCTCTCTCTGTGTCCCTCTCTCTCTCTCTCTGTCCCTCTCTCTGTATCCCTCACTCTCTCTTTCTCTGTCTGTCCCTCGGTCTCTCTATCACACTCTCTCCCTGTGTCCCACTCTCTCTCCCTGTGTCCGTCACTCTCTCCCTGTGTCCCACTTTCTCTCCCTGTGTCCATCATTCTCTCCCTGTGTCCCTCACTCTCTCTCTGTGTCCCTCTCTATCTTTCTCTCTCTGTCACTCTCTCTGTGTTCCTCTCTCTCTCTCTATGTATCCCGCTCTTTCTCTCAATCTCTCTCTGTTCCTGTCCCTCTCTCTCTGTCTCGGTCCCACTCTCACTGTCCCACTCTCACTGTCCCTCTCTCATTGTCTCTCTCTCTCTGCGTACCTCACTCTATCTCTGTCCCTCTCTCTCTGCGTACCTCACTCTATCTCTGTCCCTCTCTCTCTGCGTCCCTCACTCTCTCTCTCTGTCCCTCTCACTCCCTGTCCCTCACTCTCTCTCTCTCTCTCTCCCGGTCCCTCACTCTCTCTCCCTGTACCTCACTCTCTCTCCCTGTACCTCTCTCTCTCCGTCACTCTCTCTCTCTCCCTGTCCCCCCCCTCTCTCTGTCCCCCTCTCTCTCTCCCTGTCCCTCTCTCTCTCTGTCCCTCTCTCTCCCTGTCCCTCACTCTCTCTCCCTCTATCTCACTCTCTCTCTCCCCGTCCCTCTCTCTCTCTCTCTGTCCCTCTCTCTCCCCCTGTCTCTCTCTCTCTCCCTGTCCCTCTCTCTCTCTCTCCCTGTCCCTCTCTCCCTCTCTCTCTCTCCCTGTCCCTCACTCTCTCTCACTCTCTCTGTCTCCCTCTCTCCCTCTCACCCTGTCCCTCTCTCTCCCTATCCCTCACTCTCTCTCCCTCTATCTCACTCTCTCTCTCCCTGTCCCTCACTCTCTCTCCCTCTATCTCACTCTCTCTCTCCCTGTCTCTCTCTCTCTCTCTCTCTCTCTCCCTGTCCTCCTCTCTCTCTCCCTGTCCCTCTCTCCCTCTCTCTCTCTGTCCCTTTCTCTCTCTCTCTCCCTGTCTCTCTCTCTCTCTCTCTCTCTCTCTCTCTCTGTCCCTCATGCTCTCTCTCTCTCCCTGTCTCTCTCTCTCTCCCTGTCTCTCCCTCTCTATCTCTCCCTGTCCCTCTCTCTCTCCCTGTATCTCTCTCTCTCTCCCTGTCCCTCTCTCTCCCTGTCCCTCTCTCTCTCCCTCCCTCTCTCTCTCCCTCTCTCTCTCTCCCTGTCCCTCTCTCTCTCTCTCTGTCCCTCTCTCTCTCTCTCTCCCTGTCTCTCTCTCTCTCCCTGTCTCTCTTTCTCCCTGTCCCACTCTCTCCCTGTCCCTCTCTCTCTCTCTCTCCCTGTCACTCTCTCTCTCTCTCTCACTGTCCCACTCCCCCTCTGTCTCTCTCTCCCTGTCCCTCTCTCTCTCTCTGTCCCTCTCCCCCCATCTCTCTCTCTCCCTGTCCCTCTCTCTCTCACTCTGTCTCTCTCCCCCCTCTCTCTCTCTCTCCCTGTCCCTCTCTCTCTCTCTCTGTCCCTCACTCTCTCCCTGTCTCTCTCTCTCTCTCTGTCCCTCACTCTCTCTCTCTGTCCCTCTCTCTCTCTCCCTGTCCCTCACTCTCTCTCCCTGTCCCTCACTCTCTCCCTGTCGCTCTCTCTCTCTCTCTCTGTCCCTCTCTCTCTCTCTCTGTCTCTCTCTCTCTCTCCCTGTCCCTCTCTCTCCCTGTCCCTCACTCTCTCCCTCTATCTCACTCTCTCTCTCCCTGTCCCTCTCTGTCTGTCCCTCTCTCTCTCCCTGTCTCTCTCTCTCTCCCTGTCCCTCTCTCTCTCTCTCCCTGTCCCTCTCTCCCTCTCTCTCTCTGTCCCTCTCTCTCTCTCTCTCTCCCTGTCCCTCGCTCTCTCTCCCTCTCTCTCTCTCTCCCTGTCCCTCTCTCTCTCCCTGTCCCTCACTCTCTCTCCCTCTATCTCACTCTCTCTCTCCCTGTCCCTCTCACTCTCTCCCTGTCCCTCTCTCTCTCTCTCTCTCCCCCTGTCTATCTCTCTCTCTCCCTGTCCCTCTCTCTCTCTGTTCCTCTCTCTCTCTCTCTCTCTCTCCCCTCTCTCTCTCTCTCTGTCCCTCTCTCTCTCTCCCTGTCCCTCTCTCTCTCTCCCTCACTCTCTCTCTCCCTGTCTCTCTCTCTCTCTCCCCCGTCCCTCTCTCTCTCTCTCCCTCCCTGTCCGTCTCTCTCTCACTGTCCCTCTCTCTCTATGTCTCTCTGTCTCTCTCTCTCTGTCCCTCTCCCCCCACTCTCTCTCTGTCCCTCTCTCTCTCCATATCCCTCTCTCTCTCTCCCTGTCCCTCTCTCTCTCTCTCTCTGTCCCTCTCCCCCTCACTCTCTCTCTGTCTCTCTCTCTCCCTGTCCCTCTCTCTCTCCCCCTCACTGTCTCTCTCTCTCCCTGTCCCTCTCTCTCTCCCTGTCCCTCACTCTCTCTCCCTGTCTCTCTCTCTCTCTGTCCCTCACTCTCTCTCCCTGTCCCTCTCTCTCTCTCTGTCCCTCTCTCTCTCTGTGTCCCTGTCCCTCACTCTCTCTCCCTCTATCTCACTCTCTCTCTCTCCCTGTCCCTCTCACTCTCTCTCTCCCTCTCTCTCTCTCTCTCTCTCCCTGTCCCTCTCTCTCTCCATATACCCCTCATTCGCCCTGTCCCTCTCTCTCTCTCTCTCTCTCTCTCTCTCTCTCTCTCTCTCTCTCTCTCTCTCTCTCTCTCACTCTCCCTGTCGCTCTCTCTCTCTCTCTCTCTGTGTGTCTGTCCCTCTCAGATAGCCCGGAGTAAGTTACATCCTGGAATCGAATCGCGGAGTTCAGAGTGGTTTATATACCGAATAACGGATAGCCTGGAGTGAGTTCCAGCCTGGAATCAAATCGCGGAGTTCAGAGTGGTTTATGTACAGAATAACAGATATCCCGGCGTGAGTTATAGCCTGGATTCAAATTGAGGGATTCAGAGTGGTTTATATACAGAATAACAGATAGCCCAGGTTGAGTTACAGCCTGGAATCTAATTGAGGGGTTCAGAGTGGTTTACATACAGAATAACAGATATCCCGGGGTGAGTTACAGCCTGGATTCTAATTGAGGGATTCAGAGTGGTTTATATACAAAATAACAGATAGCCCAGGTTGAGTTACAGCCTGGAATCTAATTGAGGGTTTCAGAGTGGTTTACATACAGAAGAACAGATAGTCCAGAGTGACTTACAGCCTGGAATCTAATTGAGGGGTTCAGGCCTGTTTATATACAGAATAACAGATAGCCCGGGGTGAGTTACAGCCTGGAATCTAATCAAGGGGTTCAGGCTGGTTTATGTGACAGAATAACAGTAATCCCGAGGTCAGTTAAAGCCTGGAATGTAATCGAGGGGTTCGGGGTGGTTTATATACAGAAAACAAATACCCTGGTGTGAGTTAAGGCATGGAATCTAATTGAGGAGTTAAGGCTTGTTTATATACAGAATATATATTCAGAATATATATTTCATATTCAGAATAACAGATGGCTCGGAGTGAGTTGCAGCCTGGAATCGAATCGCGGGGTTCAGGGTGATTTATATACAGAATAACAGATAGCCCAGAGTGAGATGCAGCCTGGAATCTAATCGCGGGGTTCAGGGTAGTTTATAAACAGAATAACAGATAGCCTGGAGTGAGTTACAGCTTGGAATTTAATCGCGGGGTTTAGGGTGGTTTATATACAGAATAACAGACAGCCCGGAGTGAGTTACAGCCTAGAATCAAATTGAGGTGTTCAGAGTGGGTTATATACAGAATAACAGATATCCCGGAGTGAGTTACAACTTGGAATCGAATCGAGGTGTTCAGGGTGGGTTGCATACAGAATAACAGATAGACTGGAGTGAGTTGCAAATTGCATTCAAATTGAGGGTATTGGGCAATTAATCGACAGAGCAACGGGATACGAGAGGAGAGAAAGCAGAGGAGAAATTACCCACCATGGACCAACTCAACAATGAGCTGAGCCAGACAGGATTCAAGTGCTTTATGTGGAGGTTTCTATGTGTTCTAAAAGATGGGACAGAAACAGGCAGATACCCACAGTTTCTATGATGTTGCAGTCAAATATCTGAAAGACAGGGAATCCCTAAGCAGAGACGCAGAGTTAAACTCAGTTTAAACTCTCTCCATCACACACACACACACCCACACATAGAAACTGAATATAATGTGGAGAAATGTCCATGTGCAGCACAGATTTCCAAACTAACTCAGTGACAGACCAAAACCCCGTTCTCTGCCCAGTCCCCACTTCCAGACCCAGGGAGGTTTTATCCCTGACCCAGGGCATGTTTCTGACTGGATATTATTACATTGTAACATGAAGGTACTGAGTGTAACAGTTTGCTACATCCTATCATGTCATCTATTTTGCTGTCAGTGTTTTGTGAATTATATTGAAAACATTGGCAGGTGCAAGAGAATATTCTGGAAGGTGATTTGCAGTAAGAATAGAAAAAGCTGAATGTTTCTGTGTAAAATGATGAGAAATTCTGAAGCAGTATTGTTCAGATGCTACAGCTGATCATGTACGTAAACATCAGTAAGTTAACATGATGGTAGTGCCAGCAGATTGGAGGACCAGTGATACATTGATCATTATTGAGATTAGATTGTGTTGGGAACATGAGTTTAACATGACAGGAAGTGGAATCAAATCAATGGGTTCAGGGTGGTTAATATACAGATTAACAGATAGCCCAGAGTGAGTTACAGTCTGGAATCGAATTGAGGGGTTCAGGCTTGTTTATATACAGATTAACAGATAGCCATGTGTGAGCAAATGCCTGGAACCTACTTGAGGAGTTCAGAGTGATTTAAATACAGAATAACAGATAGACCAGCGTGAGTTACAGCCTGGAATCTAATTGAGGGGTTCAGAGTGTTTTATATACAGAATAACAGATAGACCAGCATGTGTTACAGCCTGGATTCTAATTGAGGGTTTCAGGGTGGTTTATATACAGGATAACAGATATCCCGGTGTGAGTTAAAGCCTGGAATGTAATCGAGGGGTTCAGAGTGGTTAATATACAAAACACAGATACTCTGGAGTGAGTTAAGGCATGGAATATAATTGAGGGGTTCAGGCATGTTTATATACAGATTAAAAGATATCCCTGAGTGAGCTAATGCCCGGAACCTAATCGAGGAGTTCAGAGTGATTTATATACAGAATAGCAGATGCCACAGAATGAGATACAGACAGGAATCCAATCGAGGGGTTCAGGGTGGGTTGCATACAGAATAACAGATACTCTGGAGTGAGTTACAGCCTGGATTCAAATCGAGGTGTTCAGGGTGGGTCATATACAAAATATCAGATAGCCCAGAGTGAGTTACAGCCTGGAATCTAATCGAGGGGTTCAGGGGGTTAAAATACAGAATAACAGATAGCCTGGAGTGAGTTACAGATTGGAATCAAATCGAGGTGTTCAGGGTGGGTTACATACAGAATAACAGATAACAAGTAGTGAGTCACAAAATCGCGGAGTCATACAGTCCTAGAGATGTACAGCATGGAAACAGACCCTTTGGTCCAACCCGTCTATGCCGACCAGATATCCTAACCTACTCTAGTCTCTTTTTCAAGCACTTGGCTCATCTCCCTCCAAAACTTTCCCATTCACATATCCATCGAGCTGAATTTTAAATGTTGCAATTGTACTCCCTCCACCACTTCCTCTGACAGTTCATTGCATTCATGGACCACCCTCTGAGTGAACAAGTTGCCCCTTAGGTCTCTTCCATATCTTTCCCCTCTCACACTAAACCTCTGCCCTCTAGTTCTGGACTCCCCTACAGCGAGGAAAAGACTTTGTCTATTTCTTCTATCCATGCCCGTCTTGATTTTATAAACCTCGATAAAGTCACGCCTCAGCCTCTGATGCTCCAGGGAAAACAGCCCCAGCTTATTCAGCCTCTCCCCTTGGCTCAAATCCTCTGGTTTATGTCACAGAATAACAGAGAGCCCACAGTGAGTAACTGCCTGGAATCTAATTGAGGGGTTCAGAGTGGTTTATATACAGTATAACAGATAGCCCGGAGTGAGTTACAGCCTGGAATCTAATTGAGGGGTTGAGAGTGGTTTATATACAGAATAACAGTTAGGCCGGAGTGAGTGACAGCCTGGAATCTAATTGAGGGGTTCAGAGTGGTTTATATACAGAATAACTGATAGCCCACAGTGAGTAACTGCCTGGAATCTAATTGAGGGGTTCAGAGTGGTTTATATACAGAATAACAGAGAGCCCACAGTGAGTAACTGCCTGGAATCTAATTGAGGGGTTCAGAGTGGTTTATATACAGAATAACAGATAGCCCAGGGTGAGTTACAGCCTGGAATCTAATTGAGGGTTTCAGAGTGGTTTATATACAGAATAACAGATAGCCCGGGATGAGTTACAGCCTGGAATCTAATCAAGGGGTTCAGGCTGGTTTATGTGACAGAATAACAGTAATCCCGAGGTCAGTTAAAGCCTGGAATGTAATCGAGGGGTTCGGGGTGGTTTATATACAGAAAACAAATACCCTGGTGTGAGTTAAGGCATGGAATCTAATTGAGGAGTTAAGGCTTGTTTATATACAGAATATATATTCAGAATATATATTTCATATTCAGAATAACAGATGGCTCGGAGTGAGTTGCAGCATGGAATCGAATCGCGGGGTTCAGGGTGATTTATATACAGAATAACAGATAGCCCAGAGTGAGATGCAGCCTGGAATCTAATCGCGGGGTTCAGGGTAGTTTATAAACAGAATAACAGATAGCCTGGAGTGAGTTACAGCTTGGAATTTAATCGCGGGGTTTAGGGTGGTTTATATACAGAATAACAGACAGCCCGGAGTGAGTTACAGCCTAGAATCAAATTGAGGTGTTCAGAGTGGGTTATATACAGAATAACAGATATCCCGGAGTGAGTTACAACTTGGAATCGAATCGAGGTGTTCAGGGTGGGTTGCATACAGAATAACAGATAGACTGGAGTGAGTTGCAAATTGCATTCAAATTGAGGGTATTGGGCAATTAATCGACAGAGCAACGGGATACGAGAGGAGAGAAAGCAGAGGAGAAATTACCCACCATGGACCAACTCAACAATGAGCTGAGCCAGACAGGATTCAAGTGCTTTATGTGGAGGTTTCTATGTGTTCTGAAAGATGGGACAGAAACAGGCAGATACCCACAGTTTCTATGATGTTACAGTCAAATATCTGAAAGACAGGGAATCCCTAAGCAGAGACGCAGAGTTAAACTCAGTTTAAACTCTCTCCATCACACACACACACCCACACATAGAAACTGAATATAATGTGGAGAAATGTCCATGTGCAGCACAGATTTCCAAACTAACTCAGTGACAGACCAAAACCCCGTTCTCTGCCCAGTCCCCACTTCCAGACCCAGGGAGGTTTTATCCCTGACCCAGGGCATGTTTCTGACTGGATATTATTACATTGTAACATGAAGGTACTGAGTGTAACAGTTTGCTACATCCTATCATGTCATCTATTTTGCTGTCAGTGTTTTGTGAATTATATTGAAAACATTGGCAGGTGCAAGAGAATATTCTGGAAGGTGATTTGCAGTAAGAATAGAAAAAGCTGAATGTTTCTGTGTAAAATGATGAGAAATTCTGAAGCAGTATTGTTCAGATGCTACAGCTGATCATGTACGTAAACATCAGTAAGTTAACATGATGGTAGTGCCAGCAGATTGGAGGACCAGTGATACATTGATCATTATTGAGATTAGATTGTGTTGGGAACATGAGTTTAACATGACAGGAAGTGGAATCAAATCAATGGGTTCAGGGTGGTTAATATACAGATTAACAGATAGCCCAGAGTGAGTTACAGTCTGGAATCGAATTGAGGGGTTCAGGCTTGTTTATATACAGATTAACAGATAGCCATGTGTGAGCAAATGCCTGGAACCTACTTGAGGAGTTCAGAGTGATTTAAATACAGAATAACAGATAGACCAGCGTGAGTTACAGCCTGGAATCTAATTGAGGGGTTCAGAGTGTTTTATATACAGAATAACAGATAGACCAGCATGTGTTACAGCCTGGATTCTAATTGAGGGTTTCAGGGTGGTTTATATACAGGATAACAGATATCCCGGTGTGAGTTAAAGCCTGGAATGTAATCGAGGGGTTCAGAGTGGTTAATATACAAAACACAGATACTCTGGAGTGAGTTAAGGCATGGAATATAATTGAGGGGTTCAGGCATGTTTATATACAGATTAAAAGATATCCCTGAGTGAGCTAATGCCCGGAACCTAATCGAGGAGTTCAGAGTGATTTATATACAGAATAGCAGATGCCACAGAATGAGATACAGACAGGAATCCAATCGAGGGGTTCAGGGTGGGTTGCATACAGAATAACAGATACTCTGGAGTGAGTTACAGCCTGGATTCAAATCGAGGTGTTCAGGGTGGGTCATATACAAAATATCAGATAGCCCAGAGTGAGTTACAGCCTGGAATCTAATCGAGGGGTTCAGGGGGTTAAAATACAGAATAACAGATAGCCTGGAGTGAGTTACAGATTGGAATCAAATCGAGGTGTTCAGGGTGGGTTACATACAGAATAACAGATAACAAGTAGTGAGTCACAAAATCGCGGAGTCATACAGTCCTAGAGATGTACAGCATGGAAACAGACCCTTTGGTCCAACCCGTCTATGCCGACCAGATATCCTAACCTACTCTAGTCTCTTTTTCAAGCACTTGGCCCATCTCCCTCCAAAACTTTCCCATTCACATATCCATCGAGCTGAATTTTAAATGTTGCAATTGTACTCCCTCCACCACTTCCTCTGACAGTTCATTGCATTCATGGACCACCCTCTGAGTGAACAAGTTGCCCCTTAGGTCTCTTCCATATCTTTCCCCTCTCACACTAAACCTCTGCCCTCTAGTTCTGGACTCCCCTACAGCGAGGAAAAGACTTTGTCTATTTCTTCTATCCATGCCCGTCTTGATTTTATAAACCTCGATAAAGTCACGCCTCAGCCTCTGATGCTCCAGGGAAAACAGCCCCAGCTTATTCAGCCTCTCCCCTTGGCTCAAATCCTCTGGTTTATGTCACAGAATAACAGAGAGCCCACAGTGAGTAACTGCCTGGAATCTAATTGAGGGGTTCAGAGTGGTTTATATACAGTATAACAGATAGCCCGGAGTGAGTTACAGCCTGGAATCTAATTGAGGGGTTGAGAGTGGTTTATATACAGAATAACAGTTAGGCCGGAGTGAGTGACAGCCTGGAATCTAATTGAGGGGTTCAGAGTGGTTTATATACAGAATAACTGATAGCCCACAGTGAGTAACTGCCTGGAATCTAATTGAGGGGTTCAGAGTGGTTTATATACAGAATAACAGAGAGCCCACAGTGAGTAACTGCCTGGAATCTAATTGAGGGGTTCAGAGTGGTTTATATACAGAATAACAGATAGCCCAGGGTGAGTTACAGCCTGGAATCTAATTGAGGGTTTCAGAGTGGTTTATATACAGAATAACAGATAGCCCGGGGTTAGTTACAGCCTGGAATCTAATTGAGGGGTTCAGAGCTGTTTATATACAGAATAACAGATATCCCAGTGTGAGTTACAGCCTGGAATCTATTTGAGGGGTTCAGAGTGGTTAATATACGGTGGCCTTTGGTGATGGCATTTACTGTCCAGAACCAGTCTGTACTGGAATGACGGGAGACACACTATGAAGTATTTGAACTTCAGTCACCTTTAGAAATAGCTGAGACTGACTCAGGACACGGGGATATGGAGATGTTGGCCTTACAAACCTTTCAGACATCCCGTGGAAGAATAAAGGAAGTGATGGATAATTTTCGTCTCCATGGAGACGATGTTCATGAACTGGATAGATAGTAATTAACCTTATTGGAGTTTTTAAATAGAGACGTCGTATTTAAAAAGCAAAGAGTTCATAGTGTAAAAGTAAAATTTGTAGTTCACCCTCAGTGGGAACATTGTGTGTAATCCTTGTCCTCATTCTCCACCAAAAGCATGTAAAGAAGTGAGAAAGGGCACAGACGCTGTTTCCTGGATAGCAAGATATAAGAAAGCCAAGTGACGTTGTTTACTAAGACATAAGAATATCAGAAAAGATACAACCGGTTTCATCGGGATGATAGAAAGAATGACGGAGTTTATTCACGAGATTTGGAAATGCTGGAGCAAAAACACGCAAATATGATGTAAACAAATGAGATTTTCACATAACGCGAGGTTTGAATGAGTAAATCGGGGAAAGTCCCTCTTTCGAGTGAATCAATAACTATCGTTTGAGCTTGAAAACCATTAGGGAATGATTAAGAAAAGTTTGGATGAGAGTTTCTTCCACGCAATAGAGTTATTTAAATCGTGAACGACTTTACAGAAGTAAAACGTAGAAGCTGACTTCAGAGTGGTTTAAAAGATACACGAAAAAACGTACAAGGAGAGAATTTACCATTGAGTGAAAGTCAGTATGGTTGCGTAACAATTTCGAATTTGTTGACTTCAGACACAAAGATATTTCATGAACACGTACAACTGAATAAGACTGAGTATAACAAGTTCATGGATTGGTAAGGTGTGGCGTATTATTCAAGGTGAAACTCGGTAAATGGCGCTGATGTCCTAAAATAACTGCAGACAGAAGTGATATCCTAATGACTAGGAATTGAATCGTCACTTGGAGATGCAACACCTACTTTAAAGATTTGACCACATTCACATGATGTTATGTACATTTCGTACATTCTTAACTCCACCCAAGAAATCCACCAAGAAGACTGGGTCCTTTTGTATTGTTAACCCTCTGTACTTCTCTGCAGCACGCCAGTTAAGATAAAATATGCTCACACCAAAATTCAGTTCAATACAATATTCAAACGGTCCTATGTGATTTCTTTTTTTTTATTATTGCAGCAACCTTTGTGAGTTTGTAAAAAACTGTGTAACATGAAATCAGTTCAACTTCTATTTTCCCAGAATTTAAAATAGTGCACATGAGAAACGTTATCCAACTGGTGAAAAATCACCTTCGGCTCTCTCTCCACATAGTCTCTTCACGTTTTAGATACTTGCAGTATGTTTGTTGATCAAGGAGTCATTATCCAGAAAAGGTTGTTTCTCAATCCACAAACACGGGTATTTTCCCATAAACTTGGCTTTGCTCAATATCACCTTCTGTCCGTACCCCTCAACACGACGACAAATTGAAGCTGCTCCATGTGAGGCTCAAAATTAAAACTTCGGCACAGCACAGCCCACTATACTGGAACAGAGATACCGTGCACTGGTCACCTTCAGCACAGGAGCAACACATTAATGCTTACCTCCACATTCCTGGTTTTACCTTAACGTTTGGGAAACCGAGTTTCTCTGATTCCATGGCAAGTAACGGGGATTATATTATCATCTTCAACAGTGGTTCTGTCCCCGAGTGAGGAAAGTGGTGAGGTACTCATTGTAAAGATGGATAGATTGATGAAATGTACAATTTCATCTTTTGCCTTCATTAACTCATGAGCTTTTTATTTTGTTTTGCATCTGTAGAAATCTTAAAATCTTCATCTTGAACAGACTCAATGACAGATCTCCATTGTGTCTCTGGCATCGAATTTCATAGTGCAAACTCCCTCTGAATTCTTCCACCGCATTCCGCTGTTTGGGAAGTGTTCCTGTTGTGGGAAATGCACTTCCCCGTGTGTCACGTGCTGCTCCCCGCATGCGCTCTGGCACTGCACTCATTTTCCTTCTGACACTTGCTCACTGTGTTGCTGTGATCATACAGTGACTTGGTGTCGCACGCCCAGGAAAATGATACGCATCAAGGTTTTTGCATTGTTGAGATCAATTGTCAGTTTAGCCTTATTTTGGATTTTGAAATTGTCTGTTCTGTACACAAGTGCGTGTCAAAAACATCTGAGTGGAAGTTAGGTCTTCGGAATAATGACATTGAGCACTATGCACTCTCCTCCAGTCTGGAAAACAATTCCTCACAGGCAATTTAATAGACAATAGACAGTCGGTGCAGGAGTGGGCCATTCTGCCCTTCGAGCCAGCACCACCATTCATTATGGTCATGCCCTGAACATCCTCAGTCAGTATCCTGTTCCTGCCTTATCCCCATAACCCTTGATTCCACTATCCTTAAGAGCTCTATCCAACTCTTTATTGAAAGAACACCTCCTGCTGTCTCGGGTTCTTCATTCCGTTGACTTCAAATTTCACAGAATTCAACAGACCTTGTTACATAGTCATTTCCTCATTTTTGTTCAGATCACTGTGTGCACAGTGTGACAGTGGGAGTGCACTTGCCCCACAACCCAGGGGTCAGACCATAGTCTTGGAACCGGACTGTATTATTTGTCATTTCACCAACACCAGGGAGAAATATCTGCTGCTCTGCATAATTTACGAAATTCAATTATACATAAGGTCAGAGCTTTTTGAGTATCTGTGATGTGGTGGCCGAGAGGTTAAGGCGATGGATTACTAATCCATTGTGCTCTGCACGCGTGGATTCGAGTCCCACTGTCATCAACGGCTTTCAACAGTGCGGTTTTTCAGCTGTCGCATTGAAACTGGAACTCCAACGGTCAGTTTATATGCATTGTCGCTATTACAAAATCTCAAGGGATAGTTTGCGCCGTTTGACTAAACTGCATTGAAATCTAGTTTGCTTTGGGATAATGAAAAGGAGCGCGATTTTCTTTTTCAAGTCAAGCTGCTGTTAACGTTTTTTCGTATGAGAGCTGCGAAATGCATGTTTATGCAAAGGGAATCTTAATGAATGTTTTGTCAGATGAAATCTGGAGGAAGTTGAGTGGAAGTAATTCATCCTGGTGAGAAGAGCACAGCGAAACAGCACAAAATAATGGAGATATTTCAAAAGGGGCAGGGCGTGGGTGTAGGGGCACTGAGAACTGGCTGTAAATGCACAGTGGAGAATTGCCGCTGTGGGTGCCGTGCATGGGCACGGAGAGACTTACACATTGGTCTCGCCCTCGCCCCTTGCTCTCGCCGTTGATGAATGCTGGACATAAGGCACAGATAAACACAAGATGTGGGAAGCAAGCTCCCTCTCGTTATGCACACACTGGATGCATCACATTGAACTATGAACAACTGGAGAAATCAGCATGTTACCTATAGGGATTGAAACTAAACTGTGGATCATTAACCGCAGATTCATGGAACATAAACATGAAAAATGATTTAAAATGTAGGGTGGAGGGTTGCTTCGCTGAGCTGTAACTTTGATATCCAGACGTTTCATTACTTGGCTAGGTAACATCATCATCAGTGGCGACCTCCAATTGAAGCAAAGCCGTTGTCTCCTGCTTTCTATTTATATTTTTCTTCTCGATGGGGTTCCTGGGGTTTGTGGTGATGTCATTTCCTGTTCGTTTTCTGATGGGTTGATAGATGGCATCTAGATCTAAGTGTTTGTTTATGGCATTGTGGTTGAAGTGCCAGGTCTCTAGGAATTCTCGGGCATGTCTTTGCTTAGCCTGTTCCAGGATAGATGTGTTGTCCCAGTCGAAATAGTGGTATTTTTAATCAGTGTGTAGGGCTACGAAGGAGAGAAGGTCGTGTCTTTTTGTGGCGAGCTGGTGTTCGTATATCCTGGTGGCTAACTTTCTTCCTGTTTGTCTTACGTAGTGTTGGTGGCAATCCTTGCATGGAACCTTGTAGATGACGTTGGTTTTGTCCATGGGTTGAACTGTGTCTTTTAAGTTTGTTAGTTTTTGTTTGAGAGTGTTGGTGGATTTGTGTACTACTAGGATTCCGAGGGGTCTGAATAGTCTGGCTGTCATTTCTGAAACTTCTTCGATGTATGGTAAGGTAGTTAAGGTTTCTGGCTGTGTTTGGTCTGCTTGTCGTGGTTTGTTCTTGAGGAATCTGCGAACTGTATTTTTTGAGAATCTATTCTTCTCGAATACGTTGTATAGGTGGTTCTCCTCTGTTTTCCGAAGTTCGTCTGTGCTGCAGTGTGTGGTGGCTCGTTGGAATAGTGTTCTGACACAGCTTCGTTTGTGTGTGTTGGGATGGTTGCTGGTGTAGTTAAGTATTTGGTCAGTGTTTGTCGGTTTTCTGTATACTTAGGTTTGTAGTTCTCCGTTGTCCTTTCTTTCTACTGTGACGTTCAGGAATGTGAGTTTGTTGTCGGTTTCTTCCTCCTTGGTGAACTTTATGCCTGTGAAGGTGTTGTTGATGATGTCAAATGTCTCTTCTATCTTGTTTTGTTTTGTGATGACAAAGGTGCCATCTACGTAGCGGACCCAGATTTTTGGTTTGATTGTTGGTCGGGCTGTTTGTTCTCGTCTTTGCATTACCGCCTCTGCTATGAATCCTGACAGCGGAGATTCCATGGGTGTGCCGTTGGTTTGTTTGTAGACGATGTTGTTGAAAGTGAGGTGGGTGGTGAGGCACAGGTCCACTAGCTTCATGATGTTTTCGTTGGTAATGTGATTGATGGTGGTTGGTGTCTGTGATGGTCTCTTCTAAAAGTGTGGTAAGTGTTTCCTTTGCCAGGTCGATGTTGATGAAGGTGAACAGTGCTGTTATGTCGAATGAGATCATTGCTTCTTCTTCCTCTATTTTGGTGTTTTTGATATTTTTTAGGAATTCCTGGGTGGAGTGGATGGAGTGCTGTGACTCTTCTATGAGGTATTTCAGTCTTGCGTGTAGTTCTTTGGCCCGCCTGTAAGTTGGTGTTCCGGGTAATGAGACTATGGGTCTGAGGGGGGCTCCTGGTTTATGTATTTTTGGTAGTCCGGTTCGACTTGGGAAAAACCTTGATCCTGGGACAGTCTAAGCAAAGACATGCCAGAGAATTCCCAAAGGCCTGGCACTCCAACCACAACGCCATAAACAAACACATAGATCTACATGCCATCTGTCAACCCCGCAGAAAACGAACAGGAAATGACATCACCACAAACCGCAGGAACCCCATCCAGGAGAAAGATATAAATAGAAAGCAAGAGACAACAGCTTCGCTTCACATGGAGGTCGCCACTGATGGTGTTACCTAGCCAGGTAATGAAACATCTGGATGTCAAACCTCCAGCTCCGCAAGCAAACCTATACCCTAAACCTCAACCTGAGTTACAAACCTTCACAATCCTTGCGATTTAAAGTGTCTGTACGCATATCAGTAATAGACTTTTCGATATAATACCCGTCTGGTTGAAAGAAGAAGACACCACATTTCAAGATGGATGACAACGTTTCCAATGTTGTTTTGAAATTGAGATCTATTTGATCATTTTACGCAGTGAACAAGTTCATTTTAAATAATGCAAACCACATTCTCTCACCTGGAATAAACGTGTGATTTGAATACAAACATTGTCCTTGCTAACTCGCAGTTACTCAACATGAAAAATAGGATGTAATTTTTATTAAGCATACATCAATTAGCACCATTATCTTATTTCGGATTGACTGCAGTATGCACATGCGAAATAAGGTTTAAGAAAGAATGACTTTTGGAAATAATGATTCGGTGGTGACTAAAAATAATATTAGGTTCTCATGATGTGGATATTCCACCAATGGGTCCAGTGGTGGGGATGTTCAGTGGGCAGTATTTCTATGATGGTATAGACGTATGTGAGCTGCCAGGGATGGGAGCTCCCACTTCATTTGGAGCAGCGTCTTTTGACGTGAACCAGGGAGTATTGTGACATCAGTCTGGGAGTTCCAACCAGACCTGGAGCAGCTTCCATTGACATGGAGCAGCAGGGAGCATTGAGGCATCAGGCTGGGAGTTCCAAACACAACTGGAGCAGCTTCTGTTGACATGGAGCAACAGGGAGCATTGGAACCTCCGAATGCAAGATCTAACCTCATTTGGAGCAGCTCCAGTTGACATGGCGCAAGAAGCTTTGCGACATCCGTCTGGGAGTTCCACTCTCACCTGGAGCAGCTTTTAATGACATGTAGCAGCAGGGAGCTTTGGGACAGCAGAGTGATACACCCAACCTCAACTGGACTGCTTCTCTTGACATGGAGGAGGGAACATTGGGACATCAGACTGGGAGCTCCAACCTCACAAGGACCAGCTTTTAGTGACATTTAACAGCTGGGAGCATTGGGACATCAGAGTGGTAGGTCTAACCTCAACTGCATCACTGGTAGTGACATGGAACAGGGAGCATTGGGACATCAAACTGGGAGCTCCAACCTCAAGAAGAGCAGCTTCTATTGACATGGAGCAGCAAGGAGCATTGGAACGTCAGGTTGGGAGCTCCAACAGCACCTGGAGCAGCTTGTATTTACATGGAAGAGGAGGAAGGATTGGGACATTAGGTTGGGGGAAAAGGATATTCAACTATTTTAATCTAAAGTAAAATATGTTTCAACACCTCAGATGTTAATTGATTTATGAAGAATCTTTCCCGGGAAAATAATTAATTCTTTAGATAGTAAAGACAAGTCCTGTAAATATTCAACTCAGGAAAACGCATTGGTACAGAGAAAAATGGGAGTGATGTTTCATGTCTTTGTCTTTTCATTTCTGGCCAACTCTGCACTGGATTATGTCATCGGAAGGACGTTTTCACTCATTTCCTGCAAATTCGGACAGGTCATTAACGTTATCTAAAGATAAAAATTAATGGGAATATGCGATGTTATGATTAGGCTGGAATTTACCTCAAATTATGGTGAAAACGCAGAAAAGTCAGTTGCAATTTCCAAGATCGGCAGTGACCTCATTGATTGGCTGATCAGATTGTGAATGCTCGTTGTTTTGAGGACAATTTGAAGTGAATCAATGATGGTGATTATCTTTGTTCTTTGTTCACCTTGTGACTGTTACTGTTATTGCTCATGTCCTTGTTAACACCACAGCTCTGCAGCGTGTAAACTTTCAGCTGTGCATCTGGTCAGTGGTAAAACCATTCTTATACCTGGCTCTGGATCAGGCAGTTGGATGTTCGACTTTTACATTGCGCAAGCGCATTGTGGAGATTCATCACAAATCCAACCTCATCACTTTTGTTATGCTGAGGTGGATAATATTTGAAATTTTCATCTCTACGAACGAAAGTTCTTTCACTGTCTTCGATCAGTTAAACATTACCAAGAGCTATCAGAGTAAAAATCACAGAGCACCTGATTGTATTGAACAGACGTATTTGGAAGCACCAGTGTTCCATGCACTGCTTCTTCATCAGGTGTTTGTCAACTGTTGGAATCTAAAATGGCTTTGTGTGATTATTAAATGTATCCACCCCAGTCCAACACCAACACCTCCACGTCATGGGTACCGTCGACACCACGAACGGTCGGTTAAAGTCCAGATGATCTTCCAAAAGATCGCGCATATTGACACACATACCAAGTTTCTGCAGAAAAACACCACCTGATGAAGGAGCGGCTCCCTGGAACTTAGTGCTTCCAAATAAACCTGCTGGACTCTGCCCTGATATTGTGTAATTTTTACCTTTGTCTACTCAACTCAAACACTGGCACTTCCATATCATAGACAACATCAGTAATGTCCCAGCGCCGTCAGAGAAGGCAATCCTGGAATAGCCCAATACATTGCTCATAGGGACGTTTCGTTTTTAGAAACCAACGCACTTAATCGCTGCAGCTCCGATGGATGAAAAGACAGAAAAGAAATAGCTGAGACTCAGTTTTGACAATATTTTGAAATTCTTTGGAAAGTGGAATCAGAGGAGAATGAAGGATTAACTGTCTGACTGTGCAGAGAGAGGGAAGGCACTTTTCACTTCTTTGATGAGCTGGGGTTTTGACTGATCTAAGGCATGAAACAGATTCCTGGTAGAGCTGCGCTCTCTGCATCAGGAACAAGAAGTCCTGATTTCCTGAATGGTAATGAAACCCAGGCCACTCAGTTAAATCGCTGAATACTAACCACTAGACCACCAGGGATGAGGGCAGAAGCCGTTGCACCGTTTCTTCATAACACAGTTTTTGGAATTATGTCACTGCAGATATGTTTCCCCTCAAAAATGATTGAATTATGGAGTGTTTACAGCACAGAACCGGGTCCCTTCATCTTGTTTCCCAGCAGTTGGTCTGTAACCTTTTGAACTCTGACGTTTCACCTGAATGCTAAATTCTCTGGAACGTTTTAATCTCGTAAAACATAATAAGTGGGATTAAAGTTTAAGATGGGAACTGAACCCCATTTTTACCCATAGACTGAAGCACGCAGACACATTTCCCCTAGTGTGACACAGGCCTTGGGAGAAAACAAGCAGAAAGTAAGATTTCACCGACTTGTCTGATGTTGTCCCATTTCTGAGTTCAACACCAATGTCTGGTTACAGTAAAGAAAGGAAGCATTCAGCCCCTCCCGTCCCAGGGTTCCTTGCCCATTGTTTCCCCATTACTCTGTAGTTTATACTGCCTCACCTCGTTCTTGCTGCCAAACTTGATCACTGCCCACGCCCGCTATTTCCTGTCCTGCCAAACGGTTTGCCTCAAGTTCTTGGAATGAAAAACAGGAATGGACTATTTCAAGCACTTTTCTAGTTTACAAGGACAGTGTTATCACCACTGAGCAAGCACAGTGCCAGCTCAGAGAGACGGTCTCATCCTTTAGAAACTGAAATGCAAAGATGATTGGATAGCCTCAGTATTGTAAACCAACCAACAAGACCGGAATACGGCCGAGGGGATCACGCACAGAAGGATGGGAGAATAGAATGGCGTATTTCTTGGTGTCCAGGGTGATTTTAACAGAAATCTTCCCTGGTAGTATAGTGATGCGGATTCAGTGATTTCACTGTCATGGCTTGATAAAGGTTAACGTGTACAGTAATCAATATGAAATACGGCTTGATATTTCGAAGCAGAATGATGTGCAGCAGACAGAATCGTTTCACTGCATGAACTAATAAGAGAGCTCAGAAGAGCCAGGAGGAGACATGAGAGCCAGGAGGAAACATTAGAAGTTGTTGGCGGATAGGATCAGGGTTAACCCGAAGGCTTTCCATAGGTATGTCAGGAATAAAAGAATGACGAGAGTTAAATTAGGGCCAATCAAGAATAATGGTGGGAAGTTGTGTGTGGAGTCAGAGGAGACATGGGAAACACTAAATAAATATTTTTCGACAGTGTTCACTATATAAAATGAAAATGTTGGCGAGGAGGATACAGAGATACTTGCATCTCGACTCGAAGAGATTGAGGTTCACAAGGAAGAGGTATTAGAAATACTGTAGAGTGTGAAAATAGACAAGTCTTCTGGGCCGGATGGGATCTATCCTAGGATCATCTGTGAAGCAAATGAAGAGATTGCCGAGCCTGTGCCATTGATCTAGAAACCATCATTATCTACAGGAATAGTACCTGAGGACTGGAGGATTGCAAATGTGGTTCCCTTGTTCAAGAAGGGTAGTAGAGACAACCCTGGTAATTACAGACCAGTGAGTCTCACTTCAGTTGTTGGTAAAGTGTTGGAAAAGATTATAAGAGATCGGATTTATAATCATCTAGAAAAGAATATTCTGGTCAGGGACAGTCAGCATGGTTTTGTAAAGAGTCGGTCATGCCGAACGAATCTTATGAGTTTTTTGACAAAGTGACCAAACAGGTAGATGAGAGTAAGCAGGTTGATGTTGTGTATATGGATTTCAGCAAGGTGTTCGATAAGGTTCCCACAGTAGGCTATTATACAAAATGTGGAGGAACGGGATTGTGGGAGACATAGCAGTTTGAATCAGTAATTGGCTCGCTCAAAGAAAACAGAGTGTTGCAGTTGATGCAACATGTTCATCTTGGTGTCCAATTACTAGCGGAATTCCGCAAGGGTCGATGTTGGGTCCAGGGCTATTCGTTATTTTTATAAATGACCTGGAGGAGGGCTTAGAAGGGTGGGTTAGTAAATTTGCAGGCAACACTATGGTCGGTGGAGTTGTGGATCGTGACGAATGATGTAGTAGGTTGCAGAGAGACATAGATAGGATGCAGAGCTGGGCTGAGAGGTGGCAAATTGAGTTTAATGTGGACAAGTGTGAGGTGATACACTTTGGACGGAGTAATCGGAATGCAAAGTACTGGGCTAATGGTAAGATTCTTGGGAGTGCAGATGAGCAGAGAGATCTCGGTGTCCATGTACACAGATCCCTGAAAGTTGCCACCCAGATTGACAGGTTTGTTAAGAAGGAAAACAGTGTTTTGTTCTTTATTAATAGAGGGATTGAGTTCTGGAATCAGACGGTTATGCTACAGCTGTACAAAGATCTGGTACGGCCACATTTGAAGTATTGTCAACAGTTCTGGTCCTGCATTATAAGAACGATGTTGACGCGTTGGAAAGAGTGAAGAGGGGATTTTCTAGCATGTTGCCTGGTATGGAAGGAATGTATTATGAGGAAAGACTGAGGGCCTTTAGGCTGTCCTCGTTGGAGAGAAGACTGAGAGGTGACTTAATAGAGACATAAAAGATAATCAGAGGTTTAGATAGGGTGGACAGGGAGAGTCTTTTTCCAAGTATGGGGATGGCAAACAAGAGGGTCACAACTTTAAAGTGAGGGGAGAAAGGTATAAGACGGATGTCAGAGGTAGTTCCTTTACTCAGAGAGTAGTTAGGGCATGGAATGCTTTGCCTGTAACGGTGGTAGATTCGCCAAAATTAAGTGCATTTAAGTCGTCATTGGAGAGGCATATGGACGTATATGGAATAGTGTGGATGGGATGGGCTTCAGATTAGTATGACAGGGCTGCGCAACATCGATGGCCGAAGGGCCTGTACTGCACTCTCATGTTCTATGTTCTATATGCTACAGTTCCACATCAGCAATGTCATCAGCAATTGCTTGACGTTCAATCAGTTTAAAACAAGAACGGAGGGGGCGTCAGGAAAACGGAAGGGGAATAGTGGTTTGTGAGAGTTAACTACATGCCTCGTGGAGCAGGGTTCAATGTAGATACTGAATATCGTTTTTCCTTTTTACCTTGGTATACTGATCACTACGGATCAATGACCCAATATTGTCTGCCCTTTGTGTGTTGTTCTTTGTACATTGCACCTCGGCTCAGTGCTCCGGGGGACCACGCTATTTTAAATTTGGCACATTTTACTCAGGTCGGTTTTGCAGCTTCATATTAAGGCCCACAATTTTAGGAACACATAGTCACCATTCAGACCACCAAGTCTGTTCCGCTATTGAACGGTTTCATATATGATCTGATAACCTTGAACTGCACTTTCTTGCCTTTCGCCATAACGCTTAATGTCTTTGCTGTTTGAAGATCTACCGATCTCAGCCTCATTACACCTAATGACACTTCCTCAGAGCCTTCTGCTACAAGAAAGTCCACTGATACAGAACTGTCTGAGAGAATAAATGCTTCTTTGTCTCTATTTTAATTGTGAGATCCGCATTCTTATACGAAGTTAAAAATTGCACAACACCAGGTCATAGTCCAAAAGGTTTAATGAAAGCAATAGCGTTTGGAGAGCTGCTCCTTCATCAGGTGGCTGTGGAGTACACAGTGGTAAGGTACAGAATTTATAGCGAAAGGTTACAGTGTCATGTCACTGAAATTAGACATTGGAAAAATACCTTGATTGCTTGTTAAGTCTTCCATATGTTAGAATGACTATGTTAGGTTCATTTCTTTCTTATGTAAATCGAAAAACGTTCTTTTAACAGTTATATTCTCAGGTGGACTTTACCAGTTAGTGTCAGCACAGATAATATGTTGAAGGTGCTAGTCCATGCCATAATATTTAGACTGATGCTCATCTAAAAAAACAACATGCTGCAGACAAGGATGCCTTAAGACATGGTACATTGGTGAAGCTGAGCAGAGGCGACAGCAATGGAACGGGCGCTGCACATCAATCAACAGACAGGTGTTCCCCTTCCCAGTTGGAGAACACTTCAGTGATCCAGGACATTCGACCTCGGATCTTTGGGTGACAATTCTCCAAGGCGGTCTTCGGAACAGGCAGCAGCTAAAAGTGCCCCCGCAGAGACTGATAGCTAAATTCGGTACCCATGGTCATTGGGTTCATGTCACAGTACAGGTGATCGCATTGCCCTATCTACAAACAGAGACCCTCCTACACACGAGTGCGCACGCGCGCGTGCACACACACACACACACACACATACGTCTGTGGGGTGAATTTGTACTTGCAGAGTTACATTGTACTTTGCTCAAAAACTGCATGAATCCATGTAAGTCTCTGGTAACTCATTTTTATAAATTAGAATCATTCTAAACATTATGGAGCAGACAGCAGCACATGGGGGCAGACACCAGTTGTTAAACTTCACCTGAGAATGAAACATTAAAATAAAAATGTTTTGCACTTTACATATGAAAGAAGTGAAGCTCACATGGTCATTCTAACAGATCGGAGACTTAGCAAACAATCAAGGTATTTTTCAATGTACAATTTCAGTTACGACACTATCCGAGTGAATCTCTCCTGCAACTCTCCCAGTGCGATCTCATCCCTGGAAAATTCTAGCACTGAGCCGAATGAACATATTTCTATTCTTTAACAGCATCGGGGGTGGCTCTGCAGCACTTATTGCCTTCCGGTTTGGAGTCACGTGGACGCCAGACCAGTTAAGGACGGTAGTTTCCTTCCCTCAAGGACGTCAGTGAAACACATGGGTTTTTCAGACAACGTATTCTTAATTCTAGGCATTTATTGCATTCACATACTATCATCATCGTGGTGTGGTGAGAATCCAACCCTTCTGCCCAGAATATTTCCTGGCTTTGCTGTGTTAACAATCCAGCGATAATACCACAAGGCTATCGCAGAAAGCCCTCATGGCGGATCTTTTCCAATAGAGTCTCTTTTCCCCAATTATTCCTTATGCCCTTTTATTGAGCCTCACACTCCAATAATCTCTTGTCCATGTTAGTAAAAGCTGCTAAAAGAGAATTGATCTCATTGCCAAGGTATCCAAACGGATCGAATGATTTGAAGGTGCCAATGAAGAGATTGGGGCAACAGTGAGAGAAACGGCACAGACTGGATGGTATCAACGTGAAAGTGTATGTTAGATTGTGCAATGCCTCAGTCAAATGGGATGAGGGACGGAAAAGAGAGTTAGGGAGAGTGCGAGGGAGAGACATCTTCGAGAACTTTTGGGTTTAAATCCTGATACATGAAACGCAGAAATATCAGAGAGCAAAATTCGATGGAAAACAGATCATCACCTCGGAGAATATTGTCTTGTAAAAACGATTAATTTCTGACCGTGTTACACCAAAAGTAAAACTTTGAGAGAACTGACCGCCATGCTGTGGATTCGAGCTGAGGTCGCTGCAATCACAATGCAGAATGCGAACTACTAAACGGTTATAGCATTCCACAGACCACACTTATAAACTGCAACCAGTATGGTAGCAGAGGAAATGTCAGGAAGAATGTACAATATCAGGACTTAGCGACAGGCATGTGGGAACGCAGAATGAACCGAATCTTTAACTTTAGCGTCCCCAGAGACTGTGGAGATTCCATGAATGAGAGGACAGGAGAATGGGATTAACGAAACTCTCCAACTCTTGGCAGAGTGCAGAATTTTGTTGAAACGTATGCTTCAATAGCATTATATTTGAATATCGGCTACTTCATCACTTTGCTCACACAAGGCAGGACCAATTGCTGCATGCAATCACACATCATTCCAGTTCCAGACCCGGAATCAGAGAAACTGTGTGAAGCATGCACGAAGATCCAATTGGAAACTGGGATGGAATGACAGGAGAGAGGCACATGTATTTCCAAGGTTGGGACAGCTCCTGGTCAAAAGCGGGGCGGAAGGGAATACTTGCCCCCATTTATAATATTATGATCATAAACACTACATGTTGCTGAGACAGCCGAATGGCGCATCTTAAGCGTGTGGAGACTTTAACTTTGGGGTGACAATGTTCGAAATTTCATTTTCCTGTTTGGGTCAGTGGTTTTGAAATTTTCATCTGCTTTTGTTCGCATCAACTCAGAATCAGCTTCTTGTTCCCAATAAATACTGCAACCTGGAGAAGGTGGTGTTGTGGTTATATAATAAACTACTCATCCTTGGGGACTCACACACGGAACTGGTAATGTTAAAGTTCGATGAATAAAACCTGGAATGAAAGCCTGATCTCAGGAACAGAGAACATGCCTTTAATTTCCTGCAATCCCATTTATACATGTCGCTTATACAGGGGATGCTACCATCTTTACCCAATCCTGCCTACTTGTGTCTCCAGGACCTGAACAAAATAGCTGACCCTTAATCCGAGAATGAAAACCGTGTGGGAAAGCAGGCCATTCAGCCCTTGCAGTCGACACTATCCCTCTGAAGCACATCCTATCAGACACACACTCCATACCGATTCCATTCCCCTTCATTTCCCATGACTGATCCCAGTAACCTTCACACCTACAGACTGTGGGAGGAAACTCACACAAGCAAAGAGAGAATGTGCAAACTGCACACAGTCACACGAGACTGGGATCGAATCCATGTCTCTCGAGCAGCGAGGCAGCAGCGAATCAGGATGAACAACAAATGCTGTCCTGACCAGCGACATCCACACCCTGTGGGTGTATCAGGAAGAATAAAAACACATTCACAACATGGACAACGGGACTTACATCTGCGCTAATATGATTTCAACCAATCGTTCATCCTGGGTAGATACAAAGACACCGATATCACAGAGAAACCAGGGCAATGCGGGATTCAATTACCTGCTGAAGTGGAAACTCATCTACTCAGTCAAACTAGGGACAGAATATTCAACATTCCCGTGTATGGGAAGGGCTCAATGAGCAGAAGAACCTCGAGATTTACCAGCAAGATTACATATCCCAGATGGAGATCAATTAAACTGTCAACGCTGCTGTTAATCCCAACCAGCTGCCAGTTTCATAGCGTCAAAGTCATAGACTCACACAGCATGAAAACAGGCCTTTCACTCCTACAAGCTCATACTGAACATAATGCCAAACTAAATGAGTCGCATCTGATGGCTCTTGTAACTGCTGAGGGTTAATAATGCCCTTGTGATATTATTACTGCATTGTTAATATGAATGTCCAGATATAATTCTGTGGACACGGGTTCAAACCCTGGCATGGCAGATGCTGGAATTTTATTTCAACAAATACCTAGAGTCTAATGATGATGTTGAATCAGTTGTTGTAGATCTGATTCACTAATGCCTGATAGGGAAGGAAACTGCCATACTTATCTGGTCTGGCTGGTATGTGATTCCAGATCCATAATATCGTGGTTGATTCTGAACTTCCCTCTGTGCAATAAATTATGTACTAGGCATGAATGAATAGCTTTTGTTAATCCCACTGATACTTTCCAATTCATTTATCGATCCAAATATCCTGTAAATATTGTAAATGTACTTTCATTCATCACTGCCTCAGGAAGTGAATTGCACACATAAACCATCCTCTGTTAAAAAAAATGCCTCTCATGTCTTATTTTAAATCCCTCTTTTCACTTTAAACATTTGCCCTCTCGTCTTGAAGTCCCCCTCCTTGGAGAAAAGACAGTTACAGTTAACTCGAGCCGAACTCTCAATAATTTATAAATTTCTATCAGGTCGCCTTTCAAACTCCAGTGCTCGAGTGAAAATATTCTCAGTCTGTCCAGCCTTTCGTTATAAGACAAACCTTCCCCACTCGCCATGCGCTGATATACCTGTTCTAAACCTACTCCATCTGAATAATTTCCTTGCTATTACTTGGTGACAAGAACTGGACACAGTATTCCAGAAGAGGCATCACCCAATATCCTATTCAACTTCAACATAACGTACCAACTCCTACGCTCAAAGGACAGAGCAACGAAGGCAAGATGACATTTTTTAAACCATTCTGTCTATATATGAAGCAAATTAAAATGAATTATGTACTTGCATTCCTGGCCTCCGTGTTCCACAACACGATGCAATGCCGGTCATTAATTGTATAAGCACTACTAATATTTGATGTAGCAAAATGCAATACCTTCCATTTATCAGATTGAACTTCATGTGACATTTTTCAGCCCAAAGACGCAATGGATTAAGATCCTTCTGGAACCTTAGATCACCTTCTTTACAGTCTCCAATTCTGCTGTCCTTTGCAAGCTGATGAACCATGGCTTCTTTGAGTTCTATTGTTTTCTCATACAGGTCAACGATTTTTAATTATTTGTCGTGGACATCATTTAGCTGTTTGCAAATCAGGTTACAATTAGTGATGTCGTTAACCATGAGGAAGAAAGCCATAGACTGCAGGGAGATTGGAAACAATTGGCAAGAAAATGCGCTGAAAGGAATTCAATCCAGTGAAGTGGGTGATAATGAATTTGAGGACGCACAATGAGAAAAGTGTGAATACTGAGTGGTTTAAAGTAATAAAAGAGAAATTAGAGTAGACATTCACGAATGTTTCAAGGTGATTGGACAAGGGATCAAGTGGTCTCGATGTTCTTGACCGGAGGTGGGAATATAAAAGCAGGGAAACGATGCTGGAACTTTAGCAACGGCCTATTCAAGATCAATGGACAGGGGAATCAGATGGGCGGAAGTGCGTTTTGCAGCTGCTGGAAATCAGAATCAAGATTAGAGTGGTGCTGAAGAAGCACAGCAGGTCAGGCAGCATCGAGATGCAGAAAGACATAACGTTTCGGGCAAACGCCCTTCATCAGGAATAAAGCTGGGAGCCTCGAGGGTGGAGCGATAAACGGGAGGACTGGGTCTGGGGAGAATTTAGCTGAGAGTGCAAGAGGTGGATAGAGATGGGGTTAAAGGAGATTGGTCGGAGAAGAGGGTGGAACGGATAGATGGAAAGGAAGATAGACAAGTCGGACAGGTCAGTAGGATGGTGCCAAGTTAGAAATTTGGAACTCGGATAAGGTGGCCGTGGGGAGATGAGGAAACTGGTGAAGACCACGTTGATACCCTGGGGTTGAGGGTCCCGAGGTGGAAGATCTGGCGTCTGGTGGTGAGGGAATGGCGGTGGAGGAGACCCAGGAACTGCATGTCCTTGGGAGAGTCGGGGACGTGGTAATTGATGGTTTTGGTCATGGGGCGTTGGAGTTGGATTTTGCGGGTTCCCTGGAAATGTTCTCTGAAGCGCTCTCCGAGAATGTGTCTGTTGGCCCCAATGTAGAGGAGACCGCATGGCGAGCAACAGATGCAATAAATGACATGTGTGGAAGTGCACAAGGATATTTGATGGATGTGGAAGGCTCACTGGAGCCTTGGAAGGATGTGAGAGGGAAGATGTGGGTGCAGGTTTTGCAATTCCTGTGATGGCAGGGGAAGGTGCCGTGTGGGGAGGGTGGGTTTTTGGAGGGCGTGAACTTGACTAGGTCGTCGTGGAGGAAAGAGTCTTTGTGAAAAGTGGATAGGGGTGGGGAGGGAAATATAAATTTCCCTGTCACTGCAGGAATTGCAAAACCTGCACCCACATCTACCTCCTCACCTCTGTCCAAGGCTCTAATGGAGGCTTCCACATCCATCAAAGTTTCTACTGCACTTCCACACATGCCATTTCTTGTATACGGTCCTCCCGATGCGGTCTCCTCTGAGTTGGAGAGAGGAGATGTGTTCTCACACAACACTTCAGAGAATATCTCCAAGATACCCGCAAGAATCAAACCCAGTGCCCCATGGCCAAACATTTCAACTCCTCCTCCCACTCTCCCGAGGCCATGAATGTCCTGGGCCTCCTGTATCGCCACTGCCTCACGACCCGATGCCTGGAGGAAGAAAGCCTCATCATCTGCCTCGGGACCCTTCAACACCATGGTATCAATTTGGACTTCACCCGTTGCCTCATTTCCCCTCCCGCTACCTTACCCCAGTTCCCACTTTCCAGCTCAACTCCGTCCGCCTGGCTTGTCCCACCTGTGCATCTTCATTCCCACCTATTCACTCCACCTACTTCTCTGACATATCATGTTCACCCCCCACCCGCATCCACTTACAGCACTCTCAGCTACCTTCTCCCCAGCCCCACCCCCTTCCCATTTATCTCTCCATCCCATGTGCTCCCAGTCTCATTTCTGATGAAGGTTTTTGATTGAAACGTTCATTTTTTCCTGCTCCTCAAATGCTGCCGGACCTGCTGTACTTCTCCAACACCACTCTAATCTTGAGGGGAGTCAGTTGATTGAGTGGATTTTCAGATATTTTCTATTGTTGACCACAGGCTGTGGATGATAGCAGAACTTTAGTAACCAACAGGTCAGGGAACAGCTAAAGGACTGAGCACAAGTCTGGTCACGGCATGAGTCAACATTTTTCTTAAAATTGTAAGATAAAAGATGGAAGGCTGGAGTATGCAACTTTGCCCATCAAGGCCGTTTCACTAATGAGTTTCTCACTGATTCCTTTCCAAGTCAGGGTGCTATGGGCCTTGGAGGGGAACTTGAAAACGGTGGCGTTTTGTTGCATCTTCCAACCTTGTCCTTATAGTCAGTACAGCTGTTGAGCTTTGAAGGTTGTCAAAAATGCCCGAATGACTTACTCCAGTGCATCTTATAGTTGGTGAACTCTGCTGCAATTGTGCCTTAGCGGTGAAGGGAATGAATATTGCAGGTGTTGAAGAGAGTACACTCAACTGACTGCATTGTCGTGGATGGTGTCCAGTTCCTTAAGTGTTATTGAAGTTACACCCATCTAGGCAAATGGAAAGAGTTATATTCCACGTCTCATTTGTGCCTTGCAAACGATGTAGGATTCACAGAACAAAGAGTTGAGTTTATAATCAAAAAATGTCTCAAGAGCATGTTATTGTTGTCAAAGTGTTTATGTAGCCAGTTTCTATAAGTTTTCTCCCCCGAAATAATAGCTCTGTGGACGATTACACGGGGTAATTTGTTTACAGTAAAGTTATTGAATGTCAATGAGATATGATTAAATTCTCATTTGTCAACGTGATCATTACTCTATTTCGTCCTTGTGTGGACCAATCTGATTCCAGTCACTGTCTGATTTCAAGATCCAATTGTCGTCTGTGCTTGAAATTTCAACCGTTTCTTCACGTAAATGTCTCCACCTGCCTTAATAACATGTAAGGACGCTAAAGGGGACAGCAGAGATTAATGAACATGTTGTCAACACTGGAGAAAATGGAGCTTCGTGGAATGATTGGTTAGGCTGGGATTATTCTCCTTGAAACAAAGGAGAGGGAGGGGAGCTCTATAATCACATAGTAACATTTATAAACGTTCAATATTCATGGGATCTTGACAGGGTAGAGACGGGCAGGTGGTTCACCCTCTGGTATGAGGAGAGCACCAGAGAACATGAACTAAGAATTAGATATTGCCTATTTAATTCAGAAATGAGGAGTAATTTATTTGCTCAGGATCCAGTGAATCGGTGGAATTCCTTGCCGAAATTGTTGTTGAGGCTGAGTTGTTGTGTATTTTCAAACTGTGCCAGACAGATATTTAACCAGAAAGATTATGAAGCTTTGTCGTGGCAATGCTGGAGAATGGAGTTGAGGATTATCAGATCAGCCATGAGTTCGTTGAATGGTGGAGCAGACTCAATGGGCTGAATGGCCGACTTCCATTCGTACATCATTTGGTCTAACGCCCTAATTGATTGATACCTTTAGAATTCTGAGGGGATGGAATGAAGTAATAGAAAAGGTTTCTCAAACTGATCAGACAGATCAGGAACTAAGCTCATAATTTCACGACCAGGAAATGTGCTGTGACCTGGATACAACAAATGGCACTGGGCACGCCGACGATGGGTATGTGCAGATGTTGTGATTGCTAAAGAAAATTGGTGGGTCTAATATTGTTGCCAACTGGGTGATCACGCTGGATGATTGATCGCGGTATGATTCACATAGCAAAAGGTTGTGAAATAATGAAAAATTCGTTTCATTGGAAAAGTTTTCTGCGGTTCCAATTCAATTGACTGTTAAGAATACTGATCAGAACTTTGTGTGGAGTGTTACATTAAAATTCACAATCCCACTGGATAAACTATTGCACCTGATCTCTCCTTATTCGTACCCCTTTCATTCGATGTAAATTCATAGAACGTCAAGATGGAATGAAAGGAGAAAAGAAACGTTTGCACTCCTTTTCATTATCCCAATGTAACTTACAACAGAATCAAATTGCTTTATTTCGACTTTGATGAGGTATCGATTTATCACAAATCTCCGGTGCAATGAAGGGCAAGAGCAAGATTCTCCACGTTAAATGTTGCATTCAATTTTGCTCCGAATTTATTTCAGCTTAAAGAAAATACTGATGAGAAAAACAGAAGGTTGAACTACAAAACAAGATGGCAGTTTTGATGCTCAGTTACTTTGGCAGATTTCAATGGGTATCAAATGAACCCAACATCATGGCGATCGTCCTCCCATCTTTAAGGCATGGGATTAAAGCAGGAACTCGATCTCCAAGAGACGGGTCACTTCCTATTCATTATGGAATAGCTGTCCTAGACAATAGACAAAATCTGCTCAGTTCCATTTATAATGCTTCATGTGGAATATTAATAGAAATCTTTCAAAACTATGAGTTTTTTTTTGCTGAATCTTACTCAGCTGCAGACGTTTCCGATATTCCTTTGCACCTGAAGTCGTCCAAATTAGATATTGTTTCCTCGCACCTTCTAGCCCCTACACCCTCCTTTACACTTTTACCTGGCCACAGGCTATCTCTCACCTGTTGAAACTCACTGCTTCTGTGACTCTAAATGTGCCTTTCCAAATATTTTGGAAACGGATTGTCTGAGTGACAGAAATTCTACTCCCATTATGTCTTTGTCCTACATCGATGGTTTTGAAATCTTGACCTTCAGAAATTTATGAACTTGAAAGAGTCAATTTGTCACATATTTACTCTCTCCAAACCTCATATACTCTGGAAAACTTCCATTCGGTTTTCCTTGGTTTAGTTTCAAATTTTCCAAAACACAAATAAATAAAATTCCATCCCCACTAAATACCGTCAGCATCGTCTCCAATGTCTTAGCAGCCCAGTAAATGCTGGCAGTGTCCTCTCTGATTGAATCACAGATTCCCCCTACAACGCAGAAAGTACAGTTCAGCCAATCGAGTCTATAGGGAGACTCTGAACAGCATCTCAACCAGACCTAGCTCCCGTCTCTATCCCCGCAGCCCTCTGGCTTGTGATTTCAAATAAACCTGCTGGAATAAAACCTGGCATCGTGTGACTGCTGACCTTATCACCGCGTTACCCATGGCTAATTCACTAAACTTACTGAATTCACTCCCTGGACACATCAGCGCAATATAACATGGGCGATCCACCTAACCTACAGACTTAAGAGCAGTGTGAACCACTGAGCAAATGTACCATCACATTGACCACTATCTGTATCATGTGTAACGGCTTTACACACTGGCAACTCCGCCTAGTGAAAGCAAGCTGCGCCCACCAACCCGAATTCAATGCATCCAAACGCGGTTCTACGCTGTACAACCTCAGTAGTTCTGCTGGAAATGTCTCTGCGCTCAGATCTGAATAGGTTTATTCTGTTTTCTTCCTCTGATTCCTGCTTTAAATAAACATATCAGTCAGGAACAACTCTATATAATGGTTTTCATTGCAACACAAACACAATGTGCAGTTTGCTGAAGTTACGTGTTTGCACTTTCACTGACACTCCGTCTCCCCAGGGGCTGCAGCCCTACCCCAATTGATTCAGACAGCACTGTCCTTCCTGTGATATGTCCCATCGAGAATGGAAGGCCAGCCATGAATAACCTTCACTGGGGAACAGAGCGACAGGTTTAAAACTTGACGATGCCCCCAGGGGAGAAATGAGCCCTGTGACGGGCGGGGACACTAACCAGGATACTGTGGAGGATGACAACATCAAAGGAGGCCCTTCAGCCTGTTATGGCCTCACTTGTCAAACACAACTGCTTAACGACCTGAATCACGTTTTCCATCGTTTAGCCCATAATCTGACATGTTTTGGCATCGCAAATTAACATCTCAATTTTTTTTAAGGTTAGAATGATATCCGCTTCTCTGACCCTTTCCGCAAATCTACTCAAACCTTTCTGCCTTTTCCCGAAATCTCTTGGCCCCAGTGTTCGATCCCTCCATCAATAACAAAAGCTTCTTTCAGTCTATCCTATCCATATCCCTCAGTATTTAGTACATCTCAGTCATGTCTGCTCCAATCTCCTCTGCTTGGCGACAAACAACCCCAGTCTGTCCAATCTCTCCTCACAACTGAAACTCTTCAGCCCAGACAATATCCCAGTGAATCTCTCCTGCAACGTTCCCAGTGCGATCACATCCATGCAGTACTCTGAATTGCAGAACTGCACACAGTAATCTTGCTAGGGACGAATGAACTTTTTTTTATCTATTCTGTTACAGTATGAGGGCGTCGCTGGCTCGGCAGTATTGATTGGTATCCCTAATTGCACAGCGGGCAGTTGAGACTCAACCATATTGTCGTGAGTCTGGAGTCACATGGAGGCCCGAGCATGTAAGAATGACAGTTTAATTCCTTAAATGACGTCAGATGGTTTTGTTTTTTTTTCAACAATTGAACATGGATATATAGGAGTTATAAGATTCGTAATTCCAGATATTTATTGAATCCCAATTCTACCACCGAGCATGGTGGAGTCAAACACGGGTCCCTAGTGTCTGAATTAACAGTTCAGTGTTCAGTGGTAATAGCGCTTGGCCATTGCAGAAAAGCAGTGAAACTGATCTTATCCAATTAAGTCACTTTTCCCCGATACTGTTCTGTGCCATTTTTCTGACCTTGACCTCCCCAATAATATCTGGTCCATATCAGTAAAAGCTGCGATATGAGCATTGATCTCACAACAGTGGTAACCATTTGGATCAAATGATCTGCAGATCCCGATGGTCGGGTTAGGGCACGTTCACCCAGCAACAGTGACCCCAGCCACACAGACTGATCGGTATCAATCTGAGAGTCAGTGTTAGATTCTGCAATACCTTAGTGAAATAGGAAATGACTCCGCAAACACATGAGGAAAGAGCAGCGCTCCGAAAGCTAGTGCTTCCATTAAACCTGTAAGACCATAACCTGGTGTTGGGCCATTTTTGACTTTGTACTCCATAGTCCAACACCAGCATCTCCAAATTAACGAAATGCGGGTATGGGATGGAAAGTTCGGTTAGTGATCGTAGGAGGGAAGAAATCTCTGAGAACGGGTGGATTTGAATTCTGACATATGAAACACAGAGATGTGAGAGGGCAGAGCTTGAAGGGAAAAAAAATCACCTTGGAGGAAATCAAAATACTAGAACAACTGATTCATGTGGGCTTCACAGAAGACTGGGACACATAAAGCAATTACTGCCGTGACTCGGATTCGAACCGAGCTTACTGCGACCACAACGCAGAGTACTAACCACTATACGATCACGGCAGCCCACAGAGGAACACGCTAAGTGCATGCAATAAGTACAGTGTCATAAGAAATATTAGGCAGCGCACCAAATGCACGATATCAGTGCTTAGCGAACAGTTGCAGATATGTGGGAACTCAGAATGGGCTGGCGGTTTAACATAGGTTCCCCCAGTGGCTGTGGTGATTCCATCATTAATGTGTTGAAGGCTGAGATCAATAGATTTCTACAAAACATCAAAGATTCCGGGGACAGTGCAGCTTTTGTTACCTGCACATCTACCAATAACATTTATTGTGTCCGTTGCACCCAGTGCAGTCTTTGGTACATTGGGGAGACTGGGCGTCTCCAAACAGACCGCTTTAGGAAACGTCTCCGGGACACCCGCACCAATCAACCACACCGCCCCGTGGCCCAACATTTCAACTCCCCCTCCCACTCTGCCGAGGACATGGAGGTCCTGGGTCTCCTTCACCGCTGCTCCCTCACCACCAGACACCTGGAGGAAGAACGCCTCATCTTCCGCCTCGGTACACTTCAACCCCAGGGCATCAATGTGGACTTCAACAGTTTCCTCATTTACCCTTCCCCCATCTCACCCTAGTTCTAAACTTCCAGCTCAGCACTGTCCCCATGACTGGTCCGGACTTGTCCTCCCTGCCTATCTTCTATTGCACCATTCCCTTCCACCCTCCCCCCAGACCAATCACCTTCATCCCCTCCCCCACTTAACTATTGTACTCTATGCTCCTTTCTCCCACCCCTACCCTCCTCTCACTAATCTCTCCACCCTTCAGGCTCTCTGCCTGAATTCTTGATGAAAAGCTTTTGCCCGAAAAGTCGATTTTACTGCTCCTCGGATGCTGCCTGAACTGCTGTGCTCTTCCAGCACCACTAATCCAGAATCTGTTTTCCAGCATCTGCAGTCATTGTTTTTACCAATTTTTTGTTGAAATGTATACTTCAATAGCAATGCAGTTTACCATCGGTTACTTCACGAGTTTCCCCACACAAGGCAGTAACCACTGCTGCCACATGGGCCCATTTCCCAGCCCCAGAATCAGAGGAACTGAGTGGCGCAGTCGCAAATAACCAACTTGAAATCAAGATGGGAATGAGGTTGCAGAGATACTCGATGGCTCAAGTGATGCAACCGGAGAAAGCGCGGTGTTTCTATGATGGTTTAGAGGCGTAAGCAATTCCGAGGTTGGGAGTGCTTCTAGTCAAAGGCGGGGCAGAGGGGAAAATTTGTTCCCGTTTATAATAACAGCAATCGACATTGCATCTTGCTGAGACAGCTGAGTGACATAACTGGAGCATGGGCTGGTTTGAAGTTTAATTTTGCTTCATTATCACCCAGTTCCCTGGAATGAATTGCTTTCACCAGTTTTATTTCCAATTGTTTGATATCTCCCTGCAGTCTACGGCTTTCTTCCTCATGGTTAATTGCATGACTAACTGTTGTATGATCTGCACACTGCTAATTCACGGCCACTACAAGTAAATAGGAATCATTGATCTATATGAGAAAACAGTGGAACTCACTGCAGGCATGCTTCATAAGTTTGCAGGCGACACCAGAATTGTAGACAGTGGAGAAGATTATCTAAGTTTCAAAAGGATCTTAATCCAATGAGTCGTTGTACTGAAAAATGTAACATGGAGTTCAATCTGGATAAATGGAAGATATTGCATTTGGTACAGCAAAAATAATATGGCTTTGCGTATGTTGGAGAGCATGGAAGCTAGGTGTACAGGTACATAATTCCTTGTAATTTGCATTACCAAAAGACAAGATGGTTCAAAGGCAATTAACATACTTCCCTTCATTGCTCAGTCCTTTGTGTATAGTAGTTGGGACGTTATGTTGAAGTTTTGCAGGACATTGATGAGGCGTCTTCTGGAATATTATGTCCAGTTCTGGTCGCCCATTTGTAGGAATGATATTATTCAGCTGGTGTAGGTTCACAAAAGGTATATACGCTTGTTGCCTGTGGAAGGTTTGAGTTATAATGAAAGGCTGGATAGGCTGAGACTATTTTAAGATTCGAGATCGGGGTGCTGGAAAACCACATCAGGTAAGGCAGCATCCCAGGAGCAGGAAAATATTTTTTTTTCGCGCAAGTGCCCTTCACCAGGCTCTTCCCCGAAACGTCGATTCTCCTGCACCTCAAATGCTGCCTGATCTGCTGTGCTTTCCCAGCACAACATTCTCGACTCTGATCTCTCATCTGCAGTTCTCACTTTCTCCTAGTTGAGAGTGTTTTCACTCTAGCTTAGGGGTTTGAACGGCGACCTGACTGAAGTTTATGAATTATTGAGAGACAAGTTTAGAGTTAACGATGGCGGCCTTTTCGCAGGAGGGGAATGTCAAGACGAGATGGCATATGTTTAAGATTAAAAGAGAGATTTTTTTAAAAAAAAGACATGTGCGGCATTTTTTTAGGGACGGTGTTTTAGGGACGGTGTAATTAACTTGCTGAGGAAGTGATTGATGAGGGAATGTTTGCAGCATTTAATGGACAATTGATTCCAAACATGAATGGGAAAGTGGGATTTTAAAAATAAATGTATTCATGCCTAGTACGTCAGTTATTTCCCAGAGCGCATTTAAGAGTCAACTACAGTATTATCCGTCTGGAGTCTCATGTGGGACGGAGCAGATGAATATGACAATTTGCTTCCTGAACTGGCATGAGTGAATCAGATGGGTTTTTCCACACATCTTTTTCAGGTCATCACGAGACTCTTCAATTCCAGGTGCTTATTGAATTCAAACTCCACTATCTGCCATGCCAGGACCTGAACTATTTGTCCACAAAATATTACCTGGGCTTTGGATAAACAACACAGTAATAAAGCTACAAGGGCCTTATCACCACTCAGCGGGAACAGGAGGAGGCAGACGGGAATGGGTTAGTTTGGCAGTATGTTCAGCATGGATCGGTTGCACTGACAGGCCTGTTTTCATGTTGTATGACTCTGACTGACGCTATGGAGCAGGCAGCTGGTTGGGATTAACAGCCGCATTGACATCATAATCGAACACCTGATGGGATATGTGATCCTGCTGGAGTCTCCGGAGGTTGGTTTGCTCAGTCATACCTTCCCACACACGGGACTGGTGAACGGTCTCTCCCCAGTGTTACTGATTAAATGAGATTCCATTTCTATGGTTAATTAACTCCCTTCCAGCAGTTCCCACATTGCCCTGCTTTCTCTGTGGTATCAGTGTCCTTTTTTTCTACACAGCGTGAACGATCCTTTTAAATTGTGTCCACACAGATACCAATCCTGTTTTCCATGTTGTGAATGTGTTTTCATTCTTCCTCATTCACCCACGGGGTGTGCGTATCACTGGTGATGACAACATTTATTCTTTGCCCCTCGTTCGTTGCTGTCTGGCTACACCACAAACCCGGATGTGATCCCAGCCTCGGGTGTCTGTCTGTGGGGAATCTACACATTCTCTTTGTGTTTGCGTTTTTATTTCTCCCTCTGACCAAAGATGTGCCAGTTACAGATTTCAACAATGGGAAATGCAGGCTTATGGGGCATGGAATACCGTGGGGACTGGTGGAATGGGCTTCGGCTGTACCGTGTGGACTGGCAGGGCCGATTTGACTGCTTCCCCACGCGGAGGAGATTCTTGAATTCAGGGTCAGCTCATGTTTTTCTGGTCCTGGAGTCTCTCGTAGGCAGGACTTGGTGAAGATGGTTGAATCCCCTGCATCGGGGACATGAATGAATGGGATTGCAGGAAATTAAAGTCATGATCTCTGTTCCTGAGGTCAGGCTTGTATTTCATGTTTTATTTGTCGAACGTAAACATCAAAATTTCCGGTGTCCCAACCCCCAAGGATGACTAGTTTAAAATATCACCGCCAGCAGCACCTTCTCCAGGTTGAAGTCTTGACTGTGTGGAAGAAACTGAGCTGATGCGAGCAAATGTAGCTGCCACCGCCAGTGTCGGAAACACAGATCCAAACAGAAAAATCATCTTTGCAGCAAAACCATTGCAAAGTTAAGGGTTCAACACGCTCCACTTGTGCCACTCAGCTGTCTTAGAAAGATGCACCGGAAATCGCAATGATAGTATAAACGGGGACAACCATTCCCTTGAGCAGGAGCACACTCAACCGAGGAATTTCTTGCGCCCCTGTACCATCACAGAAGGACAGGACGCTCACCTATTGCATCACTGGAACCAGAGAGTAACTCCGCGCGCACATTCCCATCCCCATTTCCGGTTGGATCTGGGCGGCTGTGCTGTTGTTAAGCTAAAATGCTATTGAAGCATACATTTCAACAATATCCTGTACTGTCCCCCGAGTCTTTGATGTTTTGTCGAAATCGATCGATCTCATTGTCATTCAAGGGATCTCCACAGTCTCTGAGGACATCGAACTGAACGATTCAGCTCATTGTCAGTTCCCACATATCTGTCACTCTTCGCTGAGTACTGATATTGTACATTTGCTGTTCTTCCGAACATTTCCTCTGCTAGTATACTTATTGCTGCTTGCAAGCATCCAGTTCAATGGTTGCTGTGATCGTGGTTGTCGGTATTTTGCATTGTGACCACAGCAACCTCGATTTGAAACCAAATCACGGCACTAATTGTTCTCTCCGTTGTCCTTTTTGTGACACATGCTAAGAAATTAATTGCTTTACCTTCAAATTCCGCTCTCTTACATCTCTGCGTTTCATATATCAGGGTTCAAACACGCCCGTTGTCAGAGATTCCGGTCCTTCCCACGATTATTAAACCTCCTTTCCGTCCCTCCTCCCATTTCTCTGAGGCAATGCACAATCTATCACTCTCTTTCACATTCATACTGTTCTGTCTGTGCTGCTGCTGCGGTTACTGTTGTTGGGTGAACGTGCCCCAATCCCACCATCGGGACCTTCAAACAAGTCGATCCATTTGGATCCCATGGTTGTGAAATCAATCCCCATGTAGCAGCTTTGACTGACATAGGACAGAGACAATTGTAGCGTCAGGCTCATGGAAAATACCCAGGGCAGTTTTGGTGAAAAGACATTTTATTGTTCAAGATCAGCTTTGTGGCATTCTGTGTTGGTCTTGTGGTAATTTCAAAGGACTGATAATCCAGAGACCAAGGTAATAGTCTGAGTACTCGGGCTTGAATCCCACCACGCCATGATCATCAAATTTGGATTCAATAAATATCTACATTGAAGAATCTAATGACTACTCTATATCCAATGACAATGGTTGATTAAAAAAAACTATTTCATTGATGTTATTTCGGGATGGAATTTGCTATCCTTAATTGGTCTGGGCTGCATGTGACTTCAGACTCATAGCAATATGGTTGAGTCTCAACTGCCCTCTGGGCAATTCGGAATGGGTAATAAATTCTGCTTCGCCAGAATCGCCCTCATACTAATCTAGAAATTTAAAAAAACAAATGCTCATTAGCCTCAAGCAAGAGCGTTGTGTGCAGTCTTGCAAGTCACATTATAGCAGGGATGTGATCACACTGAGAACATTACAGGAGATATTTACCGGGATATTGTTTGGGCTGAAGAGTTTCAGTGGTGAAGAAAGACAGGACAGAGTGGAGTGTTTGTCGCAGTGCAAAGGAGATGTAGACAAGACATGATTGAGTTAGGGTATGGACAGGGTTGACTGAACGAGTTTACCATTGATGCAGGGATCGATCAGCAGGGGCCAGAGATTTAAGGAGAAAGCCAGAAAGGTTTGAGCAGATGTGCGAAAAAGCTTTATCAGCCACGGGGGGTTGGAATTTGGAATACACTGTCTGCATTGTTCAGAGCGGCAGAAACCCTTATAGCCTGAACAAATATTCAGATGTGAACTTTTGATGCCAAGACAAATCAGGCTGTGGGGTAAGCATTCTAAAATGGGATTCAGTTCATTAGGCATTGTTTTTGACAAGTGTGGCCACAATTGGTGAAAGGGCCTCCTTTGACACTCTTGTCCTCGGTCGTATAATGGTTAATATCCCTGCTTGTCACAGGGCTCAATTCTCCACTGGGGACAATGTGAATATTTTAAAATTGTCGCTCCATTTCCAAGTGCGGGTATTGATACCTGTCCTTCCATTCTCGATGGGGCATGTCACAGGAAGGACAGTGCTGCCTGAATCAGTGGGGGAAAGGGCTGCAGCTCTCAGGGAGGCAGATTGTCAGTGAAAGTGCAAACACGTGATCTCTGCAAACTGCACCTTTTTACTGTGTTGGAATGAAAAGCATTTGACAGACTTGTTCCTGATTGAAGTGTTTATTGGAAGCAGGAAGGTGAGGAAGGAACAGCGTAAAAGCGTTCAAATATGAGCGCAGAAACATTTCCCGCAGCACGAATCAGATTGTAAAGCACAGAGTAGTGTTTCGATACATTGAATTTGGGTTGATTTGCTTTGATGAGGCTGAGTTACCAGGATATAAAGCCATTAAGAATGATACAGGTTTTGCTCACGATGATGGAACATTGGCTCAGTAATTCGCATTGCTGTTCGGTCTGAGGGTTATATTGATTGGCCAAGTTAAATTGCCCTCTCGTGTCCAGGGATTGAATTAAGTAAATTAAGTGAATTAGCCATGGATAACGCGGGGATAATGCCAGAAGTCACAGGACGCCAGGTTATAGCCCAACAGCTTTTTTTTTCGATATCATAACGGGGAGGGTTGCCCCTTCTTCTGGTGAAATATAAAGAAATGGGGAGGGGAGCTAGGTCTGGGTGAGATGCTCTTCAGTGTGTCGACACCGGCTTGATTGACTGAAATGCTCTCTCTGCACTGTAGGATTCTGTGATTCTCTCGGAGAGGGTTATGAAGGTGTTTACTGGGGTGTAAAGCCTTTAGAGACGATGCTGAGACGGGGTGTACTGAGGATGAGATTTTATTCACTTGTTGTCTTCGAAAATTTAAAACAGTTTTCCCTGAACCAAGAAAGACTTAATTGGGGTGGGGGGTTCATGTTATGAGATGTTTGGACAGAGTAAATAGGAGGAAAATTCCATATTTCAATTGAGTAAATGTCTAGACGTCAGGCATTCAAAACCTTTGATGAAACCTTTGAAGGACAAAGAAATGATGAGAGCAGAATCGCTGTTACTCCGAGAATCTGTTTTTCAAAATATTTGGAAAGGCACATTTGGTGACATACAAGGAAAAAAATTCACAAGGAGAGAGACAGCGTGTGGCTAGGTAAAGGTGTAGGGGTGTGGTGTAGTCGGTCGGAAGTTGCGGGGAAACAATGTCTAAGTGGGTTGACTTTAAATGTAAAGAATTTCGTGAACGTGTGCAGCTGAATATCATTCGATTCCAAAACCTCTGGACTTCGAAAGATTTGGCATAATATTCTACCTGAAGCATTGTGAATGGAACTGAGTGGATTTTTCTTATTGTGAAGGGAAGATATTCCATAATGAATAGGAAGTGACCAGTTGCTTGGAGAGCGACTTACTGCTTTAATCACATGCGATAATGATGTGAGGACAAATACCATAAAGTTTGGTCCATTTAATACTCGTTGAAATCTGCCAAAGCAACGAACAACAAAAATGGTGGATTTTCTTTTGCACTTTAACCCTCTGATTTTCTAAGCAGTATTTTCCTAAAGCTGAAATAAAGTCTGAGCAAATTTGAATGCAACATTAATCGTTCCAAGGAGATAAATCTAATTCACTTGTGATTATTACAATGAACATTGTGAGGTTGCAGCAAAATTAAAATGAAACGAACAAAACAGTGTTTCTTGCGATTTAATCCAATTCAGGTTCAGCCATATGAGAAAGGCCATTGAGCCACAACATCGCCTTTATTTCCCTCTCCATGGCTGCTTCTTGACGTGAAAGAGAAAGTGACTGAAGAAATTATGAGTCAAATGTAGATGTGATTATGAGGGAAAATTCTTGTTCTCTGTTTCATTCCGTCACAGTTCTGACTCAGAATGTATCAATGACAGCTATTCATTCGGACGAGCATGGCGATTTGTTGGCATTTGCTGTTATTATAATTCAGGTGCAAGCAGAATCACAATGGTGTGGATTTGATTCCGCTCTGCAAATTTCTCATCCTTCACTTTCACCACATATAACCTGATGAGGTGACATGTCACCACTCTACAAAATGTGCTGAGAAGACTGAATGATTGTGGTGGTGGGTTATTACACCACTGTGCTCCGCATTCACGAGTTCGAGTCACACTCTGGTTGCTAACTTCACAAACCGCTCCAGCAGTTTTTATTGGCACCTCACACGTCTGGTATAGAATGGATAGAGAATCTTGTTCTTGCCCTTCACTGCACGGGAGATTCACGAATAATCGGCATCACATTAAAGTCGAAATGAAGAGTGAGAGCAGTCATTCTATTCAATTGTAGATTAACTTGGTGTAATGAGAAAGAACGCATTTTTCTTTCCGCCCCACATTCCATCTCGTCTTTCTATGAATTTGCATCGAAAGAATGAGAAACAAATAACAACAGATCGGGAGCACAAGTTTATCCAGTGGGGGGTGGGGGGGGGGGGGGTGGGGGCATGAGTATCTTAACCTAACACTTCACACAATGATCTGATCAGTAATTCAAACAGTGACTCGGAATTGGAACCACAGAAAACTTCTGCAATGAAACGAACCTTTCATTCTTTCACAAATTTCTGCTGTGTGTGAATCAAACAGCGATCCATCATCCAGCGTGATCACTGACTTGCCAATTGTATAAGGTCTACCAACTTTCTTCAGCTTTCACAACTTATGTATGCAGCCACCTGTGCTGTGCCCAGTGTCATTTGTTGTCCCCAGGTCACAGCACATTTCGTCTTCCTGAACTTATGAGCCTTGTTCCTGATATGTCTGATCTGTTTAATAAACCTTTTCTATCACTTCATCCCATCCCCCCACAATTCTGAACTTATTAATAAAATAATGCGTTTGACAAAATGTTAAACAAATGGGAGTTTGCCATTCAGCCCCTGGGGTCTGCCCCACCATTCAACGAACTCATGATTGATCTGATAATCTTTAACTCCTTTCTGCCCACTTACCTCGTCAAATTTTCATCATCTTTCTGATTAACTACCTGGCACTGTTTGAAAACACCCAACAACACTGATGGCACAGATTGTTTGGCCGCTGAGCAAAGAGACGACTCCTCATTTCTGAATTAAATGGGCAATATCTAATTCTGAGATTATGTCCTCTGGTGCTCTCCTCACAGCATGGGGCAAACCACCTGACCGTGTCTACCCTGTCAAGATTCCACGAATATTGAACGTTTATGATTCGTGTTATATGATTATAGAGCACCCCTCCACCTCCTTTGTTTCGAGGAGAATAATCCCAGCCTAACCAATCATTCCACGAAGGTCTATTTTATACAGAGTTGGCAACATCCTCGTAAATCTCTGCTGTCCCCTGCAGCGTCCTTAGATATTCTTAAGACAGGTGGAGAAATTTCGGTGATGAAATGTGTTGGAATTTCGGCCGCAGACCAAATACAGCAATGATAACTCTGACAAATCAGAATCTAATCATATTCGATTGTCATTTGATGGCTTCATTGTAGCTGAATTCCTCCGTGTCATCGTCCTGACAGCTAGTGTTTCGGAGTAATGGAACCTGATCGCGCATAAAAGAAGTTGACAACAAAAATATGTCCGTCGGTCAACTTTGTTTGATTATTAACTCAACCCTTGTCTCCGTGAAGCCTACATCGTCCACAACGCACAAATTAGATGTTGAACAGAACTCTCTCCATTTGCCTAGGTGGGTGCCGCTGAAATACCACTGAAGGAACTGGAAACCCTCCACGACAATACAGGCACTTACTGTACATTGTTCAATGCCTGAATATTTATTCACTTCACTGCTGAGGCACAATTGCAGCAGAGTGCACCACCTAGAATATTCACTGAAGTAACTCATCCAGGCTTTGTTGACAGAACCTTCAAAGCTCAAAGACTGTACCGACTATAATGACAAGGTTGAAGATGCACTGAAACATCACCATTTATGAATTCCCCTCCAAGGCACATACTAGCATGACTTGGAGAGGAAGCAGTGGTAACTTCATTGAGTGGTGAAGCGGTCTTGATGGCAAAGAGTTATAATCGAGCCCTCCACATTTTATTTTACAATTTTGAAAAATGTTGATTATCGCATTGACCAGACTTGTGCTCATTCCTTCAGTTGTTTCCAAAACTGGCGTTTGCTAAAGATCGAATATCATTCTCAGACTGTGGTCAACAAAGAGCCTCTCGTACAACTGATCTCCCTGCCCAACAATCTTCAGAGATCTGTGAATATCTACTCCAAAATCTCTTTGGTCCTGTACACCACTCAGAATCCTCACTGCTATTGTTTCAACTCTCCAAATTCATTACCATTTATTGGTTTGGATTCAATTCCATTCGCTGTTTTTCCTTTCCACCTGATTGATACATCGCTGCGATCCCTGATATTATTCATCACAGTCACCAAGACGACCAGTTGTTGCATCGTCTGTAAACATCTAAACGTAACTCCTACAACTATGTTTGAATTATTGATCTACATCAGGAAATAGTGGTACTCCACTGGAAACAGGCATCCAAGCATTGTTCATTGCTGGATGGGATGAACACCTGCAATAACAGCAGAATCGGACCCTTGCTATCATTTGTAAACCTGATTGCAACTCTGCAGGTTGGTCTCCTGACTGATTCCTTCTCACATAGGGGAGTTGGTGAATGACCTGCCCACATTGTGACTGAGGAAGTGAGTTTACATTTCAGCGGGTAATTAAATCCCTTCCTACAGACCCCGTCCCCATGGACCTGACTTCTTGGAGGCGTGGGTATTCTTGTGTCTATTTAGTTTGGATAATCAGCTGAATTTGAGACCACGCTGAGACGATTCCCAATTTTCCTGGTCATCCATGTATCTTTTTTATCCTTCCTTATTCTCCCCAGGAGTGTGACCATCATAGTCTGAACAGCATTTGCTGTTCATCCTTAACTCTCCTTGAGCTGAGTCAGAGGGAATGTATGGGTGAACCGTACTATTGTGGGTCTGGAGTTATATGTTGGCAGGTCTCTTTAAGGACGGCAGATTTCCCTTTTGAAGGGACATGAATGAATGGGTTTTCAGCAAATTAAAACTTTTTGTCACTCTTCCTCTGAACGGGTTTATATTCCAGATTTTATTCATCAAATCTAATTACCAGCAGCTGCAATGCTCCAGTCTCCAAGGGTTGCTCGCCCAAATATCACCATGATATTTACAGATGACACGAAGATTGGTGGAGTAGCAGAAAGCATAGTGGACTGTCAAAGAATGAAGAAGAATATAGATAGGGCAGTTGAGCGGAGAAGAGGCAGATGGAGTTGAATCCAGGCAAATGTGAGTTGATGCATTTTGGGAAGTCTAATTCCTGGACAGATGCATGTGTCGGAAGAGTGCAGAGGGATGCTTTGGAATTGGGTGATAGGTTTAGACAATGGATTTGGATCAGCTCAGGCTTCGACATCCAAAGGGCGTGTTCCTGGGCTGTAAATTTTCTCTGTTCTTTGTTCTTCTTTGTTCACTACTCTGTCAACTTGATGCTACATTGCTGCATCTCAGAGAATGATATTGTCAATTCTAATTTTCACAGAGGGAATGAGAATATGACATGTGGCTGTGTCGGAATGAAAGTGATGTACGCTGGTCTGGAGTGTTTACTGGGAGCAAGCGGCTGATGTGGAGATGATGTGATCAAAAACAGCTCGTACTGTCGAAGTAAAAAAACTGCGCATTGTTAAGGAAAATTTCAGAGAATGCGTTCAATTAATCGATCGCTTGCTGAAGGCTCCAGCACGCTTCAGCTGATCCAATCTGTAGTGCGGGTTAATGCTGGTATTGTATCCTAATACAACAATTATGCTCTTCGTTCCCGCCTTTGACCAGGAGCACTCCCAGCTTTGGCATTTCTTTCGCCTCGGTGCCGTCATAGAAGAACCAGGTGCTCATCTTCAAGCCAATCAATCCATTTCGATACTATGGTTGTGAGATCAATTCTCATGTAACAGCTTTTACCACATGGACCAGAGATTATTCGAAAATCAGGCTATGGAAAAGGACACAGGGCAGCACTGAGGAAAAGAAAATTTATTCGAAAATACTTCTGTCTGTGGACTTCTACATCATTTATTCCACTTGCTCATTTAGCTCTGTCTTGTCTATTGTGTGCAGTTATGCAATTCGCATTATAGAACGGATATGATAGCACTGGAAATGATGCAGGAGAGATTTAACAGGATATTGTCTGGGTAGAAGAGTTTCAGTTTTGAAGAGAAATTGGACAGACTGGAGGCGTTTTTCTTAGAGTCGAAGAGATTGAGAGGAAACATGATTGAAATGCATAAAATAATGAGGAATATGGATGGCATAGACTGAAATCAATGTTTTTCTTTGATGGTGAGATCGATCACGGGGGGAGGGGCAGGGTGGCATAGATTTAAGGATAGAGGAGGAAAGGTTTGAGTGAATGTGCAGACAAATGTCTTGAAACAGCCGTGGGTTGAAATCTGGAACTCAATGCATGCAAAGGTTGCAGAGGCAGAAATCCTCAGAACTTTCAGAAGTTTTCCGATGTGAATTTGTGATGCCAAGACATACAAGGCTATAGGCCAAGTAATTTTAAAAAGTGTTCCAATAGTTAAGCGAATGTTAATTTCCAGTATTAACACATAGGCTTATTTTTGCATAGAATTCCTGGGTAGTACCACCGCCTGTCACTGCGTGAGGTCGGGTTCAATTTGCTTCCAGGACAGGCACTTGCATATTGGGAGGTCTCAGTGGGTAGAACTGCACCATTCAGCGTCAGAAATCTGCCTTCGATTCAAGTCTTGTGTGACTGACTGTGTGGAATTTGCACACTCCTGCTCTCTCTCTCTCTCTCTCTCTCTCCCTTGTGAGTTTTCTCTGGCTGCTCCGATTCCTTCCCACAATGCAAATGTGTGCAATTCAGGTAAATGGCAAACAAAATCTGAATGGACTGTAAGTGCTGTAAATAAGATACAAAATTCAGAATTGCTGGTCGGGGAAAACAGAATGACCATTTCGGGTCAACAGACCCTTCGTAGGACCTCATTTAAATTCTCAATGTTAATTCTGATTTCTCTCCACTGATGCTGCCTGACTCGCTGAGCTTTTCGAGTATTTTCTATTTTTGTAGGTGCACCACAAATGCTGGTTTAGAAAGATAGAGTGGAGAGTGTGAATCTCTTCCATGGCACAGTGCAGACTCAACTGGCCAAATGGTTTCTGTGTGCACTGTGTCTAATTCCATTAACTCTGAATCTAGAAGTTTTTGTCCTTTCTTTAGTCTTTGGTTTTCACATCTCTCCTGTCATGTGAATTGCAGAGCAGGACAATCGACGGTTCGGACATAAGCCACCACCAAAACTTTACCACCTGACGCCTGGAAGATGAACGACTTATATTCTGCCTTGGGACCCTGCAACCACGCGGGATAAATGTGGATTTCAGCGGCTTCCTCATTTCCCCTCCCCCACATTATCACAGTCTGAAACATCCAACTCAGCACCACCCTTCGGACCTATTCATCTCTACCCCTCTGACTTATTACCTTCTCCCCGCCTCCATCCACCATTTGCTTTTCAAGCTACCTTGCACCCAACCCCAACTCCCTCCCAATTATCTCTCAGTCCCCACCCTCAAGCCTCATTTCTGATGAAAGATTTATGCCAGAAACGTCGATTCTCCCGCTCCATGGATGCTGCCTGACCTGCTATACTTTACCAGCACGACACTATTGCCATGGCGAAGATAGACAAGCTATGTTCAGGCTCTTTATCTGGGAGCGGAGAAGGCTAAGTGAGGAAGTGGTTAAGGTGCACATTAAGGGGATCGGTATGTGTGATAGGAATGAACTTCTTATGGGAAGAGTTAGCATCCAGGGTTTTCTGTTAAACGCAAGGGAGAGAGGATGTTCAGATGAGATATAGGAAGAACGTTCTCACTCTGAGAGTATTGTATAATTGGAAATCACTGTTTGAACGTGAGGTAAAGCTATGAGTCATCAAAACATTCCAGGAGTATTTAGCCGAATACTTGAGAAGTGAGAGCACTCTTGGATAAGGACCAGTTACTGGAAAGTGGGGTCAAGATGTCTGATGAAAGATCGCAACACTGCACAAAAAATACAGAGCATGAAAGCATGGGAAGGTTAAAGGCATGGAAACGACTGGCCAACTGTTACAAGGGGTCTATGGAATGCTACATTCATCAAAAGGTCACTGTGGCAGGATGGGATAAGTACAGTGGAATGCTCCTACACCAATTAGCAGAGTCAGACTGAAGCTGAAAGGTTACTATGGCAGGCTGAGATAATATCAATTATATTATATTCCTACTAAATATTATCATGGCAGTTTGGGAAACGTCGTGACAGTACATACTTAGGACATGACTTTAAATAATTAATTGATAATAGAGTCAGCCTGCTTGAGACACTTGTCGCAGGATATGGCATTAAATATCTAATTCGTAGTTAGTAGAGTCCGCTTGGGAGAGGAAAACATTGTGATAGATGGGGGAGCTAAATATCTAATCATGACAGGTTAGTCTGGGATGGAGGTTCATTGTAGCACAGGTGGCAGTAGAATACTTCATAGTTACAGTAGAATAAATTAGGAAAAACAATGGTGGCAGAAGTAGAACGATAATCGGAATTAGCACCATTGGTTTATTGTATAGCTGGAGTGAGGTAATTCTGACTAACACAGTTGGCATTCTGATAAGCGAACAATACATGATTAAAGAAAAAGGTATAAAGTGATGGAGTTTAATTCAGATGCATGTGAGGTGCTGAATTTTGGGAAAGCAAATCTTAGCAGGACTTATACACTTAATGGAAAGTCCCTCGGGAGTGTTGCTGAACAAAGAGACCTTGGAGTGGAGGTTCATAGCTCCTTGAAAGTGGAGTCGCAGGTAGATAAGATAGTGAAGAAGGCATTTGGTATGCTTTCCTTTTTTGGTCAGGGTGTTGAGTACAGGTGTTGGGAGGGCATGTTGCGGCTGTACAGGACATTGGTTAGGCCACTGTTGCAATATTGCGAGCAATTCTGGTGTCCTTCCGATCGGAAAGATGCTGTGAAACTTGTAAGGGTTCAGAAAAGATTCACAAGGATGTTGTCAGGGTTGGAGGATTTGAGCTATAGGGAGAGGCTGAACAGGCTGGGGCTGTTTTCCCTGGAGGTTCGGAAGCTGAGGGGTGACCTCATAGAGATTTACAAAATTATGAGGTGCATGGAAAGGATAAATAGACAAAATATTTTCCCTGAGGTTCGGGCAGTCCAGAACTAGAGGGCATAGGTTTAGTGTGAGAGGGTTAAGATATGAAAGAGACCTAAGGGGTAAACGTTTCACACAGAGGGTGGTACGTGAATGGAATGAGCTGCCAGAGGATGTGGTGGAGGCTTGTACAATTGCAACATTTGAGAGGCATGTGTCTAGGAAGGGTTTGGAGGAATATGGTCCGGGTGATTGCAGGTGGGACTAGACTGGTTGGGATATCTGGTCGGCATGGACAAGTTGGACAGCAGTGTCTGTTTTGATGCTGCACATCTCAATGACTCTATGACTCTATGCCATGGACCCTGAGGTTCGTGCGAGTCAAAAATTTGTTTTCTGAATGTCACTGTTTTTGTTTGCCAATAAAAGATCTTCTCCTTGAAAAACTCCCCATCTCCTGGTGATTGTCGACATCTTCTCGATGACAACCGCAACTTTGGGTGCAGTACAAATTGTGGCGAGTGCAGCTCTGTGGCGCAATGGAAAGCGTGTTAGATTTCTACAAATTTGGGAACTTTGCAATTTAATGTTTGTGGGTTTGAACCGCACTAGAATTGGAGTTAAATTCAGTTTTCAGCTGAACCGTTGAGTGTTGTGCTGTTTCATCGCCAATTCCTAACGTCTGGAGTTCTCCTCCCTGCTACTGACCAGAGGAAATTCATTACCTTCTTGGTTGTGAGTTTTTACAGAATCATATCGTTTGAATAATGATAAGATCAGAATCAGATGCTCATCGGCAAAACCTGCAAATTTCGTGCAGAAACCCACTGTGCAACGTGTTCTTGGATGTCCGAATGGTGAAGAATATTGATGGATGCAATATGTATCATGTTACCTGTATGAACAGAAATTTTCGATTGCTTAAATGTCTTTATCGCATTGTATGACAGGATGTTGTGGATGAGCTGGGCAAAGACATTGACATGTTTGGTCAGCCATTATAATATCAAACGGCGGGTAGACAGTGAGAGAATTAATCCCACGCTGTTGGTCTCATTTTTCTCACAAACCAGTTACTCAACGAACTGAGCTAACCGACTTCCATTCAATGCAGAGCTAAACAAAACAGATCAGTGCATTTGAATTATATAATATTTCATGTAGAATGAGCTGCTGCACCTTCCAACCCCCTTAGCTCTTCTTACACTTAACATTTTCAATTGCAGGTGTTATGCAATTTCTTTCCGATGAATGTTAACCACTTCCAGAGTGTTTCCCTTTGGGCACCCCCATCCAGGCAGCCCAGAATCACTGTCGCTGTTTAATTCACTCCTTGTCTGCCTGCACGTGCTTTTCGAATATTCTGGAATCAGCTCCTAAAATGTTTTTATTTCTGAAAATTCATCTCCGAATGCAATAACTCTCAGAATATAAAATGCCTGACCAAAATTATTTCCCGTGCCCTGCTGGGTTTGAAGTTCTAACGTCTAGTTTCCACTCACTGAAACGAGGAAACTTCCCTCATATTTACTCTTAAGATCTTCACATCAGCTGGATAACCTCTATTCGAACACAACTCAGTCTCTCCTGATTTCTCCCGTATTATTCTTTATCTATGCCATCATCCCATTAAAACGCCTCTTTTCTTTTCTGGTGGCTTTATCTCCCAGTCAACCTCATTTCAACAACATGGAATCATGGGCGTGTCATTCCTAATGTCTTTGTATTTCAGTAAACGGTGCCCGTGTCATTATTCATGTCCTTCTATCCCTGCAAATTTCAACCTGAGAAAGGATGCTGGGTCGAATTCAATGCATGAAAACTCACCACTAAGCTGTGCAATCTTATTAACGAAGCAGGAAAGGTGGAAGCAATTTCAATTACAGCTGCAACAGAATCGGGTCAAATCGCAGTCACATGCTTGACTGTTGTTCTTATAGTTATTTCTTCTCTACGTGTGCTGAAGTTTCACAGTGAGGGATCAATTACTATTGCCAGACATACATAAGGGGGCGTATGAAATGCTGAAGTTGTGAGACCAGAGCAGGTTTTTATTGACATAGACCATTCACTGTTTGAACATCAGTCTTAGGAATTAGACAGAGAGCGATTTTGAGCAAAATTTGAGCAGGGACATTTACGCCATGATGTAATACCAAATTATGCGGTTACTTTGTTGTTTACCTCATTTGTGTGTTTTGCCTCATTGAGGATTTTGAAGTTATCCTCTCTATACAAAAGTTTCGTGCTTTTGCACCATTATACAAAAGATGCAGTACAATAACACCCAATGCTGTTTCAGTCTACTTGTACAGATATTGACCCCTGGAAACAGCACTATGCACTCGCCTCGAGTCTGGAAAATAATTTGCTACATTCCCATTCTTATGGCTCTTTTCATTCCATCGGCTTCTGTTCTTTACAGAACCCAATTCAGCAGATCTGGTCACTGAGTCATTACTTTGTATGTGTTCAGATCATGTGAGCAGAATATCACAGTCCATAACCCAGAAGTCAGACCATACTCAGGGAACCGTACTCTGCTCTAGATCATTTCATGAACACCAGGAAGAAATATCTGTGATCTTCAAAATTTACTCACCTGTTTTTCAGAAGCAAGGTAAACAATTCCAGGTTTCTGCTTTTGTTGTCACACCGACAAGGTTGTAATTGCTGGAACCAGTTGAGACTGTCCGCTCTTCCATATCAATTTTCTCCACAGGAAGTGTTAAGATGATGGTCTGAATGGGATTCTTCAAAAAAGAAGAATCTTTTTATCGATTGATTTCTGGTTTAGGGCCGACCAGGCTTCCGCTGGGCCTCTACGCTAGCGCTGATCACAGCAGTTTCCCGCAGTCTTCAGCGTTTTTGTAGCAAGTCCCTTCGAGGATGACATCAAAAGATATTTGCTGTTACTGTATGATACTCTACCAATAAAGACAGCTCTATCAATGCTGGCAGCTCAGTCCGCTGGGATGGGAAAATTTCTGCAGTGTGTCCTGCGGATCAGATACAATGCACTTTATCATTCAGATCATACAGAGTGAGAGTGCTCGAAAAGGCAAAGCGAGATTTCCCCACAGGAGTTTATTGTAGGTGGAACAATACCAGTGGCATTACCCGAACCGAGGAAAGAACAGTCTCAGAAGTCCATTTGGCAAGATTACTTTTCAGACTCTGGTCACCATGCTCCACGAGCCCTGCAGCTTGTGGGCAATAAGCACAATGAAGTTGATGGTGGATCCCAAAATGAAAGTATAATTCTTCATTAATATGTCCAATAAAATGGGGGTGAGGGTGGAGGGTGGCATTGTCAGAAGGTAGACAATATCAAATACCAAAGCAGGTCATAATCTCCTTGAGTAAAACATTTACAACAGTTTTAGCAGTAGTGTTGGAAGTGGGGTAAGCTTGAACCCATCAAGGAAAAGAAAATCTACAATGACCAAAACATAATTATAGTACTGACACTTTTGCAACTCAATGAAGTCTTTAAACATCTTTTGCAGTTGGCATTAGGTGGTCAGAGGTCGACTCACACTTGTCAGAAAACGTAGAACATAGAAAGTACAGCACAAAACAGGCCCTTTCATCCACTATGTTCTGCCGCGATTTAATCCTAATGTAAAATATAATAACAACCTACACACCCCTCAATTCACTGCTATCCATGTGCAAGTCTAGAAGTTGCTTAAATGTCCCCAATAACTCTGCTTCCACCACTACCACTGGTAACGTATTCCATGCATTCACAGCTCTCTGTGTTAAAACAAAAACTACTTCTGATATCTCCTTTATACCTTCCTCCTAATATCTTCAAACTATGAGTTCTCATACCAGTCAATCTTGTCCTGGGGAAAATACTCTAGCTATTGACTCTATCTATTCCTCTCATTATTTTGTACACCTCTATCAGGTCTCCTCTCTTCCTCCTTCTCTCCAGAGAGATATCGGAGCCTATTCAACTTTTTTTTCATAAGCCAAGCCCTCCAGTTCAAGCAGAATCCTGGTAAACCTTCTTTGCACCCTCTCCCAAGCCTCTGTATCTTTCTTACAGTAGGGCCACCAGAACTGGACACAATATTTCAAGTATTGCTTCACCAGGGACTTGTAGAGCTACAGCAAAACGTCACAGCTCTTAAACTCTATCCCCCCGTTGATGAAAGCCGAAACTCCATATGCTTTCTTAACAACCTTATCCACTTGTATTGCAACTTTGAGGGATCTATGTACTTGCACATCCAAATCCCTCTGTTCCTCCACACTGCCTTAAATCCTATCTTTAATCCTATATTCAGCATTCGAGCTCCACCTTCCAACATGCATCATTTCGCATTTATCCAGGTTGAACTCAATCTGCCATTTCTCAGCCCAGCTCTGGATTCTGTCTATGTCGCGCTGCAGCCTACAGTAGCCATTTATACTATCGCTGACACCTCCAAACTTTATGTCATCTGCAAATTTACTAACCCTCCCCTCAACCTACTCATCCAAGTCATTTAAAAAAAACTGCATAAAGCAGAGGCCCAAGTACAGAACCCTGGGAGACCCCACTCAACACTGTCGTCTAGGCAGAATACTTTCTATCTACAGCCACTCTCTGCCTTCTGTCAGCCAGCCAATTCTGTGTATATCTGTTTAATGCCTGGAAACAGAGTGTTGATGGAGGGTTGTCTGTTTATGTCTGATGAATGGTCGGTGTTAGGGGGTGGTGCAGGATTGTGTGTGTTTTTCTTTATATATCTGCTTAATGACAGGAGACAGACTGGTGGTGGTCGAATGCTGTGTGTGTGTATTTATGTGCATATCTGCTCAATGGAAGGATAACAGGACAGTGGTGGAGGGTTGTGTGTGTGTGTGTTTCTGTGTATATCTGTTTAATGGCACGAGATAGGGTTGTCCTGGAGAGGTGTGCGTGTGATTCTGTGTATGTCTATTTAAGGGCTGGAGACAGGGTGGTGGTGTGAGTGTTTCTGTGTATATCTGTTCAGTGGCAGGAGACAAGGTGGTCATGAAGGGTTGTGTGTGTGTTCCTGCAAATATCTGCTCAATGGCAGGAGGCACGTTGTTCATGGAATGTTGTGCTTGTATGTGTGTTTCTGCGTGTATCTATTTAATTGCAGGAGATAGGGTGGTGGTGGAGGATTGTGTTTGCATGTGCGTTTTTGTGTATATCTGTTTAAGGGCAGTAGGCAGGGTGTTCGTAGAAGGTTGTGTGTGTATATTTCCGTGTATGACTGTTTGATGAGAGGAGACATGGTGGTCAAGGAGGTTTGACTGAGTGTGCATGTGTGTTTCTGTGCATATGTGCTTAATGGCACGAGACAATTTGGTGTGTGTATGTTATTGTGTATATCTGTCCAATGGCAGGAGGCAGGGTGTTCATGGAGTGTTGTGCATGTGGGTGTTTCTGCGTATATCCTTTATAATGGCAGGAGACAGGGTGGTGGTGGAGGATATATGTCTGTGTTTCTGTGTCTAAGTGCTTATTGGTAGGAGACACGTTGGTGGTGGAGGTTTGTGTGTGTGTGTTTCTGTGCATATCTGTAAAATGGCAGGAGACAGGGTGGTGGTGGTGGAGGGGTGTGTGTGTGTTTCTGTGTATATCTGTTTAATACCAGGAGACAGAGTGTTGGTGGAGGGTTGTCTGTGTGTTTGTTTTTTTTTCCGTGTCTGTCTGTTTAATGCTGGTGTTAGGGTGGTGGTGCTGGGATGTGTATGTTTTTCTGTAAGTATCTGCTTAATGATAGGAGACAGACTGGTGGTGGTGGAAGGTGTGTGTGTCTGTTTCTTTGTATATCTGATTAATTGCAGGAAACAGTGTGGCAATGGAGCATTCTGTATATATGTGTGTTTCTCTGTATATTTGTTTAAGGGCAGGAGACAGGGTGATGGTAGAGGGATGTGTGCGTGTTTCTGTGTATATCTGTTTTATGGGTTGGAGAGAGTGTGGTGGTGGAGGGTTGTGCATGTGTGTTTCTGTGTACATCTGATGAACGGCAGGAAACGGGGTGGTGGCCGAGGGATGTGTATGTGTGTGTGTTTGTGTGTTTGTGTATATACCTGCTGAAAGGCAGTAGACAGGTGGTAGTGGAGAGTATCGTGTCTGTATTCCTGTATCTATGTGCTTACTGGCAGGAGACAGGGTGTTGGTGGAGGGTTGTGTATGCATGTGCGTTTTTGCATATATCCGTTTAAGGTCAGAAGGCAGGGTGTTCATAGAACATAGAATATAGATCATTATGGTGCAGTACAGGCCCTTCGGCCCTCAATGTTGTGTCGACCTGTCATTCCAATCTGAAGCCCATCTAACATACACTATTCCATGTACGTCCATATGCTTGTCCAATGACGACTTAAATTTACTTAAAGTTGGCGAATCTACTACCATTGCAGGCAAAGCATTCCATACCCTCACTACTCTCTGAGTAAAGAATCTACCTCTGACATCTGTCCTATATCTGTCACCTCTCAATTTAAAGCTATGCCCCTCATGCCCGCCGTCACCATACTTGGAAAAACCTCTCCCTGTCCACCCTATCTAATTCTCTGATTAACTTATATGTCTCTATTGAGTCACGTCTCAAACTTCTCTCCAACGAAAACAGCCTCAAGTCCCTCAGACTTTCCTCAGACGACCTTCTCTCCGTACCAGGCAAGATCCTAGTAAATCTCTTCTGCACTCTTTCCAAAGCATACTTCGTATACTTCTTATATTGCGGTGACCAGAACTGTACACAATACTCCAAGTGCGGCCGCACCAGAGTTTTGTACAGATGTAGCATAACCTCATGGTTTCAGAACTCGATCCCTATATTAATGCCTTCCTAACAACACAGTCAACCTGGGTGGCAACTTTCAAGGATCTGTGTACCTGGACACCGAGATCTCTCTGCTCATCTACACTACCAAGAATCTTATCAAAAGCCCAGTACTTTGAATTGCTGTTCCTCCGACCAAAGTGCATCACCTCTCACTTGTCCACATTAAACAACATTTGCCACCTCTCAGCCCAGCTCTGCAGCTTATCTATGTCTCTCTGTAAACTACAACATCTTTCGTCACTATCCACAACTCCACCGACCTTAGTGTTGTCTGCAAATTTACTAACCCATCCTTCTACTCCCTCATCCAGGTCGTTTATAAAAATGATGAACAGCAGTGGACCCAACACCAACCCTTGCGGCACATCACTAGCAACTGAACTCCAGATGAACATTTCCCATCAACCACCACCCTCTGTCTTCTTTCAGCAATCAATTACTGATCCAACCTGCTATATCTCCTACAATCCCATTCCTCCGCATTTTGAACGATAGCCTACTGTGGAGAATCTTATCAAATGCGTTGCTGATATTCATATACACCACATCATCCAGTTTACTCTCATCTACCTGTTTGGTCACTTTCTCAAAGAACTCAATACGGTTTGTGAGGCACGACATAACCTTCACAAAACCGTGCTGACTCTCCATTATCAAATTATTATTTTCTAGATGATTGTAAATCCTATCTGTTATAACCTTTTCCAACACTTTACCAATAACTGAAGTAAGGCTCACTGGTGTATAATTATCAGGGCTGTCTCTACTCCCCTGCTTGAACAGGGAAACCACATTTGCTATCCTCCAGTCTTCTAGCACTATTCCTGTAGACAATGACGATTTAAAGATCAATGCCAAAGGTTCGGCAACCTCCTCCCTCGCTTCCCAGAGGATCCCAGGCTAAATCCCATCCGGCCCAGTGGACTTATCTATTTTCACATTCTGCAGGATTTCTAATACCTCTTCATTGTGAACCTCAATCCCACCTAGTCTAGTAGCCTGTATCTCAGTATTCTCCTCGACAACATTGTCGATTTCTAGAGTGAATACTGTCGAAAAATATTCATTTAGTCCTTTCTCTATCTCCTCCGACTCTTCACACAACTTCCCATTAATATCCTTGATTGCCCCTAATTTTACTCTTGTCATTCTTTTATTCCTTAAATACCTATAGAAAGCTTTATGGTTTACCCTGATCCTATCGGCCAACAACTTCTCATGTCTCCTCCTGACTCTTCTGAGCTCTCTCTTTCGGTCTTTCCTGGCTACCTTGTAACCCTCAAGTGCCCTAACTGAACATTCACATCTCATCCTACCGTAAGCCTCCCTCTTCCTCTTGACCAGAGGTTCCACTTCCTTTGTAAACCACGGCGCTTGCGCTCTACAGCTTCCTCCCTGCCTGACAGGTACATATTTATCTAGGACTCTCAGGAGCGTTTCCTTGAATAAGCTCCACATTTCTAATGTGCCCATTCCCTGCAGGTTCCTTCCCCATCCCATACTTCTTAAATCTTGCCTAATCGCATCGTAACTGCCGTTCCCTCAGCTGTAAATTTCTGGAAGTTGTGTGTGTGGGTATTTCCATGTATAACTGTTGGTGGTCGAGGAGATTTTAGTGAGTGTGTGTTTCCATGTATATGTGCTTACTGGCACGAGACAGTTTGATGTGTGAGTTTTTTGTGTATATCTATCCAATGGCAGGAGGCAGGGTGTTCATGGAGTTTTGTCCGTGCTTGTGTGTGCGTGTGTGTGTATGTTTGTGAGTTTCTGCATACATCTTTTTCATGGCAGGAAACAGGGTGGTGGTTGAGGGATGTGTGTGTGTTTGTGTGTATATCTGCTTAAAGACAGGAGACAGGGTGGTGGTGGAGGATTGTGCATTGGGTTCAGTGTCTACCTGTTTAATGTCAGGAGGCAGGATGGTCATATTGGATTGAGTGCATGTGTGTCAATGTGTATATATATTTAAGGGCTAGAGACAGGGTCGGAGTGGAGTGTGCTGTGTGTGTGTTTCTGTGTATAACTGTTTAATGGCAGGTGGCATGTTGGTGTGGAGGGTTGTGTGTGTGCTTCTGCGTATATATGCTAAATGGCAGGTGACATGACTGTGTGTGAGTGTTTCTCTGTATACCTGCTCAATGGCAGGAGACAGGATTGTCATGGAGGGTTGTGTGTGTTTCTGCGTATCTCTATTCAATGTCAGGAGACAGTGGTGTTGAAGGGTAGAGTGTCTGTGTTTCTGTGTCTGCGAGCTTAGTGGCACGTGACAGGGTGGTGGAGGATTGTGTATGTTTCTGTGTATACCTGTTTAAAGTCAGTAGACAGGGTGTTCGTAGAAGGTTGTATGTGTGTTTCTGTGTATATCTGTTTAATGGCAGGTGAAAGGGAGGTGGTCGAGGTTGGTGTGTGTGTGTTTCTGTGTATATATGTTTAATTGCAGGAGACGTGGTGGTGCTTGAGGATTGTGCGTGTGTTTCTGTGTATATCTGCTTAATGGCAGGCAAAAAGATGTTGGTCGGGGGTTTTGTGTGTGTTTGTGTGTCGGTGTTTCTGTGTGTATCTGTTTAATGGCATAAAACAATGTGGTGGTTAACAGTTGTGTGTTTGTGCATTTATACGTATATCTGTTTAATCGCAGGGGACAGGGTTGTGGTGGAGGGTTGTGTTTAATGTCAGCAGACAGGGTGGCAGTCGAGGATTGTGTGTGTGTGTTTTTCTATGTATATCTGTTTAGTGGCAGGAGAAATGGTTGTGGTTCAATTGTAGCGTGCGTGTTTAAATGTATATCCACTTAGTGGCAGGAAATAAGGTTGTGGTGGAGGACTGTGTGTGTGTTTCTGCATGTATCTATTTAATGGCTGCTGACAGGGAGGTAGTGGGGGGTTTGTGTGTTTCTATATATATATTGAATTGCAGGAGACAGGCTGGCAATGGAGGGTTGTGTGTGTGCTTCTGTGTATATCTGTTTTAGGGCAGGAGACAGGGTGATGGTTGAGGGTTGTGTGTGTGTATTTCTGTGTATATCTGCTCAATGGCACGAGAACAGTGTGGTAGTGGAGGGTTGTGTGTGTGTGTGTGTGTGTGTGTGTGTGTGTGTGTGTGTGTGTGTGTGTGTGTGTGTGTGTGTGTGTGTGTGTGTGTGTGTGTGTGTGTTCCTGTGTATATCAGTTTAATGCCAGGAGACAGTTTGTTGGTGTAGGGTTGTCTGTGCGTGTTTTTTGTACCAGTCTCTTTAATGGGAGTTGATAAGGTGGTGGTGCAGGGTTGTGTGCGTTTTTCTGTATATATCTGCTTAATGACAGGAGACAGACTGGTGTTCGTGGAGGGTTGTGTGCATGTGTGTTTCTGTGTATATCTGTTTAATGGCAGGAGACAGGGGGTGGTGCTGAAGATATGCGTGAATGTTTCTGTGTATATCTGTTTAGTTGCAGGAGACAGTGTGTTGGAGGAGGATGGTGTGTGTGTGTTTCTGTGTATATATGTTTAGTTTCAGGAGACAGGGCGGTGGTGGAGGGATTTGTATATGTGTTACTGTATATATCTGTTTATGGGGAGGAGATGGGGTGTCATGGAGGTTTGTGTATGTGTGTGTGTTTCTGTGTATGTCTGTTTAAGGACTGGTGACAGGGTGGTGGTGGAGGGTTGTGTGTGTGTATTTCTGTATATCTCTGCTTAATAATAGGAGAACAAGGTGGTGTTGGAGGATTGTGTGTGTGTGTTTCTGTGTATATTTATTTAAGGGCAGGAGACAGGGTGGTGATGGAGGATTGTGTGTGTATTTCTGTGCATATCTGATTAATGGCAGGAAACAAGGTGGTGTTGGAGGATTGTGTGTGTGTTTCTGTGTATATTTATTTAAGGGCAGGAGACAGGGTGGTGATGGAGGATTGTGTGTGTATTTCTGTGTGCACCTGTTTAATAGCAGGAGACAGGGTGTTCGTTGAGTGTTGTGTGCCTGTGTTTCTATATACATCTATTTAAGGGCTGCAGACAGGGTGGTGGTGGAGGGTAGTGTGCGTGCGTGTTTAATGACAGGAGACAGTGGTGGAGGAGGAACGTGTGTGTGTTTCTGTGTTTAACTGCTTAATGACAGGAGACAGGGTGTTGCTGGAAATATGTGTGTATGTTTCTGTATGTATCGGTTTAATTACAGGACACGGTGGTGGAGGAGGCTGGTGTGTGTGTTTCTGCGTAAATCTATTTAATGGCAAGACACAGTGTGGTAGTGGAGGGTAGAATGTCTGTGTTTCTGTGTCTATGTGCTTACTTGCAGGAGACAGGATGGTGGTGGAGGGTTGTGTATGTGTGAGTGTTTCTTTGTATATCTGTTTAATGGCAGGAGACAGGGTGGTGGCCAAGAGTTGAGTGTGTTTGTTTCTGTGTATATCTGTTTAATGGCAGGAGACAGGGAGTTGGTCGAGGGTTGTGTGTGTGCATTTCTGTGTATATCCACTCAATGGCAGGAGACAGGGTGGTGATGGAGGGTTGTGTGTGTGTTTCTGTGTATATCTGTTTAATGGCAGGAGACAGGGTGGTCGTGGAGGGTTGTGCATGTGTGTGTTTCTGTGTATATCTATTTAATTGCTGAGGACAGGGTGCTGGTGGAGAGATGTCTCTGTGTTTCAGTGCATATCTGTTTAATGACAGGAGACGAGATGGTGGTAGGGCGATGTATGGGTCTGTGTTTCAGTGTATATCCGTTTAATGGCAGTTAACAGGGTGGTGGTGGTTGGAGTATGTGCGTGTTTCTGTGTATGTCTGTTTAATTTCAGCAGACAGGGTGGTGGTAGAAGTGGTGTATGTGCGTTTCTGTGTATTTCTGTATCATAGTAGGAGACAGAGTGGTGATGGAAGTTTGTGTGTTTTTGTGTTCCTGTGTATATCTGTTTAATGAAAGGAGACAGGGTGGTGGTGGAGGGTTACTGTATGTTTCTGTAAATTTCTGTTTAATAGCAGCAGACAGCGTGGTGGTGGAGGATGGTGAGTGTGTGTTTCTGTGTATAACTGTTTAATAGCCGGAGACAGGGTGGTGTTGGAGTTTTGTGTGTGTATTTCTGTACATATCTGTTTAATGACAGGAGACAGGTGGAGGGTTGTGTGTGTGTTTCTGTGTATACCTGCTCAATGACAGGAGACAAATTGGGTGTCATGGATTGTGTGTGTGTGTGTGTGTCCCTGTGTATATCTGTTTAATGGCAGAAAACAATATGGTGGTGAAGGGGTTTGTGTGTGTTTCTGAGTATGTCTATTTAATGGCAAGAGACAGGGGGATGGTGTCGAGATGTGTGTGTGTTTCTTTTTGTACCTGTTTAATTGCCGGTGAGTGTGTGATGGTAGATCGTTGTGTGTGTGAGTGTGTGTGCGTGTGTTTCTGTGTAGATCTGTTTAATGGCAGGAGACAGTGTGGTCATGAATGATAGTGTGTGTGTTTCTGTGTATATTTGTTTAATGGCAGAAATCAATGTGGTGTTGAAGGGTTGTGTGTGTGTGTTTCTGTTATATTTGTTTAATGGCAGGAGACAGGAAGGTGTTTTAGAGATTTGTGTGTGTTTCTGTGTATATCTGCTTATTGTTCGGAGGCAAAGTGTTGGTGCAGGATTGTGTGTGTATGTGCTTCTGTGTATATCTGCTTGATAGCGTGAGACAACGTGGCGGTGGAGGCTTGTGTTTTGTGTTTTAGTGTATATCTGAATAGTGGCAAGAAACAGGGTTTTGCTGGAGAGTTGTGTGTGTTTCTGTGTATATCTACTTAATGGAAGGAGACAGTGTGATGATGGAGGGTTGTGTGTGTTTCTGCATATATCTGCTTATTGGCAGGAGACAGAGTAGTGGTGGAAGGTTGTGTGCTGGTGTTTCTGTCAATAACAGTTTAATAACAGGAGACAGGTATTGGTGCAGGTTGGTGTGCATGTTTTTCTGCATTTTACGTGAACCGTACAATTTGCTGCAGAGACATTCACAACTGGACACGAGCCACATTGATAATAAGTGAGTTGGAAACGTGTTGGAACTGAGTTGGAAGAGTGTCTTTTTTTAACGTTTGCAAGATGTCAATTATGCTGAACAGCAACACGCTATTGGAAACAGAAAGGTGAACAGTGGAATAGCTTCAACTTTCAGTGCTGAATGCCACTGAGCCGCAGGAGGTGGGACAGCGGCTTGTTCCTGTAGTGTAGCGGTCATCACATTCGCCTTACGCGCGAAAAGTACCCAGTTCGAAATTCGGCAGAAACTGCTTTGCTCTTCAACTGCAGCCTTTTACATGGACAAGAACGGAGCTTTCTTGCTTGCTTTCCAATCTGCAAACCTGCCTTCGAGTTTGCTTGAACAAATCTGCTCTCGAAGTGAACTGCAATACAATTCCATTTAAATACTGTGAAAAGCATTGTAAATGATCATATGCCATTCTGTTTGAGAGTGTAGTTACCCCCTTCAGATCCTTCCACGAAAAGCATTACCGAATTTGCATTCCTTGCGCAGGCGGCTCGGTTCAAAGACAGGGAAGAAGCTGATGCGCTGGTGTCACAGTGCACCACGGATTCCTGAAGTAGTCTGTCTGTCAAATGTATCCCAAAGTCATCGCTGAAAGACCTCATTTGGAAGGTGTCTGTCGTTATTCAACGTGCGAGAATTGGCACCAGAGATCCTGAATCATGTTTTGGAGCAGTTCGCACGTTAGTGGCTCATTCATTCAGCAACAGCAATGAAAGAAATTACACTCTCAGAGGAACCTCTGGACCTCTGCTTTCATAGCGTCGCTAGTATTAAGGTGCGCCCTGAGATCTAAGCCACGTTGGAACTGAAACGGAGAATCGACAGAGAGGCTACAGAATGACATCGCATCCATTTGGTTTTCTTTAAATCACTGACGAGCAGGAAAATGTAAACGGGGAGGGCGAGTGGGGAAGTGAGGCGGTTGCAGCTCTGGAGAAACTCCTTCTTTGTGACTCGCTCTGCAACCAGAGACGTGACGGTGACTCAGGCATGAGAGCACTTCACCTCGTGAACAAAAAGCAATCAAGGGCAGTTAGCAACTCTTCCGGAGTGGGGGTGGGGTGAGGTAATTACCTTTTTACTTCTGTTACTATGTTCAGAAACTGCTTTTTAGATTGAGGTGAACAGAAACTGCATTTCTAAAAAGCACCATGGAAAATGTTAAACTTTATTGAGTCGCTTCTCATCGATTCCCACACAGGTTTCCAACTCAGTTGGTATCCATGAGGCTCATGTCCAGGTGTGATAATCTCTGCAGCAAATTGCACGGTGAAGGTAAAAGGCAAAGAAAGTGGCATCTCGAACCGGCCCCGATGTCAGAGCATCCTCACAATGTAATCTGTCGTTCTCGGATTGGAATGCGACCTCCGGTTTTAGGGTGGAACATTCTTTGGGAACCTTATTCTGCAAAACAGACACAGTGACTGAAACTATGCTGCACGGTATGATTTGGGACACGGCCTGCTCAGCTTTGTGTATTTTCCCTGTAGTCCGGTGTGTTTCATGTTCCGTGTAAACGTGAAAGTTGTCCTGTTTTGAGCAATGGGTGAAATCATTTAGCAAAGCAAGAATCCGAATTGCAGTAATGTCAAGCAGCTGATGGTAATTTGACCCAATCATAACCGATCATATATTCTCACGCACTCACAGATACATTTGTAGCTGAATCCAGTCTGAGAAGATAGACTCAGCTTACCATTGATTTTTGTCTGGATTGATGGGCTGTCTTTATCTGCTGAGAAATTGATATTGTAGACGGGCACATCCGAGCAGCTGTGCGAGTCGGAGAGGGATCATAGAACCCTTTTCACGTAAGTTTGCATCTGTTGTTATGCAGGAGCACAATTGGAATTGCAAGGAAATGACGAGTTGGGCGTGTTGGTAGTGTTGGTAGTGTATCCGAGCGCTCTATAGCGCTGGATTAAGGCTCCAGTCTCGGCAGAGGCGTGGGTTCGAATCCCACCGCGGCCTTTTCTTCTGAACAGCTCCATTGGCACAGCTTGTTAAAATGCTGTTTCAAAACCTGCTGCATTTCTGTTTAAAACAGAAGAAAAATGGATTTGCTTCCCGGGGAATTGACTGCGGTGTGGGAAAGTCCCTAATTTTCCAAAGTGTCTGTGCTGTCGTGATCGTGTTCGCCTCCCGCGCGGAAAATCGCAAGCAGCTCTACTGTTGCTTTCTGTTCCAGGCAAGTTGAGCTTTTACTGGAACCGAATGGAGACTGTTGTTTCAGCGCTGTTGCGAAACAGAGTCCTACGGTGACTCGACTCGCCGTCATTCGGTTTTCTGGCCAATGAGAAAATCGTTCCAATCTATTTCGCTGTCATATGTTGTTGAATTTCTCCCACTTTCTTCATTTCCGTCCTGGAGACATCGGAAGGGAAAGGTAATCTAATCGAGAATGCGATTGGTGAAATTCACTTTTTATGGTCCATTCTTATTATGTTCTTTCTTTGTCGCTTTGCAGCATTGTCTGGGAAGTGGTGGTGCACTCAGGCTCCAGTATGTTTGAAAGAGTAGTTTGGAATTGCCCTGTTGTTAGTTGTGTGATTACTTTATGGCTCATGCCCCCGGACTGTCTCACATTTAGCATTCATGCTCGCGATGTCTGAAAATGCATTTGGTTTTCCAGTTTTGTTTGTGTTCCGTGTTAAATGCTTTCTGTTTTGCGATTCGCTCAATACATTACGAATTAACAGGGTTTCTGAGGTAACTTCCAGCTGCAAAAATCTTCAACTGAGAATCTGGTAAACTTTCACGGAGTTTGGCCAGTCGGAGCAAAAGTAAGGAAGTCGTTCGTTTCTGCAATGTTTCACAATGCAACCTTTCCCGTGAGCAGTCGAACAGACTGAATGATTTTGCCACAGACTGCGACGGCAAGCTCCGCAAAACGTAATTCTTTAAAGCAGGTGTGAGCAACACAACGTTATTGGGGTACACCGCGTGGAAACAGATACTTCGGTGTATCACGTCCATGCTCACCACATAGCCAAATTTAAACAAGTCCCATGAAACAACGAGCTCATGGAAACAGAATGGTGAAAGGTAGAATGGCTTCAACTTTCAGTGCTGGGTGCCACGGGGCCGCCTCAGCGTCGGCTGCGGCTTGTTTCTGTAGTGTAGTGATCATCACGTTCGCCTCACACGCGAAAGGTCCCCAGTTCGAAACGGGGCAGAAACTGCTTTGTTCTTCAACTGCAGCCTTTTACATGGACAAGAACGGAGCTTTCCTGCTTGCTTTCCCATCTGCAAACCTGCCTTCGAGTTTGCTTAAACAAATCTGCTCTCGTAGTGAAATGCAATGCAGTTCCATTTACTAACAGTGCAAAGCCTTGTAAAGTTTTTCTCCAACCTGGTTCTGATCATATGCCATTCTGTTTCAGAGTGTAGTTACCGCCTTCTGATCCTTCCACGAAAAGCAGTACCGCATTTGCATTCCTTGCGCAGGCGGCTCGGTTCAAAGACAGGGAAGAAGCTGATGTGCTGGTGTCACAGTGCACCACGGATTCCTGAACTAATCTATCTGTCAAATGTATCCCAAAGTCGTCTCTGAAAGACATCATTTGGAAGCTGTCTGTCGTTATTCAACGTGCGAGAATTGGCACCAGAGGTCCTGAATCATATTTTGGAGCAGTTCGCACGTTAGTGGCTCATTCAATCAGCAACAGCAATGAAAGAAATTACACTCTCAGAGGGACCTTTGGACTTTCACCACAGCTGCAACTTCCTCACTTCCCCACTCGCCCTCGCCGTTTACATTTTCCTGCTCGTCAGTGATTTAAAGAAATCCAAATGGATGCGATGTTATTCTGTAGCCTCTTTGTAGATTCCTCCGTTTCAGTTCCAACATGGCTTATATCTCGGGCTGTACAGTAATACTAGCGACGCCACGAAAGCACCCCTGTTCCCTCAATGCTATAACAGGCCATTTGTTTGAATAAAATGATCCTCCAAAGAGTAACCCACCCAAACACTTTTTCTGATCATATTTCTTCACATTTACAGCTGACTAATACACATATCCCTGAACACCATGTGCGATTTAGCATGGCCAGCTCACCTAACCTGCACATGTTTGGATTGTGGGAGGACACGACAGCAAAGTCACATAGACTTGGGGAGAACGTGCAAAGTCCCCACAGTCACCCGAGGAGAGAATCAAAACAATGTCCCTGGCGCTGTGAGGCAGCATTGTTAAACACTGAGGTACCATGTAATCTTATGCAATAAGTAAAATCAGTGAAAGATATGAAAAAAACAAGTTTCAAATGAACACTCTCCGGCATTGTCAACGCATGTCAATCTTGCATTCAATACGAATAGGTGTATGGAAAACAATAAAAAACAAAATCCCGGCAATTCATGAATATACAATAATTAAAAGTTTAATTTGATCAAAGGTCATAACAATGTTTCGATGAATTGCAATTTTTAATGACACATGTAGGTAATTAGCTAACTAATGAATAATTGGAAGTGGCATATATTTACTTAATGCCGAAGAAAGCGACTTGTTTTCCCTTTGTTACACAGCAGCATAACAATGTATGTGTGTGTGTGTGTGTGTGTGTGTGTGTGTGTGTGTGTGTGTGTTCGAAATGTTTGAATCAAGCTCTTTCTCACAAAATAACTGATGACTTACGATCACTTAGCCTTGTCACCTTTAAAACCACAACATTGTCAAATATTTTCCAGGAATTTACAACCAGAAGAACTAGTTAACTTCTTTTCATAGGAACCCAAAGAGAATAAGTAGCGGACACTGTGAATTCGTTGAGTCAATGCAAGAATTCAACTGAAGACAACATCACTTCTTTACAAAAATGTTCAAAATTTTAAAAAATCAGAATTTATTGCCATTGTTGAATGAAAGAATAGAGATGCTAATTCATTTTCATTTGATTTTGTTACATGAAACATCCGTAAGCCGTATTATGATTACAAGCACAATAAATGTGAGCATTGAAGTCAAATATAATTAATTGAATTCAACGATGTTTCAACAGGCAAAATAAAAATTGATATTTACAATGATTGAGAGATTGTGCACTGCAATATCTTTGCAGTGGTTCATGTACTGTGCCGTAAATCCAAATTTGTGCAACCTACTAGATTGAATAATTATTATTTTTATTCTAAATCAGCAACAATTTAATTTTCAAAGTCTGTCAATGCATTAAAGAATAATGAATAATCTCTTTTTGCAAGTGATTGAGCAATGTCTGGAAATGAACTGGAATTAATTCAGTTAAAAGTAATTACATTTCCCTGAATTTTAAGGCTGAGATTACCGTGATCATTCAAATGAGCAAACATCAGATATTTTCAATGACGTTGGATGGGAAGTCATTGGTTTCTTTGTGGGGTAGGTGACCTGAAAAATAAAGGCATTTTCATACTGTACTATTCGTACTCAGAAATAATGGATTAAATCTAAATGTGAATCTCATTATACTTGTTCAAAAGACTTATTTATAAATAATTGTGCCATTACTGTAATGGCAATGACTTGATAATGAATGCTGTATTTTGAAGAATTAAAATGATACAATATTTCAAAAGCACTTTGCTGTGATGTTGATTGGATATTTATTAAGATCAGTAAACCGAGGCATAAAACATTGTACCTAGCTTTATGGATTGAAGAAAAATGAGCCATTCTGTGATTATTGAGCAATATTCTTCTTTTTTTAAGTAAAAAATGTGCATAATACAAGAATTGTGAATTTCCATACACCGGATTCCTTGTAGAGATATGATACATCAATATTATGATCAATGTTGAAAGATTTGTGTCAGAATTAGGAAGAGAATTCGTAAGTCATGAAAGTGAGCTTGAAACTGAACAATGTAGTCAATGACATGTGGCATATATGCGATTTTAATAATATTGTCATTTTTGGACAATGATGAATAATGTTGGAATAGAAATGCCAAAAACATCAACATGGTCAAAGCAGTTCTTTTCTTACAATGAAATGAAAACAATAATCATTTTGTAGCACGCATGATTTGAAATAGCAGTTTTTTAAATATGACATATACAGTGAAGACTAACCCTTTTTCAAAAATGTAGGAACTTCACGAATTTAAAATGCAGTATTTGTTCAAATTGTAATAAAATGGTTATAATTTGAATTGTCTCTTGTAAACATACAACAAAAAAAGAGCTTAAAGATTGTTAGATTGACAAAAATTTGCTTCCCAACGTTATTGTAGTATCCTCAATATCTGTGATAAAGTAGAATTATTGGTTTAAACAATATAAATCAACATGAACGACTGAACTGAAATATAACACATCAATTGCATAAACTGCATAGAATAGTAAATAAATGCTTAATGTTGTCATTTGTCCCAGGAACAATAAGACACTTACTCAGGTTATTCCACTGAATAGTAATCAGCTGATGATGAATATTTTGTGTCGCTTTATGTGCACTGTTTTGTGTGAACATTGATTTCAATAAATTTAGATATTTACATGAATTAGGAACAGGCTGATAACTGGGTGTGAAAGATCTTATTTAAGATTAGACAATTTTGAGTATTCTCTAGGTTTGCTGAGCAAAACACAGTTAAGTCATCATGCAATAAACTGGATTAGAGAGAAATATGCAAAATTCAATTTCAAATGGATGCACTCGGATATTTTCACAACATTTCAATCTTACATTCAATATAAATAGATGAATGGAAAACTAAAAACAAATTTAAGACAACTCATAAACAGATGAATAACTAAAAATTTATATATAGTAGGAAGTGGCATTTGTTTATTTAACTGAAGAAGAACTTGATTTTTTTCTCGTATTTACACCTTTGAAGCATCAAGTTCTATGTGCAGTCTGAACTCAGCTCTTCAGAACAAAAGAAAATCAAGGAATATCTGTACTTTGCATATTTCATCTTTGTGAGTGCAACATTATCAAATATTTTGCAAAGAATATTGATTGAGTGGAATTAGATACATTCTGTTATTCGTGGACTGAAGAAAATATATAGCAGATATTGTGATTATTGGAATGAACAACAAATGAAAACATATCTAATGTTGAATTGAAAGGCAATTCATTCGATTCTTAGATATTTTCTTATCAACATTCAGAGCTGCTCTGGCACAGCTCTGTGCAAGGTGGGAATTGAAATTGTACCCTCTGGTCTGGTAACAGAGACACGACCAGAGTTGCACAAGATTCCTTCATAACATTCCCAACCAGGCTGGGCAGGGCTGAAAACTAATCAGATGTTTATTGTAATAATTGGATTGGAATTAAATGGTTGGATACTGTGTGTAATCTACTTAAAATTCAGTAGCAATTTACAATAATGATGGGAGTTAACAAATGTCTTAATTAAACATGATTTTTATGATCACTTGGGGAACGACAGCTTGACAGGATGGTGTGATTAGTGTGCATTATATATAAAAAATGAATTTAATTATTCTATATGGTCAGAAGTTTCTCATTTTCTGAAATGCAGATTAGAATGTTTTTGATAGACATGTAAATTGGAACAAAATGATGAATTGGTCAGTCAATGTGCCTATTCAGCTGAAGACAACTTTCATTCTTTCTGAAAATGTACGATTTCTAAGAAGTCACTATTTCCTGTGATTGTTTAATGAAATAAGATAGATGCCAACCCTTTTTTGTATGCTTCAAAAAATTCATGGGGATTTGAATGATTTTGCACATGAAACATATTCAATTGTTATTGTGATTAAAAACACAATAAATGTTAACATTAAAGTGATTTCCAATCAAATCAATTCAAAAGTGTTTCCAAGTTTAAACTGAAAAGCAATATCCAGAATGATTGAGTGATTGTACATTGCAATGTCCTTGCATTAGTTATTGTATGGAAACATAGTTCCACATGTCCACCCCTTACCGAATTGAACAATTATTAGGTATTGACAACAAATCGATTTGAAAACTTTTATTAATGAATTTAAGAATAATGAAGTATCTCCTCTTCCTATTCCACTGAGTAATGTTCAGAAACGAAGAGAAATATTGCAGTGTAAAATAACTGGTGTTCTCTGAATTCCAATGGCTGAGAAGACTGTGATCGTTCAACTGAGCAAAAGTCATATATTTACAAATGATGTTGCAATGGCAATTATTGGTCTTTTGTGGGTATATTGGCCTGATCAAACAGGTTTTAATATTGTAGCAGTCACACTAAGAAATATGGAAGGTATTAAAAGCACATTGTTCTTGTTATAAAGCCGAAGTTAAAGTATTGCGTAATTATTGTAATTGATCATTGTTTCTAAAATCCTGATAAATAAATTGACTTAATATTTTGAATGCACTTTGCACTGATGTCGATTGTATATTCATTAAGATTAATAAACTGAAAATTAAAATATAAAACTTGGCTTCAATAATTAAAAAATCTCAGCAACAATTGAACATCGTTCAACTTTTTTTTGGTCGGTTCATGTCTATTTTATTAATGTAACTTTTATCATGATAAATGTTTAGATAAATGTCAGCACTAGGAAGAAAATAATGAGGATAGGAAAGTGAGTATTATCATGAACTAAACATCGAGTTAATGACCTTTGGTACAGGAAGTCATTTTGTCGCAAAAAACTAATAATTCTTTGATTATTGATCATTGACAACTACTGTTGGAAGAAAATAAAACTATCTCAAAATGAAACCAAAAAATGAATATCATTTTGGAGGTCACATGATTTGAAAAGTGGACATTGTCACTTAATGTGACATTTGAGCTGAAGAATCGTTCTTCCCCCCTCCCCCCGCCACCCCCATGTGTAGTCCTTTCAATAATTTAAAATTTAGCTTAAGTTGAACTAAATAACAAATGGATATTCCTCCATTATTTTCTTGCACACAAAAAATTAAAAAAAAACATGAAAATGATATCGCTCTGCAAGGAATAGCTTCACAGATAATAAGTGTTTATATTGAATTAAAATGTCACCATAGCTGTAGGAGTGATTTCCCCTGACAAGGAATGAAGATTGAGGAGATAGGCCGAACTCAGGCAAGTGGAAGATGTTTACTCATGCTGCAATCAGTTAATGCAGGGATCATCCCCCGAGGCAAATCTAGGAAGGGAGATGCATGACACACTGTAACGTGTACAGTAAAAAACAGTATTTTTACACACCTTCTGTATTACAATGTCCACATGCAATGTAGTTACAGTCCTTCCCTCATTATACAGACACCCGATCCTGTAGAACAACTAATCTTGGATGAACATCGCTATGGATAGCCCGAGCTTCCTATAGCTTCATGGTGTTTTACAGGTGGTATAATCTCCAGGCCTTGGGATCTCTCTGTGCATTTTATTTCCTCAGATTACAAAATTAATTGTTGCAGTCCTTTGGGCCTCTCACTCTGCCTTATTTACGATTCTCAAGAATATGTAATTAGAAACTTTTTAAATGTTCTGAGCAACGTTAGTGGGCAGCATGGTGGCACAGTAGTTAGCACTGCTGCATCACAACGCCAGAGACCCGGCTTCAATATCCCGCCTCAGGCGACTGACTGTGTGGAGTTTGCACATTCTCCCCGTGTCTGCGTGGGTCTCCTCCAGGTGCTCCGGTTTCCTCCCACATTCCAAAGATGTGCAGGCCAGGTGAATTGGCCATACTAATTTGCCCATAGTGTTACCTAAGGGGTAGATGCAGGGGTATGGGTGGGTTGTGCTTCAGCGGGGCGGTGTGGGCTTGTTGGGCGGAAGGGCCTGTTTCCACACTGAAAGTTATCTATCTATTCTCCAAAAAAAATAGTAACTATTTCTGGCAATCAAACCCTGTCTGTTTCCCTGATAGCAGCTGTGGAAGTTAGCTGGGCTCTATCCTACAGCTGGTGTTTATTCATTCACTGGGAAAATTATTCTTTCATTAATGAAAGTCAGGGTTGGTCATTTTTCTGTATGCCTGCATTCTCTTATCACTATCTGGTGTATGACTGTCTGGAATGGCATACTTATGGACTTGGAGTAGGATTGTACTAAATGTTCTTTTTCAACTTACGACTGAAACAGATTGTTCGTCTCATTTATCTCCCCTCCACCATTTTGTGTTTTAATTCCAAGGCAGGCTGCTCGGGGCTTCCCTACAGCAGCAAATCTACAAGGATTTCAGCACTAAAATAAAAATTAGCATTCGCTACCATTAGGAAACAGTACCATGCAATATGCCTACGTCACTGAGACTTAATTCCACACTTAAAGCCGACTATACTGGATTTGATCAATGATTACATATTAGATATAAGTAACATTTAGTGTTAAAACTAGTCACGGTAAACTTAAAATAATTATAAATGTCATATTACAATCCGTCACATGTAGAATTGAACATTAATTATTGGAGTCTAAAACAATCAGACGTATCTTCATTTGTAAGGCGAATATGAATCCAATGATTTCTGTGAACATTCAAATGAGAAGGTATCAGATATTTCCTGTCAGTGTTGGATGAGGAATCATTGCTTGGTTTGTGGTTGTGTTGACCTGGAATAAAAGATAATTTTTTCTTTGTAAAATTGGCACTACTAAATAATGATTAAATTGAACTGTGAATCTCACGATATTTGTTACAAAACCTAAATTGAATTACTGTGTGATTGTTGGACTAACAATGAATTGGTAATCTATTTTAGAACACTGACACATTAAGTGATTCAATATTTCCAAACGGGTTTGCTGTGATATTGATTACATAATAATTAGTATCAGTGAACTGAGAGTTAGAATGCTGGCATGATGTTTTGGAAAATATTTTCGATATGCAGTGATTATTGATCATTCAACATTCTCAGATAAAACTGCAATCTGTAATTGCTGTCTCAGCTTTTCTTCTGTAGAAATACAATATATAATCCATGCAACTTTTCATGTCATCAATATTCAGACATTTGTGTCGGCATTACAAAGAAAATAAATCGACAAGGAACATGGGTATCATAGCAAAAAACAGTCAACAGCATTTATAGAGAAAATTTTTAAACATTGTCTCTGAGTGAATACATAAAAAGGTTGAATGGGGATCTGTTACAATGTATTGAGCCGCATTTACATTTTTAGCACGATGATTGGGGGAACCTATCAGAAAACTCGCCTATATTTAGGAATTCCTTTATCTCAAAACATGTTACTATCAGCATCCTTTGTCGTAAGTGAAGTCTATTTAATGGTGTGGGAAAGATGTGTGTATATGATAAGAAGGAATCTCTTGCATATATTTGGGATGGTGTGAAAGCGTGATGTTTGTTGTGGTTATTCATCTTGAGAACAATACAATACTGACAAAAGATTTTGCACTGAACAGTAGTTAGGTGGCCTTGAATCCCATCGTGTGGCTTTATGTGCAGTGATGAATTTATTACAAGAGCTTTTCAATAGCAATCATATTTTCCATGATTTGTAAAATGATTAATAATTTTGTGACAAACATCCACATGTGGTCATGAGCTGGATTCAAAGAATCCAATGTGTTGGTGTGAAAACCCTTCATTATTGACATTTCCAAGCGAGGTGTATAATGCTCAGGCACTGGCTGGAAGTCAAGGTGGAAGAAAATCTGATTCACCCTGGAGCTGATTGATTCTAACTGCTGTTTGATTGAGGTTGATTGATTTTGTATTTGTCCCGATTTCTCTGCCTGTGGGTGAATTTACAACGTCCAATTTCTGTCCATGGGTCACTTCACATCACTGGAGGTTTAAAATATAATTCTCATATTGTGATAACAACGAATTTTCAATTAAAGTTTGTGTGTTAACAAACAAAACGATTTGTTGTTTTCCAGGAATTTCCACTGACATTGATTAGATATTTATTAAGATAGATAAACTGAGAATTATAATCTAGTTGCAGGATTGTTGAATTGTTCAACCACAGACTTAAGGGTTTTATTTTGGGAATGATTTGGAGGCGCCAGTGTTGGACTGGGCTGTACAAAGTTAAAAATCAAACACCAGCAGTTTATTAACCAATATGTTTATTTTGAAGAACTCGCTTTCAGAAGAACCAGCGTTCATCAGCTGTTTGAAGGAACAGCGCTCCGAAAGCCAGTGCTTCCAAATAAACATGTTGGACTATAGCCTGGTGTTGTGCGATTTTTAACTTTGTTTTTTGGAAGGAATGTTTTCTTTATTCAAATATACAGGCTGTTCAATAACTCTATCGCGCCTTTCTTGATTTTCTTCTAGATTTTCTCATGTAAAATTCACACAATTTTCACTGTAATCAGTATTTCAAATTTCCGTCAGATCTAAGATGAAACGAGGATCAATTAATGAGTACTTCCATGAATGGAAAGCACAATAAATTCACTTTGCAGAGGCAAGATTCAAAATTTATCTGAATAAGCAAATAAACATTTTGAATGGAAAATATCTGAAAATGTTTACATTCAAATTTGAATGAAGTCAAATAACTTCTTTTTGAAATACATGGCCTGAAAACCTGTTTGAAAACATGAACAAATCAAGACTATCAATATGTCTTGCTCTCAGTGTCCTCGGCCAATTTTCAGAAAGAATAAACACCACTTTCAGCAGAAAGTATCATGTGTAATTACTGAATTGAAAAATAAGGTGATCGCTCTTGTATTTATTGGCAAGAATGTTTACTGTGGTTATTGCACTCAGTAAAAATAAGATCAAGACCAATGGCTGTTAGAATCATCAAAAACTATGTGACATGCGTTTATTATTATTTAATAAAATAATTATTAAATTATTTTAATAATTTTAATAAATTTTAAAGATATTAAAAATTATCTTTAATAATTTTAAAGATTCTGCGGTGTAAATAATATTTAAGGTGAGGGGGAAAGATTTAAAAGGGGTCTGAGGGGAAACTTTTCCACACAGTGTGTTTCACATTTTGGGATGAGCTGTGAGAGGAAGGGCAGTTGCTGGTACAATTACAACATCTAAAAGACTTTTGGACACTTTATTGGATAGAAAACTTACAAACGGGTATGGGACAAACACAGGGAAATGGGACTAGTTTAGTTTAGGAAACCTGGCCGGAATGCTAAGTTGGGCTGAATGGTCTGTTTCTGTGCTGTGTCAGTCTAGCATTCTACAATTCAAACTTCACTGTGATTGGTAAAGGAAAGAACAAACGGGTGTTAATTGTATTTTGTGTCCATAAAAAAGTGTCATGAATTTTAAATAATTTTGTCACATGAAATATTTCGCTCTTATTGTGATTAGAAGTACAATGAACGTGAGCATCAAAGTGAAATATAATTAAATCAATTCAACTGGTTCCATGGTTAAGATAAAAATTGATATTCACAATCATTGTGAGTTTGTAAATTGCAATATCTTCACATTACTTCATGCACTGAGCCATTATTACACATTTATACCCCCTACTGAATTGAACAATACTTAGATATTAGCAACACTTAGATTTTCTAAAATCTATCAGTACATTTAGAAGGAGAAATCTAATTTTGCTGCATGACTGTGCAATGCGCAGACATGAACAGGAAGTATTGCAGAGAAAAGTAGTTACAGTTCTCTGAACTCATAAGGCTGAGATTACTGTGATTATTCAAATGAGCAAAAGTCAGTTTTCGAAGCGTGTTGGATGCAAAATGATTGATTCCATTGTGGGATAGTTGACCTGAAAACATTGTTGCAATGGATTAAATTAAAATATGAAATAAAACAATATATGGATCTGACGATACACGTTAGAAAGCCAAATAACTTATTCAGCAATTATTATAAGGATAATGAATTCCTAATAAATGTTGTATTCTGAACAAATAAATTGACACAATATTTTAAAAACACTTTGCTCTAGTGTTGATTAGACGCACATTAAGATCGGTAAACTGATGACTGAAATATAAAATCTAGATTGATGGATTGAGGACAATAAATCAGCCATTCATTAGTTTATGAAAAGAATTTATTTTTTTCTCAAAATGCAGACAATACAGGAGTAATGTATTTCATTCAATTAGTTTACTTTTAGAAACATGTGTTTTTAATTTATGTAATTTTATTCCGATCGATGTTCAAATATTTGTGTCTGAATTAGGAAGCAAATAAAAAGATAATGAAAGTGAATATGATAGTGACCACAAGATACAGTTCATGACATTTGATAGAAAAAGGAATTTGCATAATCTCATGACTATTTAATGTTCATAAATAATTAACTCCTCAGGTACTGAAGCAGTCCAAGTCCAACGACAACAAGATCAGGACAATATCCAGGCTTGGGCTGACAAGGGGTAAGTAACATACATGCCACACAAATGCAGGCTATGTCCATCACGTATAAGAAATAACCTAACCACCATCCCTTGACATTCGATGGTGTTACCATGACTGAACACCCACTATCAACACTGTCCTGGGGATAATCGTTGATCAGGAACTGAATTGGTCTCACCACATAAACACAGTGGCTACAAGAGTAATTCAAATCCTGGCTCCTGAAATCCTGTCCAAACGCTACCAGGCACAAGTCAGGAGTATGTTGGAATACTCCTCACTTGCCTGGTTGAGTGCAGCCCTTACAACACTCAAGAAACTTGATACCATCCGGAATAAAGCAGCCCACTTGATTGGCACTGCGGCTACTGAGCATCAGTGGTGCAATCTCTACCTCTTCTTATTAACAAGGATAAAAGAATTTTACATTGTTCAACTTTCTCATCAAAATCGAGTACAGTATTCACCGCAGCCCTCTTTTATACTAACCAGCAGCATTTCCATCACCAATAGCAGCTCCTCTTAAAATATTTTGTCAGTAACTTGTAATTAACTGATTGCTCCAATTAAAACTGAAAGCGTGTTACTGTAAAAGCGCAGCAGGTCAGTCAGTATCTACGGAGGAGGAGAATCGACGTTTCGGGCATGAGCCCTTCTTCACGAAGGTCCTGAAGAAGCAGTGAACCAAATTTTGAAATGATCTTTCTAAACATAATATCGATCAGGTTAAAACTGAAGTAGGTGTCTTACACAACTTGCTGCAAGGACAAAGACAGTAGAATCTGAGGTGATCATGAGTATGTGGAGGTGAATGTGGGAGACAAGCTGGGACTTTATTGGATTAGTCATGGTGAGAGGGAACAAATGCTGGATGCAGGGTTTCAGCAGCTGATGGACTGACGCTGAGGCGAGCCATCGGAAACTGAGCAGGAGACCACCATCTAATAGGACAGAGAAACTGATCCATCAGCCTGAAACTGAGTGACCACGTGGCTGTCAGTGACTCCAACACAAGTGAATGGAAACATTGCTCAGAGCCTGTTTCTGTACAACTCAACACAACCAGGAAATGGAAAGTGATTAATTAGCTGAAAACAAAGCCATTGCTCTGTTAGAGTCTAAACCATTCAATGTTCAGTTATTGAACATTATTGATTCTCAGAATATTCTACCCTGCAGAATCACAGTAAAAGGGGAAAGTAAACAACATTCTTGGCAAAGACATAATGAACCAACTGCTTATATAAAAACAGCTCAGCAAAAAGGGCTGAATCCTCCACAAACTGACAAACACAGTTACCATCAGATTTATAGATAGACAATGAAATTCTTCAGAAAATCACTTCCCTGCTTATGGTGTGTTGGAGAAACCATTCTCAGTGAGAACTGCCACTTATTTCCTTTGAAAAGAGTCTCATGTCCCCCTCAGAAAAGCAGGTGTGTTGCTCACTTACAGACTGACTTACAGACAAAGGAAACCTGATCAGGGACTCGCAGGTTAATTAAGCTATTAATGACAGTCCATTGCACACAACAAGAGCTTAGACCACAACAGATTCTAGTGAAACCAACAATGCAATGAAAAAGGTGAGTTAGTCTTTATAATCATGCAGCCTCTCTCAATCAAATAATCCCAGTCAACTTCCAAACATTTTAAAACTATTAATACCAATGTATACATATTTATTTCCTTTCCTAATTTCCTCCAAAAAATATCTGATTATTCTCTTCAAAGTATATTTTAAATGATTAATTCATAATCACAATTCATTTCCAAGTATTCTTAGAGCAAAACAACTTGCAAACTAAAATAGTTTTCATGTCAATAATGACACTGGAAACTTTGTTATGTAGTTTACCCATATTTCCAAATATTGTTTTGGTTCATTATTGCAGTGGAGCTAAAATTGAAGTCTACTTATTTTCTTTGATATCCTTCCATTACTTTATTCCCTAATAACAATGCCCATGGTGTAATGGGTTACAAGCATTGAATAAAATTGAATTTTCATTGCAAGAACTGGTACAAATAATCACATGTTGTCGTTGATTATCATTTATTTTCATTGTATGATCACATTAAATTCACTTAAATAATCACAGTACAATTCTCACCTCGATAGATATGTCGAGTGAATGTCAAATTTTTCTTATTTCAAGTAAAACCAAATTACATTTTGCTCTGTTTTATTCCAGGAATGACGGAATATGTTGCATTATTATGACAAACAGGAACAGGTGAAGGTGGTGGCTCTCAGACGTGAGGCCTTAAAGCCAAAGAACCAGGTGGTAGTTACAGTGGGGGAGGTACCTAGTGCCCCGCTCTCCTCAGAAGGCAGTGAGGATGGTGACACTGACTGGAACGGGTTAGATGACAAAGCGCACACGTATGGACAGAGAGACGGCAATGAGTGGGATCACCCATTGCCCTATAAGGTCCAAAAGGCCCTCTCTATGGAACCACTGGGCATCTAAGCTCAACTTGGACAGACAGTAGGGAGCAACAAACGGAACTGACAGAAATCAAACATGAACCGTTCACCTGCTGAATGACAGATGTTGGTGAGTTAACACCCAGCCTGATAGAGAAATGGTAATAATGGGCCTTATTGGGAGAATATAGATGAATTAATTGAGGTACAGTCTCACCGATGATGGTGTCAGGCCAAAAACTCTCAGGCCAAGATGCCCCGACATGTACATCAGAACCTGTCTCTGCAATGAGAGGGTGCGGGTGCGAGCCGATTCCCCCAGTGCACAGCTGATCAGTGTCTCCAGGCATTTACATATATTACAAGGACACACTGGGGAGGGTACAGGCTGAATGGGCTAAAATAACCTTGGTGTCTCAGGGAACCAAGGGTAATATCGAGGATCATACAGAGAGGAAGCCTGAGGTGTGTAAGGGCCACGGGGGATTACCAAATCCCAATCTGTGATGATGATATCAGTTTGTTGTTTTTCAACTGGGACCCCATTTAACTATAATTATAAACATGTGACTCCCAGTGGGAGATCATTCTAACCACCTTCTGAATTGGACCATGAGTGCTGAGACAAGCTCAGAAACACAGGGGAATAGCTGCAGTACAGGGAGGGTAACCAGACTGGCAATTTTACAAGTAAAGCAGTAAAGGACATATTGCCAACGAACGTAGGCAGAGAGAGGGAGATAGATATTCACATTGTATGTGTGCATGTGTTCACCTAGGCACATGAATATTCTTTGATGCTGTGTTTGGGAACCAGCAGAGCATAATATTAATACAGGAGCATCTATATCAATTACCAATATGGATTTGCCACATATCACCTCAATTGCTAAAATGAGAGCAGTCGGAGAGGGAATCGAGGAAGCTGGATGAAATAAACCTCTCCCGACGCAGATCACGGATGTGGCAAAATATATTCAGATATGGGAGTGGGAAACTGGGGAAGGGACCATTCTGGGAGTTGCAAGTTTAGAACAGTTAGGACCAACTATTGATGTAGAGACACAAACTGTAATATGGGAACAACCTGAACAGGCCTGGGACAGGAAGCAAAGGAAAGGCGACATCTGCAGAGTAGTTACCTTGCAGGGAGACTGGAACAGTCAGGGAATCTGAGGAGTTATAGCTAGGACCCAAACAGCAGTGTGGATAACTTAAACAGGAATGTGGGTTATTACCTGTAGATACTGTAAAGATCGAGGGCCCTCTCACACCCCACACAAACAGGATCTCATTAAAGCTGAGGAGGCAGTAATTGCGACAGTAACAGATTGACAGAAGCAGGGAATAGTCAGATGGACAGTATCCCAGACTAACTCACAGAAGCCGGACAGCTCATCCCACCTCACTATTTAGTATACCTCCCTCAGTAAATCCGCCACTAAAGAGTATCCTACATGAGCGAACCACACCACTGTATTTAATGGACTGAAATCGCAACAGTACATTGTCTCAACCCTTGATATTGTGAATGGGTTCTGGTCCATACCTGTGCACCTGGAATCCCAGAATAAGCTGGCGTTTACTGGCTGAGGAAAACAGCACACCTGGATCCAGTTACCTCAGGGATCCCACAATATTCCACTATATCCCACCGATATATGGCTGATGGAATTAGTCACATTGATCTTTCCAACACCTCATTACCTCAGTTGGTGAGAAAGAACATATCCAGATATTAAACAGAATATAGTGCCAGGTCAGGCAGGACGGGCTTAAAATTAACCCACAGAGAGTGGGAAGGTAGGGGACCTGGGACATCACATCAGGGAGATCAAATCAGGAAGGGAGAGGGGACAATCCCAGTGGAACGACAGACCATGATTTTAAAACTATCCACCCCCACAGCGTGAAGGGGGTAAGGCAAACATTAGGATTGTTTAATTACTGTGGAAAGTTTGTGGAGAATTCTCCAGAATTGGCAGAATCATCACAAACCCTGACAGAAGCACGGACATTAGCCAGGGGTCAGGGAGTCAACATCTACACACACAGTCAGCATGCCTTTGGTATTGTTCATGACCATGTGCTGGCCTGTGCTCGGTGAGGGTACATCACCCTGTCTCGGGGTCACATAGAGCACGAAGCACAGGTCAGATAGTTAGTGGGAGCAGTTAACTATCCCAGTGAAGCAGCAATAATGAAAGATTAGAGCTCACAGGGAAGTAGAAACCCCACACCAACGGGGCAGTAAGTATGTGGGGAACGCGAGTGAAATACTGACTGAAACAGTGCAGACATTTGGGGAAGTGGCAGTGGCAGTAACTGCAGAAGTGAGTAAGGAAAGTTTAAAGACCTTCGCAGATACAGCCCCACAACAGGAGAATGAGGAATGGGAAAAGGGTGGGGCAGTAATATGACACAACAGAGTCTCGATGACCCAGCAGTGCCACTACACTGTATAAGACAAACATTATTAAAACATATCATGGGCTGGCCCATACTGGTGAGGATAAAATGCAATATCAGATGATCCACTACAATCCTTGCCTGGAACAGGGAGAAATACAGCAAGGTTTTGTCGAAGGTGTGTAGTCTGTTCACAGTGTGAGCCAGGGAAAGCAATCAGGATAAAATGGAGGCAGCAGCAGCGACCCAGAGGCCCATGGGAACAAGTACAGATGGGTTTTACACACCCACACCCACCCCAATCCCAGGGAAGGAGGTCCTGCTGGGTTTTAATAAATAGGTTAACTCAGTGGGTGGAATCATTCCCCTGCAGATTCTGACCAAGGGACACATGTTACAGGGAACATAGCTAAAAAGCTATGTGCCCTGTTTAATACTGAACAGAAATCCCATCACCATACCACCCCCAGAGCTCTGTGACAGTAGAAGGAATGACGCAGACACTTAAAGCTCGTCTGACTAAGGCTCTCTCAGAGACAGTACAGCGATGGGTTAGAGTACTCCCCACCAGCCTAATGAAACTGAGGACAAGCCCAGAAAAGGGGACGGGGCTGTCCCCCTTTGACTTAATAACTGGATGGAAGATGCAGATGGCACAGGGTATAGTAGTGGGAGAACCGGAGATGTGTGGTAGTGGGAGGGCTGGAGATGTGCAATGATAAGGTTAGGGTTAAACCATTTGTGAAAGAGCTAACAAAGCAGCTGCATGAATTGAGAGAATCAGACTGTGAAAGGGAACGCGGAAATATCGGAGCTGACATTCCAAACCCTGGAGTTCAGGTCAGGGGGCAAATATTACTGGAACATATGAAGTAAACACATCAAAATGCTGGACTTATCTGGGGGAGCCGGAGAGGGACATCTCCCATCATGTATTAGTAAGGAGCTCTGAATAAACGTTGGTCGTGCTGCTCAACGCAGAACTCAAGGCTCCTCTTTGATATTTCTCTCAGCAATAGTTGTGCAGGGGCATGTTGCTGGCTGGAGGTCTATGGCTAGTGCTGTTCCACAAGGATCAGAACTGGGACATCTGTTGTTTGTAATGTATATAAATGAAAAGTTTGAAAATGTAAATGATTTAATTAGCATGATTTGGAGATGCCGGTGTTGGACTGGGGTTTAATTAGCAAGTTTGTAGATGGCGCAAACTGTTGAACTTGTGAATTGTGAAGAATGATGTCAAAGGATACAGCAAGAAAAAGATGAGTCGGAAAGTTTTGTGGAGAAACTGCAGATATATTTTAATTCAGACAAGTGTGAGGTGATGTGTTTTGGAGGACACATAGCAAGAGGAATGTATACTATAAACGGAAGGGTCCTGAGCAGCACTGATATACAGAGCGATCTTCAGTTGCAAGCTGAAAGATCCCTGAAAGTGGTGAAGGAGGTGAATGGCAGGCTTGCCTTCTTCAGTCAGGGGAGTGAATTTAAAACTATAATCAGGCCACCTTTGGGGGATTGTGTGCCGTTTTGATCACCACATTATAGGTAAAATGTGAAGGCGTTTGGGAAGGTGGAAGCAAGTTTTCCAGGAGGTTTCCTGGATTGGGAGAGGTTGGAAAATCTTGAATTGTTGTCTTTGAAAAGTCAATGGCTGTGGGGTGACACAACTGGCACAGACAGAGTTTGTAAACCATGGTTTACTACAGAAATTGCATCCCTTGTTAAGAAGAAGAAAGAGGCTTATGTGTTGATGAGGCAAAATGGTACAGATGAAGCAATAGAGATTACAGATCAGCTAGGAAAGATTTAAGGAGAGAGTTAGGGACAGCAAAGGGAGGACACAAGCAGTCTTCAGCAAATAGAACAAAGGATAACCCTGAGATTTTCAATAGGTATGTGAAGAATAAAAGGATGTTTAGGGTAGGAATAGGGCTAATCAAAGACAGAAGTGGGAAGTTTTAATGTTTTTCATGTATTGTTATTTTTATGGGTGGCACGGTGGCACAGTGGTTCGCACTGTTGCCTCACAGCACCAGAGACCCGGGTTCAATTCCCCCCTCAGGCGACTGACTGTGTGGAGTTTGCACATTCTCCCCGTGTCTGCGTGGGTTTCCTCCAGGTGCTCCGGTTTCCTCCCACAGTCCAAAAATGTGCAGGTTAGGTGAATTGGCTCTGCTAAATTGCCCGTAGCGGTCGGTGAAGGGGTGAAATGTAGGGGAATGACTCTGGGTGAGTTGCACTTCAGCGGGGTCGGTGTGGGCTTGTTGGGACGAAGGGCCTGTTTCCACACTGTAAGCAATCTAATTTCAAAGTTGAGTGTGGACCCTGCAGAGATCAGAAAAGTGCTAAATGAACATTTCTCATTGGTGCTTACACAGTAAAAGGAGAATATTGTAGAGGACAAAAATGAGGTACGCGATACTAGACCAGAAAGGATTGAGGTTAGTTATGCACAGGTGCAATCAATTCTAGAAGGAGTGAAAGTAGACAGGTCCCCAGCCCGGATGGGGTTTATCCGTGGATTCTCTGCAAAGCTAGGGAAGAGATAGCAGAGCCTTTGGCTTTGGTATTTGAGTCATCATTGTCAATGGGTTTAGTACCCGAGGACAGGAGGATTGCAAGTGTTGTGTCCTTGTTCAAGAAGGGCAGCAGAGATGACCCAGGTAATTATAGACCAGTGAGCCTTACTTCCATTGTAGGAAATGTTTTGGAAAGGATTATAAGAGATAACAGTTATAATCATCGAACAAGCAACAATTTGATTTCAGATAGTCAACATAGTTTTGTCAAGGGCAGGTCGTGTCTCACAAACCTCGTTGATTTTTTTGAGAAGGTGACCAAGCATTTAGATGAGACTAGGACAGTTGACGTGGTATACATGGACTTCAGTAAAGCCTTTGATAAGGTTCCACATGGTAGGTTGTTAGAGAAAATGCAGAGGTATGGAGTTGAGGGTGATTTAGCAGTTTGGATTAGAAACTGGCTTTCTGAAAGAAGGCAGCGAATGGTGGTTGATGGAAAATATTCAGTCTGGAGCCCAGTTACTTGTGGTGTTCCACAAGGATCTGTTTTGGGACCACTGCTGTTTGTCATTTTTATAAATGACTTAGACGCAGGCATAGGTGGATGGATTAGTAAATTTGCAGACGACACTAAAGTCTGTGAAGTTGTAGACAGTTTGGAAGAATGTCACAGGTTTCAGGGGGATTTAGATAAACTGCAGAATTGGGCTGAGAGGTGCAAGTGGAGTTCAATGCAGCGAAATGTGAGGTGATGCACTTTGGGAGGAATAACAGGAAGGCAGAGTACTGGGTCATTGGAAAAATTCTTGGTAGTGTGGGTGTGCAGAGGGATCTTGGTGTCCATGTACATAGATCCCTGAAAGTTGCCATCTAGATTGATAGTACTGTTAAGGCGGCATACGGCATGTTAGGTTTCATTGGGAGAGGGATTGAGTTCTTAAACCACAATATCATGCTGCAACTATACAAAATGCTGGTGCGGCCACAGTTTTAATATTGTGTACAGTTCTGGTCGCCCCATTACAAAAAGGATGTGGAAGCATTGGAAAAGGTGCAGAGGAGATTTATCAGGATGGTGCCTGGTGTGGAGGGAATGTCTGAAGAGGAAAGGCTGAGAGACATGGATCTGTTCTCATTGGAAGGAAGGCGGCTAACGGGGGATTTGGTAGAGACATACAAGATGATCAGAGGATTAGATATGGTAGACAGTGAAAGTCTTTTTCTTAGGATGATGAGGACAGCTTGTATGAGAGGTCATAACTACAAATTGAGGGGTGATAGATTTAAGTCAGAGACAAATTCTTTACACAAAGAGAATGGTAAGTGTGTGGAATGCCCTACCTGCTAAGGTAGTCAACTCAACCACATTAGGGAGATTTAAACAATCCTCAGAAATGCTCATGGATGATTTTAGGATAGTGTAGGGGGACGAGTTGAGAAAATTCCACAGGTCGGCACAACATTGAGGGCCGAAGGGACTGTTCTGCACTGTATTGTTCTATGTTCTATGTTCTATAAACTCAATCTTTTTCCAAGGTAGAAATGACAAATTCTAGAGGCCATAGCTTTCAGGGGACAGGGGGAAAGTTAAAGAAAATAAAAACCGGGAGAACAGTAGATGCTGTAAATCAGAAACAAAAACAGAAGTGTCTAGAAATGCTCAACAAGTCTGGAAGCATCTGTAAAGAGAAATCAGAGGTCACATTTCTGAAGAAGGACCCGAAACATTAACGGATTTTTATTTTCACAGATGCTGCAAGACCTGCTGAGCATTTCCAACAACATGTGAAAGTTTAATGGGAGTTATATCAGGCAAGTCTCGTATGCAAAAGGTGATAGATGACTGGAAATGTACTTTCCTGGGAGGTGGTAAATGCAGAAACAATCACAATGCTTTAGAGGCATTTGGGCAGGCACATAAGTGGACAGGGGTTGGCAGGGATATGGATCATGTCCAGGCCGGTGGAAATGGTTTGGAATGGCATCATGGTCTGCACAGACATAATGAGCCAATTAATCAGATGCTGTACTTTTCTGTTTTCCAGGGGGTACTGTGCATGGAGCGAGAGGTAATATTTTTTTCTAACACACAGTGAGTTGATACATTTTGAGAGAAGCAATGTAGAAAGGAAATATATATTTAGATAGCACAGACACAAAGAGTAGAGACTGAGGGAAGGGCGGGGGAATGTGTATAATTCATTAAAGGAGAGAAAACATAATCAGAGTGTTTTGATCAAAATATATGGGAACCTGGGTTTCATTAATAAAGGGAATGAGAACAAATTCATGGAAACAATTTCAGTGACTGATTAGGTCACAATCAATCATTGTATCCAATTCAGGTCAACAAATTCCTGCTCAGGAAGGATCTGAGTGATCTTCAGAGTGTGCAGTACAGACTTACTGGTGTGGTGCACTGATGAAGAAAATGCAGTCACTGGATTGATTTGGAAAAAAGATTGTTATTTTCTTTGAAGAAATCAAGTTGAATATATCTTAATAGATTAAAATGGATAAGATTATAACTACCTAGATAGAGCAGACAATAAAATAAATTGCACTCAATAGGTGATGGCTCAAAACTTAAGATCAAATATAACGTTTTGAGAAAGTGGAAGATTGCAATGTTCCGCTGACTGTATTGGCTGGAAATATGCAGAACGTGCTGCCTATTATGGTGTTGCAAGTAGAGATGATCAAAGATTCACAAATACGATTATATCAGATCTGAGGGAAATAAACTTTCAGGGTTTTGAGGACAGTTGGAGAATGAGAATAAGGGATTCTGCTGCAGAGAACCAGCTTGAATTTGATGGGCCCCTTTCTGTGCTATAACACATTTTTTTGTACTTGCTTAACTTGGTCTGGTTATTTGTCTTCAGGGGTTAAATTATCATTAAGGTAAATCTGCTCTGTGCTCATGCTCAGACCAACACAGGTTGTCCTTCCACAGCAGGAGATAATGTTTACTCCTTTATAATTGGTTCTGGGGGAGTCCCCAGGTAGGGTACCCAGAACTGAAAATCTGCTCCAGGGTGTTTTAACCAGGATTGTGAATATCTTGGAACATCTAGTGCCACACCAATACCTGAAATACTTTCCGACTGAATGACTAAATGAAATATGTTCCTTCCACAACATGTTGCTGGCTGGAGTTCTGTGGTCAGTGTTGTTCCACAAGGATCAGAATTGGAACATCATTGTCTGCAACATACATCAATGCTTAGCATGGAAATGTAAACGATTTGATTAGCAGGTTTTAGATGGAAGAAATTGATGAAGTTGTGAATCGTGAAGAATATTGTCCAAGGATACAGCAAGAAAGAGATCAGTAGGAAAACCTGTACGGAGATAGATATTGATCCAGACAAGTGTGAGGTGATGTATTTTGTGAGGCTCATTGCAAGAGGAATGTATTCACTAAACTGAAGGGCTCTCAGCAGCATTGATGTACACAGGGTTCTCTAGGGGCAAGTTCACAGCTCCCTGAAAGTGGTGAAGAAGGTGGATGGCATACTTGCCTTCTTGTGTCAGGGACTGAATATAAAACTGTCATTAGGCAACCTTTGGAGTATTGTGTGCTGTTTTGATCACCACATAAAAAGGAGGATGTTGAGGCTTTGGACAGCGTGAAAACAGGTTTACCAGGATGTTGCCTGGATTGGGAGAGGTTGGAAAGACTTGGATTTTTGCGTTGGGAAAGTCAGTGGCTGTGGGTGATCCGAAAGGCTCAGACAGAGTGAATAATCTGAATCTTTTCCCAAGGTGAAAACGGCAAATTCTACAGGCCAGAGTTTTAAGGGGAGTGGGGGCAAGTTTAAAGGAAATGAAAACTGAACCAACTGCAGATGCTGTAAACCAGAAACAAAAAAATTTTTCTGGAAAAGTTCAGCAGGTCTAGCAGCTTCTATGAAGATAAATTAAAGTCAACGTTTCTGAGGAGGGGTGACCAGACCCGAAATATTAACTCATTTTTCTTCACAGATGCTGCATGATCTGCTAAGCATTTCCAACAACACCTGAGCAAGCTTAAAGGGAGTTGTGTCAGACAAGTTTCTTATGCAGAAGCTGGTAAGTGCCAAGAATGTACTTTCCTGAGAGATGGGAAAAGCAGAAACAATCACAATGTTTCAGAGGCATTTGGACAGACAGATAAGCAGGCATGGATTGGCAGGGATATGGACCATGTACAGGCAGATGGAATTAGTTTGGAATGGCATCATGGACCGCACAGACATGGTGGGCCAATTATTCCGGTGCTGTCCTGTTCTGTTTTCTAGGGGGTAGAATGTGTGGAGCGAGAGATAATATTTTGAGTGGAATATGTCTCTTCTTTAGAACACACAGTAAGTTAATACATTTTGAGAGAAGCAATGTAGAAAGGGAATATATATTTGCATGGCACAGACACAGAGAGCAGGACAGCAGGAATGGGGGACAATGTGTACCAATCCTTAAAGGAGAGAAAACATTATGTGTTTTGGGTAAAACAAATGGGATGCTGGGCTCCATTAATGGAGGAATGATAACAAACTCACGGAAAAGATTCTGACCCTTGACAAAGCTTGAGTTAGGTCACAGTCAATCATTGCATTCAATTCTGGTCAACATATTCCTGGTCAGAACGAGGAAGTTAAAATACCATAGAGGGACCAGTTCCATACATTTTGCTTCTCTTTCAGGACACCGTGGGGTCTCAAGGGTTAAACATTACCTTGCAAAAGGCCTTATTTCATCAACTGAAGGCCTGTACTCTTAGAATACAGACAGAACACCTCAGAATGGTGGAGGCTGACAGTATCTCAAAATAGAACCTCTTGCAGCCAGACATGTGGATTGCCCCGTAATCCCAGACAGAGGAATTTGCCCTTTTCAGACAAGACTGGTAGCCCTGGGCACAACTCTGTTAAACTGCCTCCCACTCCCATTGTCTTACCTCCCCTCCATATTGGCATAGGTAAGTGAATCCCTTATTTACTGAAGGAAGAACCATTCTGCCTTAATCTCCTCCCATCAACACATAATCAACACATAATCATGAACAATACGATCATCAGTTTCTGTAATCCATCACACGTTATCACAGACATCGCTTTGTAAGGTCATAATTACCGACTTTAAACTATGCAAAGACAATCGTCCATGTGATTGATATGCCTTTGTCTAATTCCTATTAAATATACTGTCTCTGTGGGTAAGGCAGAGATTCGTGAAGAAGAGTGTCTACAAGTAGACACTCAGCTACTTTAGAGACATTTTGAAACTCTCGCCGGCTGTCCAATAATAAAGTTACTGCTGTTGTGCAGAAAACTTGCATCGTCTGGATTTGTGGAACAAAATAGGCATCAACAATGAAGGATATGAGTGATCTTCAGACTGTGGCATATAGGCTTACTGGAGTGGCTCACTGATGAAGAAAATGCAGTCACTGGATTGATTTGAAAAAATTGCGATTTTCTTTGAAGTGAAGAAGTTGGATATATTTTTGATAAAGCTGTATAAGGTTATAACACACCTAGATAGAGCAGACAAAAATATCTGCATTCGATAGGTGATGGCACAAGAGTTAAGGTCAGATGTAAGGTTTTGAGACAGCGGGAGATGAGTAAGTGTTTCTGCTGACTGTATTGGCTGGAAATATGCAGAACATGCTGCCTACTATGTTGGTGCAAGGAGAGAAGATCAATGATTGATAAAAACAATTAGATCAGTTCTGAGGGAAATAAACTTGCAGAGTTTGGGTTACGTATGGGGAATGAGAATATGGGATTCTGCTACAGAGAGACAGCTTGGATTTGATGGGCCTCTTTCTGTGCTATAATGCATTTTATTTGGACTTGCTCAACTTGCTCTGGTCACCGATTAAGTTGTCATTGAGGTACATCTTCTCAGTGTTCCTACTCAGACCAATACAGGCTGTCCCTCCACAACAGGAGATAATGTTTACTGCTTTATACTGGGTTCTTGGGGGGGGGGGGGGGGGTGATGGGGACGGGCTATCGGTGTGTGTAACAGTCTGTCAACATTTATCTGAAATGGCTCAACACCAGTGCAGCCACACCAGGGATCGACTCTGGAAATGTGGGGAATGCCAGAAGGGAATTCTTTACCCATCCCACCTGGAAACTGGCCAAACCAGTCAGACTGGGGGGCCGTTCACCTGCTCTGTGTGTGTGAGGGGGAAGGGATTCACTCAGGCATCCATCCTGCTGAGACACCAGTCAATTTACTGATAACCACAGTTGAAGGACTTTTTCCTCTTTTTCACGCCAAGTAATGAACAATGGTTTTGACAGCTCATAAAGTTGTGCACACAGAAATTAGCTTTGGAAATGTTCACAACATTGTTGAACATGCACAGATTCACACTGGGTACAGATTTTTATTTTCCTTTATTCATTCACAGGATGAGGGTGCCGCTGGCCCGGCAGCATTTACTGCCCATACCTCATTGCCCAGAGGGAAGGTAAGAGTCAACCACATTACTGTGGATCTGAGGTCACAATGTTGGCCAGACCAGGTAAGGATGGCAGCTTCATTCCTGAAAGGGCATTAGTGATCCAGATGGGTTTTTCTGACAATCGATTAATGGTCATCATTAGACTCTAATTTCACAAGTTTTTTTATTGAATTCAAATTCCCCCATCTGCTGCAATAGGCTTTGAACCCAGGTCTCCAGAACACGATCTGGGGTTTTAGATTAACTGCCTCGCGACAATACCACGAGACCAATACTTCCCCACATCGCTGTCCATCTGCACAGAGTGAACAGTGATTTTCTGGTTCATCAGAACTTGGTAATCACACATATGTTTGCTCAATGATTGCAGGAGTTGGATGTTGATTGGCTATTGACATCCATCTCCGAACCATGTATTCTGGGGTTTTTTTCTGATGATGATTGGAAGCATCATCAGTCTTGTTATCTTTTGGGGGTAAAAACAGTTTCAATTAGCTTTCTGCTAAATGCATGGCAATCAATTCTATCTCACAACTCACAGGCACATTAGTTTCTTTTGAAGGGCTCTCCATCTCCCCAACCTCCTTCATCCTCACCTCCAGCAATACAATAATCTCACAGTCTCTTTGTGACTATGAATGAGATAATCTGATCAGCTGCTTCTTCCCCAGCTCCTATGTCAAGTTGGATCTTAAACTCCCCTTGCTGCAGTTGTGGTCCTGCATCATTGTACAGTGTTTCTTGTATTTCATGACTTGGCCTATCAGTGTTCATGATACTGCATGTATTATATGGGGCCAACAGTGTAAGAGTTTAGCTCATTCCTTCCAAGAACTGCAGTAGAATTGTACTCCAACAAATCATATACAATCAGGGCCCCGCATATTACCCAACTTGCCTCTTACCATCAAACCAGAGTATCAGTCCTCATTCAACTGTGAGAATTCAGGAGGGCATATCAGTAAAAGCAGCATGAATACCTAAAAATGAGGTGTTAACCTGATGAAGTTCCCAAAGAGGACTACTTGTGTGCCTAACAGCATAAGCAGCAAGTGATAGACAGAGTGAAGCAATCCGGGAAACAACAGAACAGATCTAAGATTTGCAGTCCAACCAAATCCAGTTGTGAAGGAAGTCAGAGCACAGCTGGAGTTCTGAGGACAGTTCTCTTCAAGATATTAACCAACAAGAATGTCAGACTGGATTAATTATCGTAAAACTCAAGTCCGTTTGATATTCATATATTTACAATCAGTGTTCAATTCACCAAATGTAGCTGAAGGTAAAGATAATCTTCAAGTAATTGTCACGATGGAGACATCTGAATACTTGGTCAGCAACTTAAAGCCTATTGTGTTTAGATAGTAATATTTTTAAAGAGATTTTAAAAAGTAAGGTGACTTGAGTATAATGGAAGCAGTTGATTGGTAGGTAGCTGATAATGTTCTTTTAATCTGAAGTTAATTTAGGATGTGTTAACAAATAAACACATGGTAGGGAATCCCAGCCCCATGGAGTGCAAATCCAGTTCCAAGTGGGAAACCAGGACACGTCTTGTGTGATCGACAACCACAAGAACACGGAGGTGACATGGGAAATATCAGCAACACTCATTTGACTGCAGTTAATGTACTGCACACACTTCTGATCCCCTTATTCCAGGGTTAATGTGATCACACCAGAGAGGATACAGAGGAGATTGATCAGAATGTTTCTACAATTGGAAAATTCCTGCTCTGAGGAAAGGTTGGATAGGCTGGGGATGATTTCCGAGGAGGATGACCTGAGATTTAATTGAAGTGATAAAATGCTGAGGAATCCAGATCGAGTGTCTAGGAAGGAGCTATGCATTAACTGAGAGGTCAGAAACTGGACGATTTAGATTGAAACAAATTCCCAGAAAGAAGGGGAGAGGAGAATTCATTTCACTCAGAGATGGTGGGGAGCAGGAAATCATTGATGGGGTGGCAGAGGCAGTAACCAGCATCACATTAGAATAAAAGGACATGGATGTAACTGCGATGCTGGAACATTAAGGGCTGTGGACTAAAGTCTGCAGAATGGCATCATTGTGATTTATTTAACATTTCTCCAGAATATTAAACTCAAGTCCAATTTGAGAATTTATGAACATCATTCGACCTGAATTCCAAATGTCAGAATAAATTTATCAGAAAGTTACAGCACAGATAGAGGCCACTTGGCCTATCCTGCATATGTTGGCTGAAATAGAATGACCCAGGCTTTACAGCGTTCTGTACTCACCAATGAGAGCAACAATTTCAGACTGTGTACTCTGCCCTCAATGTTGTTATAATCTGCTTTTTCAATGTATTTCTTTGACAGCTGCTCACCTTGTTTCCTGGTTTCTTTCCCAGCTCTAACTCCATTCCCCATGGCCTTGAGGGACTACCATTTCTGTAATTTAATCTCTCCTGTCTTCCCCCGTGTGACAGAGTGTCTTTTTGTCCTTGTCTCCCTCCCACCTTGCTCACATCTTGTTTCAGTTCTGATTGTTCCCAGACCTCTGTGACTTCACTGCGCCCCCTGGGTCAGTGGCACGAGTTTTGAATTCTATTTCTCATGAGATAATCGGAAATCTTTCTGGCTGCAGTTTCTCCCAGATTTTATTTTGAAAAAAAAGAGGATTTGCGTCAAAGTCAAGTATTTCTGAGCCTTCATCCCACAATCCTGAGCACTTAGACATAATATGTGACCCTCCCACAGATGTGCAGGTTTGGTGGATTGGCCATGCTAACATGGCCAATAGTGTGTAGGTTAGGTGGGTTGAGTTAGCCAGGCTAAATGTGGGGTTATGAAGGTAGGGTAGGACAGCAAGTCATTGCATACTGGATGGACCAAATAGTCTCTTTGTGCGCCTAAGGGATTCTGTAATTCTAACTAGTTGTGATTGTTGTCACATTTTCCTAAGTCCAGGTTCATTCAACTCAGGTACACATGCTGCCTTTTGTGTTTTTGTGGGTGCTCAATCAATCCTTTCCTTCTGTTTTACATCAAATTCACACTGTGTGTGAGGGTGGGAATTTATGTAAATATAAATACTCCAACCGAACCCCCTCACAAGTCAGGAACTGTTTCTGGTACGAGCATCACTCACAACAGGAAAATAAAGGTTCAGTCATAAATCTGACAGAGAAACAGTGGGTATAATCACCAGGAAAGGCATAACAGCTTAAAAATCTTTTCTTAAGAAAACAGGAGGCTGAGAGACAACCTGGTACAAGTAGAAAGCTTTGTATCTGTGTTTTAAGAGATTTGAGGTTGAAATCATTGCGTTTGAAGCATGTTTCATTGCTCCAGGTCATCAAAGGTACGATCTAAATGTGCATCTTTCTTACTGCCTATCTGTCTGAGTCAACAATCAGACGGATATGTCATTGTCTGAGTGTTTTCCCAAATCCCTGATTGAATCTGCCTCCTCCCACAATTTCAGGTGCCAGCTGCCTCGAGTCCACCCACATGGGCATGTTGAAGAGCATGACAGGAGAATGGATTGAAACCGAGAGTTCAATGCCGGAATGAAATAGGAAGAAGGAAATAAACAGTATTTTTGGATCCCAGGGGATACAGACTCCAGGATTATTCCCTGTGGGCATTCCCGCAGTAACACGAGACAGCATTCCATGATGAGAGTTAAATCCGGGTGGCAGGAGAGGGAGTCACTGAACATGAGCAGGTTTAGTTCAAACACAGGAGGTTTGTTCAGTCGGTAACAGTGTGTTAGACATGGAGGGGAAGTGAGCAGTGAGGGGAAATGTTACCACAAGCTGACGATGGATCACTTTCATTGGAACAGGAGGAAGTCATTCAGCCCTTCAACCCTGCTCTGCCATTCAATAGATCATGGCTGATTTGTGGCCTAAGTTGGAATTTTCAAAACCATTCAAACACATCAATTAACTACTCTGCACCAGACAAGATCAATATTCAAAAACTAAACATCTGCAAATGCTGGGAAATCAGGAACAATACCAGAAACTGCTGGAAAAAACCAGATCTGGTAGCATCTGTGGAGAGTGAACCTTTGGGTCCAGCGACCGGTCAAGTGATCACCTGCAGCTGACCATTCTGCAACACTCTCTGGAATAGGTTCTGGTGCGAGTGGAATGAGACAGTCAATAACAATTTAGAAAATAGGAGGATGTGCTCAATCAGAATAAAACACATTTTGGTCTTTCACTTTTAATTCAACTGCAAAAATTATTCATTATCATTTCAGAAATAAGATAATAGGCCAGAAATCAACTCTTCATGTCATTGGGTCTGAGAAACTGTTAATTCTGACCTGGTCCAGCCTACAAGTGAATCCAGACATTGAATAACGTGGTTGACTCTGAACCATCTCTTGGGCAGTTAGAATGGATGATAAATGCTGCCCCAGCACGTGATGCCATGATCCCACGAACAAACAAAACAAATCTGATCGCTGTGGTTACTTGTGAACTCGCCGGTGTTATTGGAAGAGGATGAATGGGAAGGTTTATGGGGTAAAGGCAGAAGACTGGCATTCAGTGAGGTGATCCTTTGGAGAGCTGATGAGCCAATCAGCCTCCTTTTGCACAGTAACAATTCTGTGAATATTTCATTCTGAGCCTTATGAGGAAATATCTGGGCAGGGTTTGTAAAGAGGTCAGATTGAATGAGGGTCTCAGTGAGCACAAGTGAGACACAAGTACAGAGAGGTTTTGGGATAGATTAAATTAAATTTTATACATTTGCATAGTCATCAACATGACAGCAGTTAAAACTGGGAGTCTAATTAGAGCAGCAAATAAATCTTAAACAGTTACGCAGCTAAAGGGGATGCTGGGTAAAGATACTGTAGTTCGCGTTTATTTTATTCCAGGCACACCAGCCTAGGAGCACATCCTTCCTGTATGTATCCTCTCGAGCTCTTGAAGATTTTTGTTCCTTTGAAGTGTTTCATGTTTAGATACTCCAGAGAAGACAGCTTCAAGCTCCTTAATCTCTCCTGCCAGGGCAATGCTGCTGTTAGATTTAAATTCACTGCTGCATGTTACTGGCTGCTTCATGGACTGGAACTGGCAATTGAGAATGAAAGGTTACTGTATAAAATATCTTCAATGGTATTACCAGACGGGAGTGGTTTTAGGAAAATTACCTTGGCTTACCGGCATTGAGTGTCAGAGCACTTCCTGTTGTGGGGCATCCTGTTTAGATTCAATCTATTGATAACTATTAGAACTGACTTGTACTGGCTCCGTCAAAGTGGTCAGAGCATTATGGCTGTCATCGAAGGTGGTAACAAACTTCTCATGGGTTAAAAATCATAAAAGATAAAGTAGTCTGAATTGCAGAACTGCACACAGTAATCTAGCTAGGATCCCGCTGGGCTTCTGTATATCGCACTGACGACAGCTGTTTCCAGCCGTCTTCCGCTTTTTTGTTGCAAGTACCTTCGCGGATGACATCAAAAGACGTTGGCTGTTACTGTGTGATACTATACCAATGGAAACAGCTCGATCAATAGAGGCAGCTCAGTCCGCTGGGATGGGTTAATTTCTGCAGTGTCTCCTGCGGATCAGATGCAGTACATTTTATCATTCAGATCATACAGAGTGAGAGCGCTCGAAAAGGCCAATTGGTCACTCGTACCTGTGTCAGCTCGGGAGTTACAAAATATGGGTTAAAGCAGAAACACTGGGGATTGGATCATGTTTCAAGTATTTACGTGAGGCAGGAAGCAGTGATTAGGATCTGACTACAGGAGCAGCAAATAGGTTGTATAGCGCATAGGAGAACTTTGAAGTATTGAATTCTGATTGATGGGCCGATCATGCTTTCACTAGGCCACGCTGTTGCAGAAGATAATATGTCAGTGTCTCTCGCAATTGTGATGTCGCAGGCAAATATCACCGTTACTTTGCAGGAAATTCCTTTTTCCAATGTGACGACAGTCTGTAAGTAAAATAGCTTCTAAATTTAATCCTTTCTCATAAATAATTCCACTCCATCTCAGTGTGTTCAATTGTCTTCTTTCTAATTTACCTGTTATTGTGCCTGCATTGAAGTTGCTTTGCTCCTTCTGCGAATCTTTTACAGTCTGGGTGATGTGATGCATTTGTATTGACCCACCTTCTGACAGAATTTTCCACTTCACTTCAGCCCGTCCTAACTTCGCTATCTGATACCATTCCCGTTGTCTGGGTGTTAAGCGCTCGTCTCAGACACAGACTACCCTCACCCAAAATAAACGCAAAACTCAGACACACTGTGATCACTGCAATATACCGGCCATTCGAACTGACAACCGGAAGCGGCAGAGACAGGCCACGATAAATGCCGGAAGAAACAGCACAGAAGCGCGTCACAGGAGGTTCCCAAACACTGAGGATGTCAACTCGACGAAACGTTTGCAAGACAAATTCCCAGCTCCACAACAGAACCACAACAGGGGCTCTATTCTCTTCTCATGAGGAAGAAGGTACTTATCTCAATCTGTGGAATTCCCTATTCAAAATGCGGTGGATGCCAGGACAATGAGCCAATTTAATGAAGAGATACAGATGTTTAATTTGCAATGAGATGAAGGGTGAGAGAGCAGGCTGGAAAATCCAGCTGAGACCGATGTGAGCTCAATCATCACCGTATTAAATGGTGGGGCTGGTTCTCCAGTGCCCAGTGCTTATCTTCTAACGGTAATAACTGGAAAGCTGAATCCAAAAATCACCAACTTCACCAAAGGAGATTTTCGGAAAATGACAGATAGTCAAGTGCATTAGCATACCAAGCTTAGATAGTGAGGAAGTGTGTAGGAGATAATGATTTTGCAATTTTAAACTCAGGGGAGAGAGTGATTTATGGTTTTAGACTGTGTGGTACATTCACACCGTCCAGAATACTCTGTTGTGATTACCTATCCTGTACTTTATTACACAGCCAAGGTCTCTGACAATGAAAACCAAAACACCCAGGAAACATCGCCTCCCCTCTTAATCTGATAAAAGAATTCTGAGAAGTCTGGTTGAACTTAGAACACAGATGGAAAGCTGGAAGATTAGATCCACTCCCAAGATCCAGTGCTTAAACAAAAGGAGACTACAATAGAATGAGGCAGGAGTTGGCTAATGTGGACTGGAAACAAAGACTTTATGGTGGGAAAGTTGGCGGACAGTGCAGGAATATCAAAGCCATTTTTCGAAGTGCTCAGCAAAAGTATATAGCAGGGAAAAGGAAGGACTGTAGGAAGAGGAGTCATCTGGCAAGGGTGGCTCAGGAAATAAGGTAGTCTATCAAAATGAAATAAAATACATAAATATTGGCAAAGACCAAGGAGATTAGAAAAACTTTAAAGATCAACAGAAAGCGAGATGGAATTGGCGGAGAAAAGTGATTAATACCTGTCCCTTGGGCTGGAATAGCAGTTTACCCTGCTGAGGGGAACATATTGTGTGGGGAATATATGGCCTCTGTAATTGCTGAAGTACTTAACTGTTACCATTGAGATAATCTTAGAACATAGAACATAGAACAATACAGCACAGAACAGGCCCTTCGGCCCACGATGTTGTGCCGAACTTCTATCCTAGATTAAGCACCCATCCATGGACATATCCAAATGCCGCTTAAAGGTCGCAAATGAATCTGACTCTACCACTCCCACGGGCAGTGCATTCCATGCCCCCACCACTCTCTGGGTAAAGAACCCACCCCTGACATCTCCCCTATACCTTCCACCCTTCACCTTAAATTTATGTCCCCTTGTAACACTCTGTTGTACCCGGGGAAAAAGTTTCTGACTGTCTACTCTATCTATTCCCCTGATCATCTTTCAACCTCTATCAAGTCACCCCTCATCCTTCGCCGTTCCAACGAGAAAAGGCCGAGAACTCTCAACCTATCCTCGTACGACCTACTCTCCATTCCAGGCAACATCCTGGTAAATCTTCTCTGCACCGTCTCCAAAGCTTCCACATCTTTCCTAAAGTGAGGCGACCATAACTGCACACAGTACTCCAAATGTGGCCTAACCAAAGTCCTGTACAGCTGCAACATCACCTCACGACTCTTGAATTCAATCCCTCTGCTAATGAACGATAATACTCCATGGGCCTTCTTACAAACTCTATCCACCTGAGTGGCAACCTTCAAAGATCTATGTACATAGACCCCAAGATCCCTCTGTTCCTCCACCTGACCAAGAACCCTACCATTAACCCTGTATTCCGCATTCTTATTTGTTCTTCCAAAATGGACAACCTCACACTTGGCAGGGTTGAACTCCATCTGCCACTCCTCAGCCCAGCTCTGCATCATATCTAAGTCCCTCTGCAGCCGACAACAGCCCTCCTCACTGTCCACAACTCCACCTATCTTTGTATCATCTGCAAATTTACTGACCCACCCTTCGACTCCCTCATCTAAGTCATTAATAAAAATTACAAACAGCAGAGGACCCAGAACTGATCCCTGCGGAACTCCACTTGTAACTGGACTCCATGCTGAATATTTACCATCTACCACCACTCTCTGACTTCGACCGGTTAGCCAGTTTTCTATCCAATTGGCCAAATTTCCCTCTATCCCATGCCTCCTGACTTTCCGCATAAGCCTACCATGGGGAACCTTATCAAATGCCTTACTAAAATCCATGTACACTACATCCACTGCTCTACCCTCATCCACATGCTTGGTCACCTCCTCGAAGAATTCAATAAGACTTGTAAGGCAAGACCTACCCTTCACAAATCCGTGCTGGCTGTCCCGAATCAAGCAGTGTCTTTCCAGATACTCGTAAATCCTATCCCTCAGTACCCTTTCCATTACTTTGCCTACCATAGAAGTAAGACTAACTGGCCTGTAATTCCCGGGGTTATCCCTATTCCCTTTTTTGAACAGGGGCACAACATTCGCTACTCTCCAGTCCCCTGGTACCACCTCAGTGGCCAGTGAAGACGAGAAGATCATTGCCAACGGTACTGCAATTTCCTCTCTTGCTTCCCACATAATCCTCGGATATATCCCGTCAGGCCCGGGGGACTTGTCTATCCTCAAGTTGTTCAAAATGTCCAACACATCTTCCTTCCTAACAGGTATCTCTTCTAGCTTATCAGTCCGTTTCACACTCTCCTCTTCAACAATACGGTCCCTCTCGTTCGTAAATACTGAAGAGAAGTACTTGTTCAAGACCTCTCCTATCTCTTCCGACTCAATACACAGTCTCCCACCACTGTCCTTGATCGGACCTACCCTCGTTCTCGTCATTCTCAGGTTTCTCACGTACGCATAGAATGCCTTGGGGTTATCCTTGATCCTATCCGCCAGGATAATCTTGATCAAGTTAAAAATCACAGCACACTCCAAAGGCTTGTACCTCAAAATAATCCTGTTGGATTGCAACTTGGTGATGTGTGGTTTTTAACTTTGTCCACCCCACCACCGGCTCCTCGACATCAGAATCCTGAGAGATACCCCACTGAAACTGAAGCGCCTGTCAGATACTTGAGGGAGTCACAGGGGTGTGGGGGAAGGGTATGTGGTTTAACCACAAAGTGCTGAACTGAACTAGACTTTCTAACTGCCGTTGCCATGGAGATAATACTGAGAGACAGTCTCTATTCAAAGTCCCAAACCACAACGGTATACGAATGGGAGCTGTACATCCGACAGGCAGGGAGTTACCTGATGCTGTCTGGAGGTATTTTGTATGTACACTATCCAGGTATCTGCCATGTCTCATAAATGAAGATTCAAAGAAGACCTCTCACAGTTCTGTGCCGAGTTATTCCTATCCAGCAGGGTTCAGGAATATGAGTACACAGCAGTCAGCCTTCACAGTGGAGGATACGAAGAACAGGACAGGAATTGATAAGGAGACTGAGGAAGGTGAGGACCTAGATAATAACAATTATCGTGAAAGAGTTAGAGCTGGGCAAGTTAATGGAGCGAAAGGTACACAAGTCTCATTGCCCTGATGGAATACATCCCAGGATACCAGAGTTAGTGGGAGAAATAGGAAATGCACTTAGAATTGTAGAATCTTACAGCAGAGATAGGCCCTTTGGCCCAAACTGGCCCATGCCGACCAGAATGTCTATCCACACTAACCCCATTTCGCTGCACTTGCCCATTTGCTTCTGACCCTTTCCTATCCATGTATTTGTCCAAATGCCTTTTCCCTGTTGTGAGTGTTCCTACCTGACCCACTTCCACTGGCAGGTCATTCCATATACATACCACCCTCTGTCTAAAACAGTTGCCCCTCAGCTTCCCTTTTATTCTTTCTCCTCTAACCTTAAACTGATCTAATCAAGCCGTCCAATCCTTGAGTTCCTGGGAAAAGGATGAGTGCATTCACCTTATCCATGACCCTCATGGTCTTATACACTTCTAGAAAATAACCCACTCAGTTTCCTCTGCACTAAACGTAAAATCCTCACTTGTACAACCTCTCCCTATAACACAGACCCCTAAGCGCTGGCAACATCCTTTTAAAATGTTCTGCACTTTTTACTGTTTCATACAGGAAAATACATTACATTCATCATATTCTCACTATTTCCCCACGGTGCTGGAACCGACATGACAATGCAAATCGATTACAATCCATGATCGAGAATGAACTCCTTGACAACAATCCCGTTTTCATAGTGTTTCCCATGGTGCAGGTATACGAGTGTCTTTCTGGTTGTATGGTTAATTCTCACAGATACATTTGGAGCTGAAAGGAGTCTGAGAAGATAGACTCAGCTTACCATTGATTTTTGTCTGGATTGATGGGCTCTCATTATCTGCTGCGAAATTGATATTGTAGACGGGCACATCCCAGCAGCTGTGCGAGTCGGAGAGGGATCATGGAACCATTTTCATGTGACTTGGCATCTGTTGTTATGCAGGAGAGCACAGTTGGAAACGCAAGAAAATGGTGCGCGCGGCCGGCTGGTAGTGTGGCCGAGCGGTCTAATGCGCTGGATCCAGGTTCCAGTCTCGAAAGGGGCGTGGGTTCGAATCCCACCACTGCCATTTCTGCAGATCAACTCCAACGCTGCAGCTTTTTTGTTAAAATGCTGTTTCTGTCCCCACTGTATTGATGTTGAAAACAAAAGTAAAATGGCTTTGCTTCCCGGGGAATTAACTGTGGTGTGGGATAGTGCCGAATATTTCAAAGTGTCTCTGTCTGTCATGATCGTGTTCGCCTCCCGCGCAGAAAATCGCAAGCAGCTGTGCTGTTCCAGGCAAGTTGAGCTTGTACTGGAACCGAATGGAGACCGGTATTTCATCGCTGTTGTGAAACAAAGTCCTGGGGTGACTCGACTCGTCGTTATTTGGTTTTTCGGCCAATGGGAAAATCGTTCCAACGAATTTCGATGTGATATGTTGTTGAATTTCTCCCATTTCCTTCGTTTCCGTCCTGGAGACATCGGAAGGGAAAGGTAATCTAATCGAGACTGTGATTGGTGAAATTCACTTTTTATGGCCCATTCTTATTAGGTTCTTTCTTTCTCTCTTTTCAGTATTGTCTGGGAAGTGGTGGTTCCCTAAGGCTGCAGTATGTGTGAAAGAGTAGTTTGGAATTGTCCTGTTGTTAGTTGTGAGATTACTTTATAAATCATGCCCTCGGACTGTCTCACATTTAGCATTCATGCATCTCTGTGTCTGAAAATGCATTAGGTATGCCAGCTTTGTTTGTGTTCCGTGTTAAATGCTTTCTGTTTTGCGATTCGCTCAATACTTTACGAGTTAACAGCGTTTCTGAGGAAACTTCCAGCTGCAAAAGTCCTTAACTGAGGATCTGGGAAAATTTCACAGAGTATGGTCAGTCGGAGCAAAAGTAAGGAAGTCGTTCCTTTCTGCAGTGTTTCGCAATACTACCTTTCCCGTGAGCATCGAACACAGTAAAGGATTGTGCCACAGACTGCGACGGCAAGCTCCGCTAAAAAGTAATCCTTTAAAGCAGGTGTAAGCAACACAACGTTATTGGGGGACACCGCGTGGAAACAGATACTTCGGTGTATCTCGTCCATGCTCAGCACATAGCCAAATATAAACAAGTCCGGTTCCCCAGTATTTGGCCCCAAACCCTCTCAACCCATCCTATCCAGAAACTCATGCAATTTTCTGAGCCTCCTCCGCTTCCTCTGGGAGCTCATTCCATACACGCACAACCTTCTGTGTGGGAAATGTGCCTCAGGTCCTTTGTCAATTTCAGCCCACTCACCTTAAACCTATGCTCTCGAGTTTTCAACTCACCCCAACTTGGGTAAAACACGTAAATACTCAGTTTCCAACCCTTCCATTAGATCATGTCGCAGTCGTTACGCTGCAGGGAAAGTCGTCCCAGCCTAGTCCACCTCGCCCTACGGTCCAAACATTGACCACATCCTTGTCTATATTTTATCATCAATTTCACGTGTCTTTTTTTTATGTTTTGAAGATGTCAATTACGCTGGACAACAACGAGCTATTGGAAACAGAAAGGTGAAACGAAGAATGGCTTCAACTTTCAGTGCTGGATGCCCCTGAGCTGCCGGATGGGCGGCTGCGGCTTGTTTCTGTAGTGTAGTGGTCATCACGTTCGCCTCACACGCGAAAGGTCCCCAGTTCGAAACTGGGCAGAAACTGCTTTGTTCTTCATCGGCAGCCTTTTACATGGACAAGAACGGTGCTTTCTTGCTTGCTTTCCCATCTGCAAACCTGCCTTCGAAGTTGCTTGAACAAATCTGCTCGCGTAGTGAAATGTAATGCAATTCCATTTAATGACTGTGCAAAGAATTGTAAAGTTTTTATCCAAACTGGTTCTGATGCATATGCCATTCTGTTTGAGAGTGTCCTTGCCGCGTTCTGATTCTTCTACGAAAAGCAGTACCGCATTTGCATTCCTTGCGCAGGCGGCCCGGTTCAAAGACAGGGAAGAAGCTGATGCGCTGGTGTCACAGTGCACCACGGATTCCTGAACTTGTCTGTCTGTCAAATGTACCCCAAAGGCGTCTCTGAAAGGCCTCGTTTGGAAGCTGTCTGTCGTTATTCAACGTACGAGAATTGGCACCAGAGGTCCTGAATCATGTTTTGGAGCAGTTCGCACGTTAGTGGCTCTTTCAATCAGCAACAGCAATGAAAGAAATTACACTCTCAGAGGAACCTCTGGACCTGTGCTTTCATGGTGTCGCTAGTATTAAGGTGCGCCCCGAGACCTAAGCCACGTTGGAACTGAAACGGAGGAATCGACAGAGAGGTTACAGAATGACATCGCATCCATTTGGTTTTCTTGAAATCACTGAGGAGCAGGAAAATGTAAACGGCGAAGTCGAGTGGGGAAGTCAGGCAGTTGCAGCTCTGGAGAAACTCCTTCTTTGTGACTCACTCAGCAACCAGACACGTGAAGGTGACTCAGAGGCGTGAGAGCTCTTCACATCGAGAACAAAAAGCAATCAAGGGCAGTTAGCACCTCTTCCGGAGTGGGGGTGGGGTGAGGTAATTACCTTTTGACTTTGTTACTATGTTGAGAAACTGCCTTTTAGATTGAGGTGAACAGAAAATGCATTTCTAATAAGCACCATGGAATTGAGCAAAATTTATTGAGTCGCTTCTCGTCGATTCCCACACAGGTTTCCAACTCAGTTGCTATCCATGTGGCTGATATCCAGGAGTGAACATCTCTGCAGCAAATTGCACGGTTAGGGTAAAAGGCAAGGAAAGTGTCATCTCGAACTGGCTCCGAGGTCAGAGCATCGTCACAATGTGATCTGTCGCTCTCGAATAGGAATGCGACCTCCGGTTTTAGGGTGGAGTACATTGTTTGGGACTCTTTTTCTGCAAAACAGACAGAGTGACTGAAATTACGCTGCACGGTATGATGTGGAACACGGCTTTGTGCATTTTCCCTGTAGTCCGGTGTGCTTCATGTTCCGCGTAAACGTGAAACTTGCCCTGTTTCAAGCAATGGGTGAAATCATTTAGCAAAGCAAGAATCGAAATTGCAGTAATGTCAAGCAGCTCGTGGTTATTTGACCAAATCATAACCGAACATATATTCTCACAGATACATTTGGAGCTGAAAGGAGTCTGAGAAGATAGACTCATCTTACCATTGATTTTTGTCTGGATTGATGGGCTCTCATTATCTGCTGCGAAATTGATATTGTAGACGGGCACATCCCAGCAGCTGTGCGAGTCGGAGAGGGATCATGGAACCATTTTCATGTGACTTGGCATCTGTTGTTATGCAGGAGAGCACAGTTGGAAACGCAAGAAAATGGTGCGCGCGGCCGGCTGGTAGTGTGGCCGAGCGGTCTAATGCGCTGGATCCAGGTTCCAGTCTCGAAAGGGGCGTGGGTTCGAATCCCACCACTGCCATTTCTGCAGATCAACTCCAACGCTGCAGCCTTTTTGTTAAAATGCTGTTTCTGTCCCCACTGTATTGATGTTGAAAACAAAAGTAAAATGGCTTTGCTTCCCGGGGAATTAACTGTGGTGTGGGATAGTGCCGAATATTTCAAAGTGTCTCTGTCTGTCATGATCGTGTTCGCCTCCCGCGCAGAAAATCGCAAGCAGCTGTGCTGTTCCAGGCAAGTTGAGCTTGTACTGGAACCGAATGGAGACCGGTATTTCATCGCTGTTGTGAAACAAAGTCCTGGGGTGACTCGACTCGTCGTTATTTGGTTTTTCGGCCAATGGGAAAATCGTTCCAACGAATTTCGATGTGATATGTTGTTGAATTTCTCCCATTTCCTTCGTTTCCGTCCTGGAGACATCGGAAGGGAAAGGTAATCTAATCGAGACTGTGATTGGTGAAATTCACTTTTTATGGCCCATTCTTATTAGGTTCTTTCTTTCTCTCTTTTCAGTATTGTCTGGGAAGTGGTGGTTCCCTAAGGCTGCAGTATGTGTGAAAGAGTAGTTTGGAATTGTCCTGTTGTTAGTTGTGAGATTACTTTATAAATCATGCCCTCGGACTGTCTCACATTTAGCATTCATGCATCTCTGTGTCTGAAAATGCATTAGGTATGCCAGCTTTGTTTGTGTTCCGTGTTAAATGCTTTCTGTTTTGCGATTCGCTCAATACTTTACGAGTTAACAGCGTTTCTGAGGAAACTTCCAGCTGCAAAAGTCCTTAACTGAGGATCTGGGAAAATTTCACAGAGTATGGTCAGTCGGAGCAAAAGTAAGGAAGTCGTTCCTTTCTGCAGTGTTTCGCAATACTACCTTTCCCGTGAGCATCGAACACAGTAAAGGATTGTGCCACAGACTGCGACGGCAAGCTCCGCTAAAAAGTAATCCTTTAAAGCAGGTGTAAGCAACACAACGTTATTGGGGGACACCGCGTGGAAACAGATACTTCGGTGTATCTCGTCCATGCTCAGCACATAGCCAAATATAAACAAGTCCGGTTCCCCAGTATTTGGCCCCAAACCCTCTCAACCCATCCTATCCAGAAACTCATGCAATTTTCTGAGCCTCCTCCGCTTCCTCTGGGAGCTCATTCCATACACGCACAACCTTCTGTGTGGGAAATGTGCCTCAGGTCCTTTGTCAATTTCAGCCCACTCACCTTAAACCTATGCTCTCGAGTTTTCAACTCACCCCAACTTGGGTAAAACACGTAAATACTCAGTTTCCAACCCTTCCATTAGATCATGTCGCAGTCGTTACGCTGCAGGGAAAGTCGTCCCAGCTTAGTCGACCTCGCCCTACGGTCCAAACATTGACCACATCCTTGTCTATATTTTATCATCAATTTCACGTGTCTTTTTTTTATGTTTTGAAGATGTCAATTACGCTGGACAACAACGAGCTATTGGAAACAGAAAGGTGAAACGAAGAATGGCTTCAACTTTCAGTGCTGGATGCCCCTGAGCTGCCGGATGGGCGGCTGCGGCTTGTTTCTGTAGTGTAGTGGTCATCACGTTCGCCTCACACGCGAAAGGTCCCCAGTTCGAAACTGGGCAGAAACTGCTTTGTTCTTCATCGGCAGCCTTTTACATGGACAAGAACGGTGCTTTCTTGCTTGCTTTCCCATCTGCAAACCTGCCTTCGAAGTTGCTTGAACAAATCTGCTCGCGTAGTGAAATGTAATGCAATTCCATTTAATGACTGTGCAAAGAATTGTAAAGTTTTTATCCAAACTGGTTCTGATGCATATGCCATTCTGTTTGAGAGTGTCCTTGCCGCGTTCTGATTCTTCTACGAAAAGCAGTACCGCATTTGCATTCCTTGCGCAGGCGGCCCGGTTCAAAGACAGGGAAGAAGCTGATGCGCTGGTGTCACAGCGCACCACGGATTCCTGAACTTGTCTGTCTGTTAAATGTACCCCAAAGGCGTCTCTGAAAGGCCTCGTTTGGAAGCTGTCTGTCGTTATTCAACGTACGAGAATTGGCACCAGAGGTCCTGAATCATGTTTTGGAGCAGTTCGCACTTGAGTGGCTCTTTCAATCAGCAACAGCAATGAAAGAAATTACACTCTCAGAGGAACCTCTGGACCTGTGCTTTCATGGTGTCGCTAGTATTAAGGTGCGCCCCGAGACCTAAGCCACGTTGGAACTGAAACGGAGGAATCGACAGAGAGGTTACAGAATGACATCGCATCCATTTGGTTTTCTTGAAATCACTGAGGAGCAGGAAAATGTAAACGGCGAAGTCGAGTGGGGAAGTCAGGCAGTTGCAGCTCTGGAGAAACTCCTTCTTTGTGACTCACTCAGCAACCAGACACGTGAAGGTGACTCAGAGGCGTGAGAGCTCTTCACATCGAGAACAAAAAGCAATCAAGGGCAGTTAGCACCTCTTCCGGAGTGGGGGTGGGGTGAGGTAATTACCTTTTGACTTTGTTACTATGTTGAGAAACTGCCTTTTAGATTGAGGTGAACAGAAAATGCATTTCTAATAAGCACCATGGAATTGAGCAAAATTTATTGAGTCGCTTCTCGTCGATTCCCACACAGGTTTCCAACTCAGTTGCTATCCATGTGGCTGATATCCAGGAGTGAACATCTCTGCAGCAAATTGCACGGTTAGGGTAAAAGGCAAGGAAAGTGTCATCTCGAACTGGCTCCGAGGTCAGAGCATCGTCACAATGTGATCTGTCGCTCTCGAATAGGAATGCGACCTCCGGTTTTAGGGTGGAGTACATTGTTTGGGACTCTTTTTCTGCAAAACAGACAGAGTGACTGAAATTACGCTGCACGGTATGATGTGGAACACGGCTTTGTGCATTTTCCCTGTAGTCCGGTGTGCTTCATGTTCCGCGTAAACGTGAAACTTGCCCTGTTTCAAGCAATGGGTGAAATCATTTAGCAAAGCAAGAATCGAAATTGCAGTAATGTCAAGCAGCTCGTGGTTATTTGACCAAATCATAACCGAACATATATTCTCACAGATACATTTGGAGCTGAAAGGAGTCTGAGAAGATAGACTCATCTTACCATTGATTTTTGTCTGGATTGATGGGCTCTCATTATCTGCTGCGAAATTGATATTGTAGACGGGCACATCCCAGCAGCTGTGCGAGTCGGAGAGGGATCATGGAACCATTTTCATGTGACTTGGCATCTGTTGTTATGCAGGAGAGCACAGTTGGAAACGCAAGAAAATGGTGCGCGCGGCCGGCTGGTAGTGTGGCCGAGCGGTCTAATGCGCTGGATCCAGGTTCCAGTCTCGAAAGGGGCGTGGGTTCGAATCCCACCACTGCCATTTCTGCAGATCAACTCCAACGCTGCAGCCTTTTTGTTAAAATGCTGTTTCTGTCCCCACTGTATTGATGTTGAAAACAAAAGTAAAATGGCTTTGCTTCCCGGGGAATTAACTGTGGTGTGGGATAGTGCCGAATATTTCAAAGTGTCTCTGTCTGTCATGATCGTGTTCGCCTCCCGCGCAGAAAATCGCAAGCAGCTGTGCTCTTCCAGGCAAGTTGAGCTTGTCCTGGAACCGAATGGAGACCGGTATTTCATCGCTGTTGTGAAACAAAGTCCTGGGGTGACTCGACTCGTCGTTATTTGGTTTTTCGGCCAATGGGAAAATCGTTCCAACGAATTTCGATGTGATATGTTGTTGAATTTCTCCCATTTCCTTCGTTTCCGTCCTGGAGACATCGGAAGGGAAAGGTAATCTAATCGAGACTGTGATTGGTGAAATTCACTTTTTATGGCCCATTCTTATTAGGTTCTTTCTTTCTCTCTTTTCAGTATTGTCTGGGAAGTGGTGGTTCCCTAAGGCTGCAGTATGTGTGAAAGAGTAGTTTGGAATTGTCCTGTTGTTAGTTGTGAGATTACTTTATAAATCATGCCCTCGGACTGTCTCACATTTAGCATTCATGCATCTCTGTGTCTGAAAATGCATTAGGTATGCCAGCTTTGTTTGTGTTCCGTGTTAAATGCTTTCTGTTTTGCGATTCGCTCAATACTTTACGAGTTAACAGCGTTTCTGAGGAAACTTCCAGCTGCAAAAGTCCTTAACTGAGGATCTGGGAAAATTTCACAGAGTATGGTCAGTCGGAGCAAAAGTAAGGAAGTCGTTCCTTTCTGCAGTGTTTCGCAATACTACCTTTCCCGTGAGCATCGAACACAGTAAAGGATTGTGCCACAGACTGCGACGGCAAGCTCCGCTAAAAAGTAATCCTTTAAAGCAGGTGTAAGCAACACAACGTTATTGGGGGACACCGCGTGGAAACAGATACTTCGGTGTATCTCGTCCATGCTCAGCACATAGCCAAATATAAACAAGTCCGGTTCCCCAGTATTTGGCCCCAAACCCTCTCAACCCATCCTATCCAGAAACTCATGCAATTTTCTGAGCCTCCTCCGCTTCCTCTGGGAGCTCATTCCATACACGCACAACCTTCTGTGTGGGAAATGTGCCTCAGGTCCTTTGTCAATTTCAGCCCACTCACCTTAAACCTATGCTCTCGAGTTTTCAACTCACCCCAACTTGGGTAAAACACGTAAATACTCAGTTTCCAACCCTTCCATTAGATCATGTCGCAGTCGTTACGCTGCAGGGAAAGTCGTCCCAGCTTAGTCGACCTCGCCCTACGGTCCAAACATTGACCACATCCTTGTCTATATTTTATCATCAATTTCACGTGTCTTTTTTTTATGTTTTGAAGATGTCAATTACGCTGGACAACAACGAGCTATTGGAAACAGAAAGGTGAAACGAAGAATGGCTTCAACTTTCAGTGCTGGATGCCCCTGAGCTGCCGGATGGGCGGCTGCGGCTTGTTTCTGTAGTGTAGTGGTCATCACGTTCGCCTCACACGCGAAAGGTCCCCAGTTCGAAACTGGGCAGAAACTGCTTTGTTCTTCATCGGCAGCCTTTTACATGGACAAGAACGGTGCTTTCTTGCTTGCTTTCCCATCTGCAAACCTGCCTTCGAAGTTGCTTGAACAAATCTGCTCGCGTAGTGAAATGTAATGCAATTCCATTTAATGACTGTGCAAAGAATTGTAAAGTTTTTATCCAAACTGGTTCTGATGCATATGCCATTCTGTTTGAGAGTGTCCTTGCCGCGTTCTGATTCTTCTACGAAAAGCAGTACCGCATTTGCATTCCTTGCGCAGGCGGCCCGGTTCAAAGACAGGGAAGAAGCTGATGCGCTGGTGTCACAGTGCACCACGGATTCCTGAACTTGTCTGTCTGTTAAATGTACCCCAAAGGCGTCTCTGAAAGGCCTCGTTTGGAAGCTGTCTGTCGTTATTCAACGTACGAGAATTGGCACCAGAGGTCCTGAATCATGTTTTGGAGCAGTTCGCACTTGAGTGGCTCTTTCAATCAGCAACAGCAATGAAAGAAATTACACTCTCAGAGGAACCTCTGGACCTGTGCTTTCATGGTGTCGCTAGTATTAAGGTGCGCCCCGAGACCTAAGCCACGTTGGAACTGAAACGGAGGAATCGACAGAGAGGTTACAGAATGACATCGCATCCATTTGGTTTTCTTGAAATCACTGAGGAGCAGGAAAATGTAAACGGCGAAGTCGAGTGGGGAAGTGAGGCAATTGCAGCTCTGGAGAAACTCCTTCTTTGTGACTCACTCAGCAACCAGACACGTGAAGGTGACTCAGAGGCGTGAGAGCTCTTCACATCGAGAACAGAAAGCAATCAAGGGCAGTTAGCACCTCTTCCGGAGTGGGGGTGGGGTGAGGTAATTACCTTTTGACTTTGTTACTATGTTGAGAAACTGCCTTTTAGATTGAGGTGAACAGAAAATGCATTTCTAATAAGCACCATGGAATTGAGCAAAATTTATTGAGTCGCTTCTCGTCGATTCCCACACAGGTTTCCAACTCAGTAGCTATCCATGTGGCTGATGTCCAGGAGTGAACATCTCTGCAGCAAATTGCACGGTTAGGGTAAAAGGCAAGGAAAGTGGCATCTAGAACTGGCTCCGAGGTCAGAGCATCGTCACAATGCGATCTGTCGTTCTCGAATAGGAATGCGACCTCCGGTTTTAGGGTGGAGTACATTGTTTGGGACTCTTTTTCTGCAAAACAGACACAGTGACTGAAATTACGCTGCACGGTATGATGTGGAACACGGCTTTGTGCATTTTCCCTGTAGTCCGGTGTGCTTCATGTTCCGCGTAAACGTGAAACTTGCCCTGTTTCAAGCAATGGGTGAAATCATTTAGCAAAGCAAGAATCGAAATTGCAGTAATGTCAAGCAGCTCGTGGTTATTTGACCAAATCATAACCGAACATATATTCTCACAGATACATTTGGAGCTGAAAGGAGTCTGAGAAGATAGACTCAGCTTACCATTGATTTTTGTCTGGATTGATGGGCTCTCATTATCTGCTGCGAAATTGATATTGTAGACGGGCACATCCCAGCAGCTGTGCGAGTCGGAGAGGGATCATGGAACCATTTTCATGTGACTTGGCATCTGTTGTTATGCAGGAGAGCACAGTTGGAAACGCAAGAAAATGGTGCGCGCGGCCGGCTGGTAGTGTGGCCGAGCGGTCTAAGGCGCTGGATCCAGGTTCCAGTCTCGAAAGGGGCGTGGGTTCGAATCCCACCACTGCCATTTCTGCAGATCAACTCCAACGCTGCAGCTTTTTTGTTAAAATGCTGTTTCTGTCCCCACTGTATTGATGTTGAAAACAAAAGTAAAATGGCTTTGCTTCCCGGGGAATTAACTGTGGTGTGGGATAGTGCCGAATATTTCAAAGTGTCTCTGTCTGTCATGATCGTGTTCGCCTCCCGCGCAGAAAATCGCAAGCAGCTGTGCTCTTCCAGGCAAGTTGAGCTTGTCCTGGAACCGAATGGAGACCGGTATTTCATCGCTGTTGTGAAACAAAGTCCTGGGGTGACTCGACTCGTCGTTATTTGGTTTTTCGGCCAATGGGAAAATCGTTCCAACGAATTTCGATGTGATATGTTGTTGAATTTCTCCCATTTCCTTCGTTTCCGTCCTGGAGACATCGGAAGGGAAAGGTAATCTAATCGAGACTGTGATTGGTGAAATTCACTTTTTATGGCCCATTCTTATTAGGTTCTTTCTTTCTCTCTTTTCAGTATTGTCTGGGAAGTGGTGGTTCCCTAAGGCTGCAGTATGTGTGAAAGAGTAGTTTGGAATTGTCCTGTTGTTAGTTGTGAGATTACTTTATAAATCATGCCCTCGGACTGTCTCACATTTAGCATTCATGCATCTCTGTGTCTGAAAATGCATTAGGTATGCCAGCTTTGTTTGTGTTCCGTGTCAAATGCTTTCTGTTTTGCGATTCGCTCAATACTTTACGAGTTAACAGCGTTTCTGAGGAAACTTCCAGCTGCAAAAGTCCTTAACTGAGGATCTGGGAAAATTTCACAGAGTATGGTCAGTCGGAGCAAAAGTAAGGAAGTCGTTCCTTTCTGCAGTGTTTCGCAATACTACCTTTCCCGTGAGCATCGAACACAGTAAAGGATTGTGCCACAGACTGCGACGGCAAGCTCCGCTAAAAAGTAATCATTTAAAGCAGGTGTGAGCAACACAACGTTTTTGGGGGACACCGCGTGGAAACAGATACTTCGGTGTATCTCGTCCATGCTCAGCACATAGCCAAATATAAACAAGTCCGGTTCCCCAGTATTTGGCCTCAAACTCTCTAAACCCATGCCATGTTGTGTGCCATTGATTTCATTGACATTGAGATATTTTGCTTATACAGGAAGGGATTCATAATCGCGTAAAGTTCGTAATTAAAGTCATATTTTCTTTTTTAAAATTATGAGAATTCCTTTGTGAAACAGTGATTTAGAGATGCCGGAGTTGGACTGGGGTGAGGAAAGTTAAAAATCACGTGACACTATGTTATAGTCCAACAGGTTTATTGGGAAGCCCTAACTTTCAAGGTGATGCCTCTTCATCGGGCGACCTTCATCTCTTCATCCGCTCGGACTAGAGAATAAGGATTGGTGTACGTGAGGAGTTGAACTGCACCATAATGATGTGTTAAATGTTTATTGAAACTCTTCTGCAGAATTAAGTTCACAGAATAAACAATATTTGAACATTCTTGAGCTGACTAGAAGTAAAATCCTGTTGCCCACCATATGAATAATACCCGAATGTATTTTGATTTAATAAAATGAATTTCATTACTTAGATACTTTAAAATTTTAAAAACTGCAGTGTCCTCAAATCTAAAATTTGGATATAATGTAATATGATACATAATGTTATTAATGACCTGAAAATAATAAATTGCAGATTAAGAGATTATTGGAATGAACAACAGACAGAAGCAGATCCAAAACTGGATTGAAAATCAATTCAAACTCTGCTTAGATATATTCTAATCACCATTCCAAGCTGCTCTGGCATATCTCTGTTGGAGAAGGGAACCGAACCCACACCTCCTAGTCTCATAAGAGTGACACTACTAGAGATCCACAAGTGTCTTTCATTATGTTCCTAACAAGGAAGGGTGGGATTATAATCAATTGTGATGACTCAAATGAAAACTAATCAATATTCATTCCGATAATTGGGCTGGGAATTAATTAGACTGTTTCTGTGTGTAATGGACTGAGAATGAAATAATAATTCCCAATAATGATGGTACTAAGCAGAAATGCACTTACTTAAAAATTAAAATCATGACAATTGAAAGAAAGATAAATGCACATATCATGCGCTTATTGTAAATTCATGAAAAATATGACTGCGGAATGTGTTTAAAGCCGTTTTTCTTATAATGAAACGATAGCTAGAATGCTTAGCAGCAGGATGTAATCGCAAAAAAAACATTCAATGTGACTATTCAGCTGCAGGCAGCTCCCCTTCCTTACACATATGTATAACTTCCAACAATTCAAAATTTACTCTGATAAAGAAAAGAACATACGCATGTAAATTCTTTTTTCTTGTTGACAAAAAAGTCACAAATTTGAATTTTTTTTAGCTTTAAAGTATTTAACTATTCCTGTGATCAGAAATACAATAAATCTTCATGTTGAAGAAAAATATGATCAAATCAATTCAAATCAAAATAAATATCGATATTCACAACAATTGGGAGAGTAGACACAACAATATCTTTCCATGTACTGAGCCATAATTCCACTTTTATACCCCTTACTGGAATGATCAATTATTAGATATTAGCAATAACTAAATTATTAATATGCTGTCAGTGAACTGAATATTAATGAGAAATCTCATATTGCTGTTTGAAAGAGCAATGTGTCGATATAAACAGTAATTCTTAGTGAAATGCCTTAGACATCTCTTAATCAATGAGGCTATGTATACTTTGATTGTTGAAACGAGTAGCATTCAGTTACTTATAAAGAGCATTGGATGGAAATCACTGCTTTTTGGTGCAGAGCTGAAAGATTTTGTTATTGTAGTATTGGCAGTAAGAAATAATGGATTAAATTATGATGTGCATATCACCTTACTGAATATTTTCAAGTTTTCTAAAAGGCTTCTGGTCCAATCTTCAGTTTAACAAGGGGAAGTTTGGGTCAGAACATCAGTAACTGCAAACAATTTCGACACATCTCCATCAAAGTTATTAATCTGATAATTCAGAACAAATATCAAAAACTTACCTCTGTAAATTTAGTTGACTATATTTTTAGATTGTAGTCAAGTTCGTTCTCTACTTATTTCCTTCCTATTTCTGACACCATTGGCTAAATATGGATTAGATTAAATGTCATATGAGTTAGACGTTCGTTTTCTCTCACAGATCCGTGCAGCACAGGAATTGGTTATTTGGCCCATAACGTTGTGCTGAACATAATGCTAAAGAAACTCATCCCTTCTGCCAACTCTTGGTCCATATCCTTCCAAATTATCGAAATGAACATTAAAGAGCCTTAATGTATCTGCTTCCACCACCAACCATGGAAGTTCATTCCAGACACCTACCACTCCCTGTGTAAAAACAAATTGCCCGTTACATGCCCCTTGAACTTTCCCCCTAACCTTAAATGCATGTCACATAGTTTTTGATGCTTCAACTATGGGAAAAACTTTCTGACCGTCAACCCTATCTACGTATCTCATGATTGTAGAGACTTCCATCAAGTCTTCCCCCAGTCTCCGCCACTCCACAAAAAAGCAATCTGAGTTTTTTCTCGCCTCTCTGAATCCAGGCAGCATCCTGGTAAACGCCCTCTGTACCCTCTCCAAATCCTCCATCCCTGTCCTGTAATGTGGAGAACAAAAGTGAATAAAATACTTCAAGTATGCCTTAACCAGTCTTATAAATTTACAACATGGCTTCCTGACACTTGTAACCAGTTCTCTGACCAATACAGGCAAGCATACCATTTGCCTTCCTAACCACTTTCAGGGAGCCATGGTCTTGAACACCAAGATCCCTTTCAATAATAAAGCTGTTAGGGTCCTGCTATTAACTATCTACTTTTCCTTAACATTTGAGCTTCCAAAGTGAAACACCTCACACTTGTATGGATTAAACTTCACCTTTAATTACTCTGCCCATATCTGCAATTTATCTTTTTCCTGCTGCATTATATGACAACCCTCTACATTGTCCCCAACTGCACTGAACTTATTAACTCCCCCAATTCGATTATAATCCATTTCACTTCTATATAATTGTATCACAAACAGAAGGGTTCCAGTACAGGTACCTGTGGAAAAAAGACAGGTAATGAGGGAAATGCAGAATTCTTGACGAAATGAGGTTTTTTTTCAATGACAGAACAATTCTGATGAATAATCTTCTAAGGTGTGATTTTTGTTTTTAAATTAACCCAATGTTTTAATTCTCAGTTTACTGATCTTAATGAATATCCAGTACAAGCTGCTTTGTTAATATTTAATCATTTTAAGTGTTGAGTTCTAACGTTAATTATTGTTTAATTGTTATTTCAATTCTCACACCATCAGGAGATTCACATTTTAGTTGAATCCATTATTTCTTAGTGCCAGTATCATAATGAAATATTAACATTCTTTTCAGGTCAACTCACCTGCAATCAACCAAAGTTTTCTCATCCAACATCTAACTATCTCATTCTCTTTCATTTGAGTTCTCATATTAATGGAAGGATCATTAAACAGTCTTATCAATTAAGAGATGGCTAACTATTTTTCATATAAATATTTCATTTTTTTCCAACATATTGCACAATTACATTGCAAAAAGAGTTTTCTTATCATTATTAAATTTGTTATCAGCCATTTTAAAACTAATTATGGACAATATCTAACCGGCAAACATTGTTGAAATCCAATATCTCCAGCTGTCGATGTGGAGCTATGGCTCAATACATCAACTGACGTAAACAATATTGCACTCTGCAATCTCTTAATCTTAGCAAAAATAATTTTAAGTGTTTACGCTTAGATGGATTGAATTGGTTGTGAGCAAAAATGCAGACTGAAGAAAGGTCACTGGCCCAAAGTTTTCACACTGATTTCTCCCCACAGATGCTGCCAGACCTGCTGAGTTATTTTCCAGCAATTACTGATTTTGCTTGTGATTTCCAGCATCCACAGTTTTGTTTACATTCTTGTATTGATTATATTTCACTTCAATTCTAACATTTCTATATATCTGATTATGACAATAAGAGCTAAATATTTTTCATGTTAAACATGATTTAAATTTTCCGAGTTTCTTGTTTAAATAAACCAGAATTAACAAATGTTTGCTCTATGCTATAACAATAAATCTTGAATTCTTAGCAATCACAATTTTTTGAAAATGAGGAAAGTTATCTTTCGCTGAATAGTCACATTGAAAGACTAATGCTTTATTTCCATTTCATGTGCATTACAAAGCGTGTTAATTTTTATTTATGCAGATGAGTAACTGCTTCAAACATATTGACTTACTTGATTATCATGAGATCTATGTTTATTTAAGATCATTGTTGCTTCGTTCCTTCATTATTAGAAATAACTAATTCTTTTTATCGATCCATTACACTCTGGAACTGTCTAATACAAGCCTAGACCAATTATAACAATAAATATCTCAGTAGTTTTCCCTGTGAATAAACACAGTAAGTATGTGATTATAGTCCTGCCCTTCCTGCAAGGGAATATTATGGAGGACTCCGGTAATGTCTGTACTAGTAGACCAGGTGGCATGGGTTCAATTCCCACCTTCAACAGAGGTGTGTCAAATCACCTCAGAGTTGATTAGAAAATATCTAAGTGTCGATTGAACTGCTTTTCAACCAACATTGTCTCAACTTGTAACTGTTGTCATTATAATGATCACAACATCTTGAATTTATTTGCTTCACATCACTGATTAAAGTATGAATGTTATTACGCTGCTTCTAAATACCTCTCAACTTTTAGTAACTTTGCAGTCTTAAAGATTCTACGATTTAAGGTGAGGGGGAAAGATTTAAAAGGGGTCTGAGGGGCAACGTTTCCACACAGTGTGTTTCACATTTTAGGATGAGCTGTGAGAGGAAGGGCAGAGGCTGGCACAAATACAACATCTAAAAGACTTTTGGACTGTTTATTGTATAGAAAACGTCCAAAGGGGTATGGGACAAACACAGGGAAATGGGACTAGTTTAGTTTAGGAAACCTGGCCGGAATGCCAAGTTAGGCTGAATGTCCTGTTTCCATGCTGTATCAGTCTAGCATTCGACAACTCAAACTTCACTGTGATTGGTAAAGGAAAGAACAAACGGATGTTAATTCTATTTAGTGTCCATAAAAAAGTGAAATGCATTTTAAATAATTTTGTCACATGAAATAGTTCGCTCTTATTGTGATAAGAAATACAATGATTGTGAGCATTGAAGTGAAATAAAATTAAATCAATTCAACTGTGTTTCCATGGTTAACATAAAAATTGATATTCACAATCATTGTGAGTTTGTACATTGCAATATCTTCACATTACTTCATGTACTGAGCCATTATTACACATTTATACCCCCTACTGAACTGAACAATAATTAGATATTAGCAACACTCAGATTTTCGAAAATCTATCAGTACACTTAGAAGAAGGAGAGATTCAATTTCACTACATGACTGTGCAATGCGCAGACATGAACAGGAATTTTTGCAGTGAAAAGTAGTTACAGTTCTCTGAATTCATAAGGCTGAAATTACTGTGATTATTCAAATGAGCAAAAGTCAGTTTACAAAGCGTGTTGGATGCAAAATGATTGGTTCCATTGTGGGATAGTTGACCTGAAAACAATAGCATTGTTGCAATGGATTAAATTAAAATATGGATTAAAATAATATATGGATCTGACGATACATGTTAGGAAGACAAACAAATTATTCTGCAAGTATTATAAGGATAATGAATTCATAATAAAAGTTGTATTCTGAACAAATAAATTGACTCAATATTTTAAAAACACTTTGCTCTGATGTTGATTAGACATACACTAAGATCGGTAAACTGAAGACTGAATTATAATACCTAGATTGATGGATTGAGGACAATAAATGAGCCATTCAATAGTTATTGAAAAGAATTTATATTTTTGTCAAAATGCAGACAATACAGAAGTAATGCATTTCATTCAATGAGTTTACTTGTAGAAACATGTGTTCTTAATTTATGAAATTTTATTGTGATCGATGTTCAAACATTTGTGTCTGAATTAGGAAGTAAATAAAAAGATAATGAAAATGAATATGAGAGTGACCACAAGATACAGTCCGTGATATTGGATAGAAAAAGGAATTCGCATAATCTTATGAGTATTTAATGTTAATAAAATATAACTCCTCAGGTACTGAAGCAGTCCAAGTCCAAGTACAACAAGACCTGGACAGTATCCAGGCTTGGGCTTACAGGAGGCAAGTAACATACATGCCACATAAATGCAGGTTATCACGTATAAGAAATAACCTAACCACCATCCCTTGACATTCGATGGTGTTACCATGACTGAACATCCACTATCAACATTATCCTGTGGATTATCATTGATCAGGAACTGAACTGGTCTCACCACATAAACACAGTGGCTACAAGAGTAATTCAACTCCTGGCTCCTGAAATCCTGTCCAAACGCTACCAAGTACAAGTCAGGAGTGTGATGGAATACTCCCCACTTGCCTGGATGAGTGCAGCCCTAACAACACTTAAGAAACTTGATACCATCCGGAATAAAGCAGCCCGCTTGATTGGCACTGCTGCTACTGAGCATCAGTGGTGGTGAGGGTGGATGCTTGTGGATGTCCTACCTGCAATCTCTGCCTCTTCTTATTAACAAAGATAAAAGAATCTTACATTGCTCAACTTTCTCATCAAAACCGAGTACTGTATTCACCTCAACCCTCCAACCACAAGGGATGAACTCAGATTTCTCCAGTTTCCTCATTTCTCCTCCACCTACCTTGTCTCAATCAAATCCCTCGAACTCAGCACCACCTTCCTAACCTACAATCTTCTTCCTGACCTCTCCGCCCCCACTCCATTCGAATCCTATCACCCTCACCTTGACCTCCCTCCACCTATCGCATTCCCAACGCCCCTCCCCCAAGTCCCTCCTCCCTACCTTTTATCTTAGCCTGCTGGACACACGTTCCTCATTCCTGAAGAAGGGCTCATGCCCGAAACGTCGATTCTCCTGTTCCTTGGATGCTGCCTGACCTGCTGCGCTTTTCCAGCAACACATTTTCAGCTCTGATCTCCAGCATCTGCAGTCCTCACTTTCTCCTCCAGCCCTCTATTATACCATCCAGCAGCATTTCCAACACCAATAGCAGCTCCTCTTAAAATATTTTGTCAGTAACTTGTAATAAACTGGTTAATACAATTACAACTGAAAATGTGTTGCTAGAAAAGCGCAGCAGGTCAGGCAGCATCAAAGGAGCAGGAGAATCGACATTTCGGGCATGAGCCCTGCTTCAGGAAGGTCCTGAAGAAGCAGTGAACCAAATTTTGAAATGATCTTTCCAAACATAATATAGATCAGGTTAAAACTGAAGTAGGTGTTTTACACAACTTGCTACAAGGACACAGACAGTAGAATCTGAGGTGATCATGAGTATGTGGAGGTAGAATGTGGGAGACAAGCTGGGACTGTATTGGAGTAGTCACGGTGAGAGGGAACAAATGCTGGATGCAGGGTTTCAGCAGCTGATGGACTGACACTGAGGTGAGCCATCGGAAACTGAGCAAGTGACCACCATCTAATAGGACAGAGAAACTGATCCATCAGCCTGAAACTGACTGACCACATGGCTGTCAGTGACTCCAACACAAGGGAATGGAAACATTGCTCAGAGCCTGTTTCTGTAACATTCAACACAACCAGGAAATGGAAAGTGAATAATGAGCTGAAAACAAGGCCACTGCTCTGTTAGAGTCAAAATCATTCAATGTTCAGTTATTGAATATTACTGACTCTCAGAATATTCTAACCTGCAGAATCACAGTAAAAGGGGAAAGTAAACAACATTCTTGGCAAAGACAGAACGAACCAACTGCTTGTATAAAAACAGCTCAGAACAAAGGGGCGGAATCCTCTACAAACTGACAAACACAGATACCATTAGATTTATAGATAGTGATTGGAATTCTTTCGAAAAACACTTCCCTGTTTATGGTGTGTGGTAGTAACCATTCTCAGTGAGAACTGCCACTTATTTCCTTTGAAAAGAGTCTCTGTTTCCCCTCAGAAAAGCAGGTGTGTTGCTCACTTACAGACTGACTTACAGACAAAGGAAACCTGATCAGGGACTCGACGGTTAATTAAGCTGTTAGTGACAGTCCATTGCACACAACAAGAGCTTAGACCACAACAGATTCTAATGAAACCAACAATGTGATGAAAAAGGTGAATTAGTCTTTATAATCATGCAGTCTCTCTCAATCAAATAATCCCAGTCAACTTCCAAACATTTTAAAACTATTAATACAATGTGTACATATTTATTTACTTTCCTAATTTCCTCCAAAAATATATCTGATAATTCTCTTCAAAATATATTTTAAATGGTCAATTCATAATCACAATTCATTTCCAATTATTCTTAGAGCAGAACAAATTGCAAACTAAAATTGTTTTCACGTCAATAATGACACTAGAAAATTTGATCTGTAGTTTAACCATATTTCCAAATATTGTTTTGGTACATTATTGCAGTGCAGCTAAAATTAAACTGTATTTATTTTCTCTGATATCCTTTCATTACTTTATTCCCTAATAACAATGCCCATGGTGCAATGGGTGACAAACATTAAATAAAATTGAATTTTCATTGCAAGAACTTGTACAAATAATCACATATTATTTAGTTCATTCATTGTCGTTGATTATCAGTTATTTTCACTGTATGATCAAGTTAAATTTACTTAAATAATCACAGTACAATTCTCACCTTTATAGATATGTCGAATGAATGCCAAATTATTCTTATTTCAAGTAAAAATAAATTCACGTTTTGCTCTGTTTTATTCCAGGAATGACAGGATGTGTTGAATTATTATGGGAAACAGGAACAAGTGAGGGTGGTGGCTCTCAGACGTGAGGCCTTAAAGCCAAAGGGCCAGGTGGTAGTAACAGTGGGGGGAGGTACCTAGTGCCCCGCTCTCCTCAGAAGGCAGAGAGGATGATGACAAAGTGCACACGAATGGACAGAGGGACGGCAATGGGTGGGATCACCCACCACCCTGTAAGGCCCAGAAGGCTATGTCCATGGCACCACTGGGCATCAAAGCTCAACTTGGACAGACAGTAGGGAGCAACAAAGGGAACTGTCAGAAACCAAACATGAACAGTTCACCCGCTGAATGACAGATGTTGGTGAGTTAACACCCAGCCTGATAGAGAAATGGTAATAATGGGCCTTATTGGGACAATATGGATGAATTAGTTGAGGTACAGTCTCACCGATGATGGTGTCAGGCCAAAATCTCTCAGGCCAAGATACCCTGACGTGTACATCAGAACCTGTCCCTGCAATGAGAGGGTGAGGGTGTGAGCTGGTCCCCCCCAGTGCACAGCCGATCAGTGTCTCCAGGAATTTACAGATATTACAGGGACACACTGGGGAGGGGACAGGCTGAATGGGCTAAAATAACCTTGGTGTCTCAGGGAACCAAGGGTAATATCGAGGATCATACAGAGAGGAAGCCTGAGGTGTGTAAGGACCACGGGGGATTACCAAACCCCAATCTGTGATGATGATATCATTTTTTTTGTTTTTAAACTGGGACCCTATTTAACTGTGATTATAAACATGGGACTCCCAGTGGAAGATCATTCTAACCACTTTCTGAATTGGACCATGAGAGCTGAGGCAAACTCAGAAACACAGGGGAATAGCTGCAGTACAGGGAGGGTAACCAGACTGGCAATGTTACAAGTGAAGAAGGAAAGGGCACATAGCCAAGGAATGTAGGCAGAGAGAGGGAGATAGATGTTCACATTGTGTGTGTGCATGTGTTCACGTAGGCACATGAATATTCTTTGATGCTGTGTTTGCGAACCAGCAGAACAAATATTAATACAGGAGCATCTATATCAATGACTGATATGGATTTGTCCCTTACCACCTCAATTACTAAAATGAGAGCAGTCGAAGAAGGAATCAAGGAAGCTGGATGAAATAAACTTCTCCCGACGCAGATCATTCATATGGCAAAATATATTCAGATGTGGGCTGTGGGAAACTGAGGAAGGGACCACTCTGGGAGTTGTCCATTTCGAACAGTTAGGACCAACTATTGATGTAGAGACACAAACTGTAATATGGGAACAACCTGAACAGGCCTGGGACAGGAAGCAAAGGAGAGTCGACATCTCCAGAGTAGTTACCTTGCAGGGAGACTGGAACAGTCAGGGAATCTGGGGAGTTATAGCTAGGACCCAAGCAGCAGTTTGGGTAACTCAAACAGGAATGTGGGTTATTATTTGTAGATCCTGTAAAGATCAAGGGCCCTCTCACTCCCCACACAAACCGGATCCCATTAAAGCTGAGGAGGCAGTAATTGTGACAGTATCAGATTGACAAAAGCAGTGAATAGTCAGACCAGCAGTATCCCAGACTAACTCACAGAAGCCGGACAGCTCATCCCACCTCACTATTGAGTATACGTCCCTCAGTGAATCCGCCACTAAAGAGTATCCTACATTAGCGAACCACACCACTGTATTTAATGGATTGAAATCGCAACAGGATATAGTCTAAGTCCTTGATGTTGTGAATGGGTTCTGGTCCATACCTGTGGACCTGGAATCCCAGAATAGGCTGGCATTTACTGGCTGAGGAAAACAGTACTCCTGGATCCAGTTACCTCAGGGATCCCACAATATTCCACTATATCCCACCGATATATGGCTGATGGAGTTAGTCACATTGATCTTTCCAACACCTCATGACCTCAGATATTAAACAGGCAGGCCAGGCTTAAAATTAACCCACAGAGAGTGGGAAGGTAGGGAGAGATGCCACTGCTCTGTTAGAGTCAAAATCATTCAACGTTCAGTTATTGAATATTACTGACTCTCAGAATATTCTAACCTGCAGAATCACAGTAAAAGGGGAAAGTAAACAACATTCTTGGCAAAGACAGAATGAACCAACTGCTTGTATAAAAACAGCTCAGAACAAAGGGGCGGAATCCTCCATAAACTGACAAACACAGATACCATTAGATTTATAGATAGACAATGAAATTCTTCAGAAAAACCCTTCCCTGTTTATGGTGTGTGGTAGTAACCATTCTCAGTGAGAACTGCCACTTATTTCCTTTGAAAAGAATCTCTGTTTCCCCTCAGAAAAGGAGGTGTGTTGCTCACTTACAGACTGACTTACAGACAAAGGAAACCTGATCAGGGACTCGACGGTTAATTAAGCTGTTAGTGACAGTCCATTGCACACAACAAGAGCTTAGACCATAACAGATTCTAGTGAAACCAACAATGCGATGAAAAAGGTGAGTTAGTCTTTATAATCATGCAGCCTCTCTCAATCAAATAATTCTAGTCAACTTCCAAACATTTTAAAACTATTAATACCAATGTATACATATTTATTTCCTTTCCTAAGTTGCCTCCAAAACTATATATCTGACTATTCTCTTCAAAATATATTTTAAATGGTCAATTCATAATCACAATTCATTTCCAATTATTTTTAGAGCAAAGCAACTTGCAAACTAAAATAGTTTTCATGTCAATAATGACACTGGAAACTTTGTTATGTAGTTTAACCATATTTCCAAATATTGTTTTGGTTCATTATTGCAGTGAAGCTAAAATTAAAGTCTATTTATTTTCTCTGATATCCTTCCATTACTTTATTCCCTAATAACAATGCCCACGGTGATATGGGTGACAAGCATTAAAATAAAATTGAATTTTCAATGCAAGAAGTGGTACAAATAATCACATATTATTCTGTTCATTCATTGTCGTTGATTATCAGAGTTATTTTCATTGTATGATCACGTTAAATTCACTTAAATAATCACAGTACAATCTCACCTCTATAGATATGTCAAAGTGAATGTCAAATTATTTCAAGTAAAACCAAATTCACATTTTGCTCTGTTTTATTCCAGGAATGACAGGATGTGTTGAATTATTATGGGAAACAGGAACAAGTGAAGGTGGTGGCTCTCAGACGTGAGGCCTTAAAGCCAAGGGCCAGGTGGTAGTAACAGTGGGGGGAGGTACCTAGTGCCCCGCTCTCCTCAGAAGGCAGTGAGGATGATGACAAAGCGCACACGAATGGACAGAGGGACGGCAATGGGTGGGATCACCCACCACCCTGTAAGGCCCAGAAGGCCCTGTCTATGGCTCCACTGGGCATCAAAGCTCAAACTTGGACAGACAGTAGGGAGCAACAAGGGGAACTGACAGAAACGAAACCTGAACCGTTTACCCGCTGAATAACAGATGTTGGTGAATGAACACCCAGCCTGATAGAGAAATGGTAACAATGGGCCTTATTGGGACAATATGGATGAATTAGTAGAGGTACACAGTCTCACCGAAGATGATGTACGGACCCTCCCTCGAGCCAAGATGCCCTGACGTGTACAGCAGAATCTGTCCCTGCAATGAGAGGGTGAGGGTGAGAGTCGGTTCCCCCAATGCACAGCCGATCAGTGGCTCCAGGCATTTACAGATATTACAGGGACACACTGGGGAGGGGACAGGCTGAATGGGCTGAAATAACCTTGGTGTCTCAGGGAACCAAGGGTAATATCGAGGATCATACAGAGAGGAAGCCTGATGTATGTACGGACCACGGGGGATTACCAAACCACAACATGTGATGATGAAATCGGTTTGATGCATTTAAAAGATGACATGGGACCCTATTTAACTGTAATTATAAACATGGGACTCCCAGTGGGAGATAATTCTAACCACTCTCTGAATTGGGCCATGAGAGCTGAGGCAAACACAGAAACACAGGGGAATAGCTGCAGTACAGGGAGGGTAATGAGACCCACAATGTTACAAGGGAAGCAGGAAAGGGCACATAGACAAGGAATGTAGGCACAGAGAGGGAGATAGGTGTTCATATTGTGAGTGGCCTGTGTTCATGTAGATATATGCATAGCCCATGAATATTCATTGATGCGCTGTTAAGGGGCCAACACTTTCATGATTCTAACACCGGAGCATCTTTGCCTTTTATGGCTCACCCTACAACTCAAATCCTCCAACCCTAACAACATCCTTGTAAGTCTTTTTTGAAACCTTTCATGTTTCACAGCACCCTTCTGATAGGAGGCAGGCCAGAACTGCACACACGATTCCAAAAGTGGCCTAACGAATGTCCTGTACAGTAACATGACCTCCCACATCCGATACTCAATGCTCAAACCAATAAAGGAAAACATAGTGAACACCTTCATCATCCTATCTGCCTGCAACTTGACTTGCAAGGACTATGAACCTGCCGTCCAAGCTCTCTTTGTTGCGCAAACGTCTTCAGGGCCTTGCCATTCAGTGTACAAGTCCTGCCCTGATTTGCTTTTCCAAAATGCAGCACATCACATTTACCTAAATTAAACCCCATCTGATCAATATCTTATTGTAATCTGAGGTAACCTTCTTCATTATCCACAATACCTCCAATTTTGTATGACCTGTAAACTCATTTACGATACCAAATTATTTAAATGAATGACGAAACAAATCCAGAAATAAACATCCATTTCTCAGAGTTTGAATGTGCTCTGTGTAAATCCTGCCCAATGACTCTGCACCAGAGAAAGGTTGCACATGCGCCTGGCTGCACCTTGCCCCCTACAAAACTGGTGACTCCACATGTGTCCAGAGAATTCTTGCCCCGAATAAAGATGGCGGCACACACTCATGCCTTCAGCCACACTGAGGCAATTCCCCGTTTACTGAAAACACGAGACTGGGACGTTCAAATTTGTGTTTTCCAACGTGCACAGTTTGTTTGTAAAACCTCTCCGCTCAGACAGAATCGCTCTCACCTCCTGCGGTTCCACAGACAGCCTTGATGATTTTTGTGGGTACCTATTCTCTGCCTGGTTACTCGTTTGTCCTTAAGTGTATTTGTACAATCACTCTGGATTCTCCTTAAGCCTATTTCCTGAAGCTATCTCATGTCCCCTTTTTGCCCTCCTGGTTTACCTCGAGTATACTCCTACTGCCCCTATACTCCTCTAGGGATTCACACTAACACAGCTCTCTGTACCTGCCATATGCCTCCTTCATTTTCTTGACCAGACCCACAATATCTTCCGTCAGGCAGCATTCTTTACACCTCCCAGCCTTGGCCTTAACAGGAACATACTGTCAGTGTACTCTCATTGTCGCAGGCCTATGGAGGCAATGGCAGATGAGGATACAGAAGCAATCATTCTCAGTAAAGAGGTAATGTTGGGAAAGATAACAGCCTAAAGGTAGATAGGTATCCAGGCTCTGATGGAATGCATCGCAGGGACTAAAAGAGATGGTGGGGGGAGAACAAATAGACCTCGTGATAATTCACTACCATTTGTTGGATTCTGGGATGGTTTTGACAGACTGGAAGCTGCAAATGTGGTGCCACTATTTTTCAAAAAGGACCCGTTAGCTTAACTTCTGTAGTGGGGAAAATGCTTGAATCTCTCAAGGAAGTAGTGGTGAGATATCTGGGTAGAAATTGTCTCATTGAGCAGACACAGCATTGATTCATGAAAGGCAGGTCACGTTTAACGCATTTACTGGAATTATTTGAGGATACGACGAGTGTGTTGGACAAGGCGGACTCGGTGGATGTGGTGTACATGGATTTCCAGAAGGTATTCAACAAGTTGCCACACAAAAGGCTGCTGAATAAGGTAAAAATGCATGGCATTGTGGGTAATGTATTATCATTGATACTGGATTGGTTAACCAACAAAAAATAAAGAATGGGAATAAACGGGTGTTTGGATTAATGTTGGCACTACAACTGTTTGCAATTTACACAAATGTTTTGGAGTTGAGGACCAAGTGTACGGTGTCAGAGTTCATATTTGATACAAAGATGAGGTAGAGCAATGTCTGCAGAGGCCACTGTCAGTCTGCACAGGGATACAGATCGGTTAAGTGAGTGGGTAAGGATCTGGCAGATGGAGTTCAATGTTGGGATATGTGAGGTCATCCATTTTGGTCGGACTAACAGCTAACTGGATGATGAAATGGTGAAAACGTTCACCATGCTGCTGTGCAGAGGGAGCTGGGTGTCCTTGTGCATGAATCACAGGAAGTTGGTTTGCAGGTGCAGCAGGTAATTATGGCAGTGAAGGGAATATTGTCCTTCATTGCTAGAGGGATGGTTATTCTGCAGCTGTACAGGGTGTTGGGGAGGCCACACCTGGAGTACTGTGTACAGGTTTGGTCTCCTTACTTCAGGAAGGATGTACTAACACTGGAGGGAGTACAGAGGAGGTTCACTAGTTTGAGTTGGGAGTTGAGGGTTGGTGGATGTGGAGAGATTGAGAAAACTGGTTCTATAATCATTGTAATTTAGAAGAATGGGAGGTTGGAGAGGAAACAATAAAATTATGAAGGGAGTAGATAAGACAGAAGCAGGGAGGCTATTTCCACTGAGGGCAGGTCAAACTACAGAGCATTACCTCAAAATAAGGGGGAGCAGATTTAGGACTGAGTTCAGGAGGAGCTTCTTCAGCTAAAGGGTTGTGAATCTGTGGAATTCCCTGCCGAGTGCAGCATTTGACGTTCTCAACTTGAATGCCTTTAAGGCAAAATGTAGATTTGTGAACAGGAAAGGAATTAAGGGTTATGGGGAGAGAGCAGGAATGTGGAGCTGAGGCCATGAAAAGATCAGCCCTGATCTTATTGAATGGCAGAGCAGGCTTAAGGGGCCAGATGAAAGTTCTTGCCTTGTGCCATCAAAATTGGCCTTTGTCCAATTCAGAACCTTAACATTTAGATCTGGTGTATTGTTTTCTGTATCTATTTTAAAACTAGTAGAATTATTAGAGACTCCCAACAGTGTGGAAGCAGGTCATTCAGCCCATCACATTGATACTGACCTGGAGAGCCTCCTAACCTCCCCCTGTAACATTGCATTTCCCAGGGCCAGCCAACCTACACATCCCTGAACACTGTGGGCAATTCAGCCTGGACAATCCACCCAACCTACACATCCCTGAACACTGTGGGCAATTCAGCCTGGACAATCCACCCAACCTACACATCCCTGAACACGGTGGGTAATTCAACCTGGATAATCCACCCAACCTGTACATCTTTGGACTGTGGGAGGAAACCAGAGCACCCGGACGAAATCCTTGCAGAAAATCCCAATAAGGTGATCATCCCTTTCTTATTTCCCAGTTCCACCTAAATAACTTCACTGGGCGTACTCCCAGGAATATCTTCCCTAAGCAAAAACATAATGCTGTCTCGAATCAAAAATGCCACTCCCCTCCTCTCTTGTCCCCCTTTCTATTCTTCCTATAGCATCTATACCCTGGAACATTAAGCTGCCAGTCCTATCCATCCCTGAGTGATGCCTCTGTAATTGCTATAATATCCCAGTGCCATGTTCAAAACCACACCCTGAGCTCATCTGCCTTCCCTGTCAGGCTTCTTCTATTGAAGTAAATGCAGTGCAACTGCTCAGTCCGACTTCATTCTGTGCCTTGCCCTTGCCTGCCTTGACTATTTGACTTCTGAACTGTACCAGCCTCAGACATATCTCTTTCCTCACTATCTTCTTGGGTTTACACCCACTCCCTCACTGGTTTAATGCCTCCCGAGTATCACCAGCAAGTCTCCCTGCCTCGATGTTAGACACCTTCCAATTCAGGTACAATCCATCCTTCTTATGCAGGTCAACTCTACTCCAGAGGAGATCACAATGATCCAAAAAACGTGAATCCTTTTCCCCTGCACCAGCTCCTTAGCCACTCATTGAGCACCTCCTCCTCCTCCTCTGTAATATGGACATTTTTCAAGATGTCACCATTTATTTCCCCACATTCTATATCTCCCATGTACTTCTTCACAGTAAACACTAATGCAAAATACTTGTTTCCTATCTCGCCCATCGCCTGCAGCTCCACACAATGGCTGCCTTGCTGATCTTTGAGGGTCTCTATTTTCTCCCTAGTTAGCCTTTTGTTCCTCATGTATTTACAAAAGCCCTTTGGATTATCCTTAACCCTATTTGCCAAAGCTATCTCACGCCCCTTTTTTGCCTCCTGATTTCCCTCTTAATTATACTCCGACTGCCTTTATACTCAAAAATTTTTTGGATTGGAATAAATAAAAAATATAACATCCTGACAAAACAAACGAGGGTAGGACTTACACTCAATAAAAGTAGGGCCTTGAGTAGTGATATGGGAACAAAGAGAGACCGAGGGCTTCAGATCTCTGAAGTGTGTGTTACATGAAGACAGAATGGTTAAGAAGGTGCTTAGCACACTTACCTTCATCGTTCAGACCTTTGAGTCCAGGAGTTGGGACGATATGTTGAGGATGTACAGGACGTTGGGGAGGCCTCTTCTGGAATACTCTGTCCAGTTCAGGTTGTGCTGTTATAGGAAGGATGTTATTAAATTGGAGCAGGTTCAGAAGAGATTTACCAGCATGTTGCCATGAATGGAGGGATTGTGTTCTAAGGAGAGGCTGGGAATTTTCTTCACTGGCATGCACGAGGTTGAGGGGTGACCTTATTAGAGGTTTACAAAATCAGAAAGAGTGTAGATAAGGTGAATAGCCAGGAGAGAGGGGGATTCAAAACTCGGGTGCATTCATTTTGAGAAGAAATGAGAAAGATTTGAGGGGAAAGACATTAGGGTTTTTAAAAAAAAAAATTACACACGTGGAATGAACTTCCAGAGGAAGTGGTAGCTGTGAGTACAATTACAATATTTAAAAGACATTCAGATAAGTACATAAATAGGAAATATTTGGATGGATGTGGACCAAGCGGAGGCAGGTACAATTAGTTCAGTTTGGAATTATGGTCGGCATGGACTGGTTGGACCACAGGGCCTGTTTCCTTGCTGTATAACATTAGGGCTCTAATCCTCACTAACTCTAAATTCCTCCATTCTCCCAATCACTGTCACCTCATCCAGCCTCACAACTCTTCCTTATTTATATAATTCCTCACCAGCCACAGAACGCTCCCTATCTCATGTCCTCCAGTTTCTAGGATCTCTGCGATATGTGCCTTTCTTTAGTTCCAGCCTTGAGGATGTCCTCATTCACTCAGATTGGTTGGAGGACAAACTGGTACAACCTGGTCCTCCAGTACTGCTCTCTGCCCCCTATTGGCCTGCGCTGACATCAATCATCGAGGCCCATTGCGAGGTGGGTGGTGGGATCCTCCCTCTCTCTGCCCTGGGATGAGCTTCAACATTCACAGTCAATGGGGCAATATCACAGAGCACAGGGGCTGGGGCTATTCAGCCCATTTAGGATGTACCCTCTCCCTCTGGAGATGCTGCAAATCTGTCCCAATTCCCTTCCCATTTGCCCATAGCCCCCAAATCTTCCCTTAAAAAGCAAAATTCCAAATCTGTTTATGAATAACTGCTGAGTCTGTGTCCAGCTGCCATTCAGACTTTTCCAGATACTCAGAACTTTCTGAATAAAATAATGTTCACATATTCACATTATTTGCCAATTACCTGAAAATAGTTACTAAAATTGTGACATTGTTAACAATTCCCCTCTCTCTGCAGATTAGAGATCCTAGAAACAAATTTGCACCTGGTCAAAATCACTGCTTAACCTTCTCAGCTCCAAGGACAATTATCTGTGCTTCTGCTAGCTCTCCACAAAAGAGGAACATATCTTATTTTCATTTATTAGTGTCATAGAGATGTACAGCACAGAAACAGACCTTTGGTCCAATTTGTCCATGACAACGAGGAATCCTCAACAAACGGAGCCCCATTTGCCAGCTATTGGTCCGTATCATTGGAAACTCCTCCTATTCACGTACCCAATCGGATGCCTTTCAAATGTTGTAATTGTATCAGCCTCCACTACTTCATCTGGCAGCTCATTCCACACATACACCACACACAGCTTGAAAACTTGGCCCCTTAGATCCATTTTAAATCCTTGCCCTCTCAACTTTAGTCCATGTGATCTTGTTTTGAACCCACATAACTGGGGGGAAAAGACCCTGGCTGTTCACCTTATCCATGCCCCTTATGATTTTATAAATCTCCATGAAGTCACCTCTCAGTCTTTGACTCTCCAGGGAAATTACCCCTAGCCTATTCACCCTCTCCCTGTAGCCCACATCCTCCAACCCTAGCAAAGTCTTTGTAAATCTTGTCTGAACTCTTTCAAGATTCACAACATCCTTTCCAGAACATGGAATTTCGAACTTAAAACATAATTCCTGAAATGGCTTAATCAATGTCCTGTCCAACCACAATTTGATGTCCCAGCTTCTGTAGTCAATGCATTGACCAATAAATATAAGCATACCAAACACCACCTTCACTAGTCTGCCTACCTGCGACTCTACTTTCAAGGAACAATGAACCTGAACTCCATGGTCTCTATGTTCAGCAACATTCCCAAGGACTTTACCATGAAGTGTACAAGTCCTGTTCTGATTTGCCTTTCCAAAATCCAACAGCTTACATTTGTCTAAATTGAACCCAGTCTGCCATTCCTCGCTCCAATGGCCCATCTGGTTAAGATTCTGTTGCATTCTGAACTAACCTTCTTCATTGTCCACTACACCTCCAATTTTGGTGTCTTCTGTAAACCCACTGACCATATCTCATATATTCACATCCAAGTCATTTATTTAAGGACCCAATATCCATTCCAGCAGGACAATGCTGCTCACAGGCCTCCAGTCCGCAAAGCAAGCCTCCATCACCACCCTCTGCCTCCTACCTACAAGCCAGTTTTGTACCAAAATGACTCGTTCTCCCAACATTTCATGTTATCTAACCTTGCTAACCAGTCTGCTCTGTGGAACATCGTTCAGTGTCCATAAAGACAACGTCCACAGTCTGCCTTCATCAATCATCTTTGTCACATCTTCAAAAAAACTCAATCAAGTTAGAGAGAGAGAATTTCCCACACACAAAGTCATGTTGACTATCCCTAATCAATCCTCGTCTTTCCAAATACATGTAAATCCTGTCCCTCAGAATCCCTTCCAACAACTTACCTACCACTGACGTTAGGTTGACTGTTCTCTTGTTCCCTGGCCTTTCCTTACCACCTTTTTTAAATAATGGCACCCATCTTCCAGCACCTCACCTGTCACAAACAATGATATAAATACCTCAGGGAGGGGCACTGCCATCACCTTCCTAGCTTTCCACAAATTTCTGGGATACACCTGATCAGGTACCAGGGATTTATCCACCTTGCTACTGTTTAAGACTTTCAGTACTTCCTCCTCTGTAATATAGACACTTTTCAAGTTATCACTATTTATTTCTCCAAACTCTCCAGAATAGAAGAGCATAGTATTTCTCCCACCTCCTGTTGTTCATAGATGGCCTTGTTGATCTTTAAGGGGTCCTATTCTCTATCTGGTTATTATTTTATCCTTAATATATTTGTAGAATCTCTTTGGATTCTCCTTAAAACTATTTCCTAGAGATATTTCAAGTCCCCTTTTTGCTCTCCTGATTACCCTCGAGTATATTCCTGTAAAAACGTGATCCTGTACTCCCAATTCCGCTGCCTCTGCCATATCTGCTCCCAGAAGAAGCAATTCCACTCCAGGACATCCCAGAAAGGTTTCCTCTTTCAAAGACCGCATTTCCCTCCCACTTGATCAACAATGCACTCCAACGCATATCCTCCACTTCTTGTACCTCCGCCTTCCTCCCACCCCTCCAACCACAATAAGAATATAATCCCCCGGTCCTCACCTGCCACCCACTAATCTCCATTAACCTCTGCTATGTCCGCTACCTACAGTCAGACCCCACCACCAGGGATATATCTCCCTCCCCAGCCCTTTCTATCTTCCGCAGAGACCATGGGATCTTTGGTGCTGATGTGCTGCCCCACGGATACCTCAGTCACTCACCCTGCCAAATGGCCGAGTGAGATTATCACTAGATGGATAATCCAGACACCCTGATAACGTTCTGGGGCCCAGGGTTTGGATCCCGTCACGGCAGACAGTGGACTGTGAATTCAATAAAAATTTGGAATTAAGAATCTATTAAAGACCATGAATCCATTGTTGATTATTGCAAAAAAAAAAACCCCATCAGATTCGCTAATATCCTTCAGGGAAGGAATCTGCCATCCTTACCTGGTCTGGCCTAGATGTGACTCCAGACCCACAGCAATGTAGTGGACTCTTTACTGCCCTTTGGGCCCAGCCAGTGACACCCTCATCCTGTGAATGAATAACAAAGAAGGTCAAGTCTTGTCCACAACTATACTGTTCTTACAGATAAGTGATCTCTTAATAAATTTGCTTCTCAACTCCCTGCTAACTATTGGGGAAGGGGGTCAACATTACCATCCCAATAAGGAGATCATCCCTTTCTTATTTCTCAGTTCCACCTGTATAACCTGCCTGGATGTACTCCCAGGAATACCCTCTTGAAGCCCAGCTGTGATGTTATCCCTAATCAAAAATACCTCTCCCCCTGCTCTGTTGCCCCCTTTCTATCTTTGCTATAGCATCTATACACTGGAACATTAAGCTGCTGGTCCTATCCATCATTAAGTCATGCCTCTGTAATTGCTATAATATCCCAGTGCGATGTTCAAAACCATACCCTGAGCTCCTCTGCCCGACCTATCGGGCCTCCTGCATTGAAATAAATGCAGTGTAACTGCTCATTCTGTGCCTTGCCCTTGTCTGCCTTGACTGTTTGACATCTGAACTGTACCAGCGTCAGACTGAGCTCTTCCCTCACTCTCTCTCTCTAGGTTTACCCACATTCCTTCACTGGTTTAATGCCTCCTGAATAGCACTAGCAACTGTTCCCTTCCAGTGCCAGTACAATCCATCCTTCTGATGGAGGTCAATTCTACCGCACAAGAGATTCCAATGATCCAATAATGTGAACTCTTCTATTCCTGTGTCATTGATACCAATAAACAATAGCCTCCCCTCAAAATGGTTATTCTCCCCTTTAAGAATATTCTGCTCCCTCTCTGAGAAATCCTTATACAAAAATTACACATTCGAATAATAAACCTTACAGACATCAGGTCATCATAAAAGGATTACATGACTCACTGAAGGTTTGGGGAAACCTTTTGAGAGAATGCGATGATTCAAAGGAGAATTTTTAAGCAGCAAATGGGATTGATCTGGAACACAATACTCACACACACAATGTGAATATCCAGATCCTGATATACTGAGTAATTCAATCAGAGTTTAGAAGAATATTTACTGAGATTACCATCTGAATGTCCACCTGTAATATCCTGTAATACAAGTTTATAAAATCTGTCACTCTCAGTTCAAGTTAGAAACCCACACCATCCCCTCCTCGTGGCCCAGGATTACTGTACATATTACCCTTGAGGGCATCAACAGTCAACTCAGAGGGACATCTGTGGGTTTCTAGGAGATTCCAACTGGAGAGCTCATGTGACTGAACACAGCAGTTAGAACATAGAACATAGAAGAATACAGCGCAGTACAGGCCCTTCGGCCCTCGATGTTGCACCGATCAAAGCCCACCTAACCTACACTAACCCACTATCCTCCATATACCTATCCAATGCCCGCTTAAATACCCATAAAGAGGGAGAGTCCACTACTGCTACTAGCAGGGCATTCCATGAACTTACGACTCGCTGAGTGAAGAACCTACCCCTAACATCAGTCCTATATCTACCCCCCCTTAATTTAAAGCTATGCCCCCTTGTAATCGCTGACTCCATACGTGGAAAAAGGTTCTCACTGTCAACCCTATCTAACCCCCTAATCTTTGACACATTGGAGAAAATGATCCAAGCCTCAGTGAGATATGGGGAACAAGAATTACTTTCTTTTCTTTCATTCCGTGCTGCCGCCCTGCCTCATCAATAAGACATGGGTGTGAAAGGCTAATGCCTAACGATGGGCAAGTTGTCTCCATCCTGACCAATGGGTAGGAAGATCCTCCCAAACACTCCAAAGCGTATCCCTAGAAAGATAGCAACTCTGCCTGCTTTCCACTGCCTTCCCACTGCCCAGTGTTCCCAGTAAATGTTTGGAAGAATGGGAAAGGGGGATATCTCCTAGAAAAGGCATAACCGGAAAGGTCTAAGAGGATTATGAAAAAAGAGAGAGATGCACAGGAGAAGGGGGCAATAAGTTGCCAGATGGGGTGTAACTTGGGAAAATGGGAAGTTGCTCATTTTGGAGGAGTTAATAAAGAACAAAGTACTATTTAAATGGTGGAAACTGTAGAAAGCTGCACCACAAAGGGACCGGGGTAATTGTTCAGGAAACACAGAAAGCTACCACACAGTTACACCAGGGAATCAGGAAGGGGAATCGAATGTTTTGTTTCAAAGTTTTTCAGTATTAGAGTTTGGAGTCTCTACCTGAGAGTAATGTGTGGAAGTGCTGGTGAGACCACCATATCTGCAGGAATGAGAGCAGTTTTGGTCCGTTCAGATAAGGAAATGTGTCACTTTATTGGAGGCATTTCAGGGAAGATTCAATGAGATGATCCCTGGTTTGGAGGGATTATCTTTTAAATAAAGGCTGAAAAGGTTGGGACTCTACTCACTGGATTTTGGAGAAAGAGAGGTGATCTCAGTGAGACAGATGGGATTCTTAAGGGGTTTGGCAGGATAAATACAGAGGGAATGTGTCTGAGGGTAAATACTGAGAGGGGGGTCTGAAACCAGATTCTGAGTCACAGAATCAAGGGTTCTGTTTTGGATTCAAGTTTAAGGCGACACAGACGCAGGTACGGGTTTTCAGTAGCAATGGAGCTGGGGTGAGGTGGAGAGAAGCAACGTTGAAGAGATTGGATTTCCTGGTGTTGTGATTGTGTGGATGTCTGATCAGAAGGTCATCTTGGGGTCAGATATAACAGCAATATTGTGAAGAGTGTCGTTCTGCCTCAGAGAGTTCCCAGTGGGAGGGAGGGGCTCAGCAGAAAGGTAAAGGTAAGGCAATGGGTTTAACCATGACAATGTTTCATTGGAGGAAATTGCAGCTAATTGAGTAGTGGAATGTGATAAGCAGTTTGATAACTGAGTAACAGTGGAGTAATGGAGAGGGATGATGGGGAGGGCGAGCTGGGCATCGTCAGTGTACATGTCAAACCTAACACTGTTTTTGGATGATATCACCTCCCGGCACTATGTACGTGAGATACAGGAGAGACCAAAGATAGATCGTTGAGGGACACCAAATGCAAGGAATTCAGAAAGGAAAGGGAGAATGGAGATGGAGCAGGATTTTCCAACAACAGTGAGGTCAAATATCAGTTTTTCACAGAATGGGAGAGAAGGACATAACCAGAAAAGACCAACAGACAGAACAAGGAACAATATCTATGAATTGGCAAAGGGGAGTGATGAGGCGGCAGCGGAGGAAAGAGAGTTGGAAAGGGAGTTTAGTGAGATTAGGGTAAAGGGTCAAGGTGAGCTCTGATAAGGCTTGACAAGACACTGGAGAAAGATGTAGGTTTAGGACAAAAACCAGGAACACCACGTGAGGCAGTTTGGCTCAGTGTGCTAGTGGGAGGGAGAGAAACAGCAGATCGGATTATCTCAGTCTTAGTGACAGAGAAACTCCATGTGCTCCTCACTCATTGTTGGAGAGGAGGATGGAGGAGACAGGATGATGGACAGTGTTTTACAAAGAAACAAAACCAGGGTTAGTGATATTTAAAATGAGTGATCAAACCTGATGTATTTCGGTTTTATCCAGAATATTAAAACAAACGACTGAAGTCCTGGTTCGAATCCCATCTTGGCAGACGGTGGAATCTGAATTCAAGAAAAAAAAAAGAACGTATTAGGAATCTGCTGATCTCCATGAAACCATTGTCAATGGTGAAACAAATCCTGCCAACCTGACAGCGGCCCAGCCAGCTACTCACTGAAATAATCACTGCAAAGTCTCAACACCGGAATGAAACTGGATGGACCAGTTGGCAACTAACAAGGCACCAGAAATTACAACCACAGAATCAGCCCTCTCGATGGTGCAACATCCTACTCACGAACATAAGGTTTTTGGTGCCAAAATGTGGAGAGCTGTCTCACAGACTAGTCAAGGAACAGCCTGACATAGTCATACTCACGGAATCATCCCTTACAAACATTGACCAGACACCACCATCACTATCCCTAGATATCGAGAGTGTGGTGCTGGAAAAGCACAACAGTCAGGCAGCATCCGAGGAGAAGGAGAATCGACGTTTCGAGCCTAAGCCCTTCATCAGCCTGACCTGTTGCGCTTTTCCAGCACCAGACCCTTGACTCTGATCTCCAGCATCTGCAGTCTTTACTTTCTCCTGAAATCTCTGGATATGTCCTGTCCCACTGGCAGGACAGACCAGGCAGAGGTGGTGGCACAGTGGTGTACAGACAGGGAGGATTTGCCCTCGGAGCACTCAGCATTGGCTCCGGACACCAGGAAGTCTCATGGCTCCTGTTGATTACCACGTCCCGTCCTCCCTTGGCTGATGAATCACTTCTGCTTCATGTTGAACAACATTTGGAGGAAGCACTGAGGCAATAAAATGCAGTCAAACTTACTCTGGGTACAGGATTTTAATGTCCACAATCGAGACTAGCTCTGCAACAGAATTACTGACTGAGCTGCAGGTCCTAAAGGGTATAGCTGCTCAACTGAGTCTGCAGCGGGTGGTGAGGGAACCAACAAGAGCGTAAAACATACTTGATCTCATTGTTATGAATTGACGAGCTGCAGATACATCTAGCCATGACAGTATCAGTACGAGCGACCATCACACATTCCTTTTGGAGACAAAGTCTTGCCTTAAAGTTGAGAAAAACCTCCATTGCGTAGAGTGGCACTATCACCGTTCTAAATGGGACAGACTTCGAAGAGATGGACGATCTCAAACTGGGTATCTCGGAGACACTGTGGGACATCAACAGCAGCAGAGCTGTAATCTGTAATCTCATGGGTTTGTAAATCCTGCACTCACCCATCACAATGTACAGGAAAGGAGGGCATGCCATGAGCAGCACCAGGCAGACCTAAAAATGAAGTGCCAACCTGTTGAAGCTATCAAACAGGACTATCTGCATTTCAAACAGCATCAGCAGCAAGCAACAGAGCTAAGTGATCCTACATCCAGTGGAACAGATCGGAGCTCTGCAGTTCTGCCACACCCAGTTGTGAACGGTGATGGACAATTAAACAACTCACTGGAGGAAGCATCACAGAAATCCCCACCCTTACTGATGGAGGGGCCTCACACACCCATGCACCAGATAAGATGACAGCATTTACAGCAATCTTCAGCCAGAAGTGCAAAGTGGGATGATCCATCTCAGCCTTCTCCAGTGGTTTCTAACATCACAGATGTGAGTTTTCAGCCAGTTCGATTCAGTTTGAATAACATCAAGAAATGGTTAAGTAGTGCAAAGGTTACGGGCCCTGCAAATATTCTGGCAATAATACTGATATCTTGTGCTCCAGAACTTACCACCCACCAAGCCAAGTACCGCTCCAGCACTGGCATCTACCGACAATGTGGAACATTGCCCAGGGATGTTCAACACAAAAACACAGGGCAATCCAACCCAGCCAATTTCCGTCCATCAGTCCACACTCGATCAGCAGTAAAGTGATGGAAGATGTCATCAACTGGGCTACCAAGCAGCAGCTGCTCAGCAACAGCCAGCTGAGTGACACTCATTTTAGGCTCCACCAGGGCCACTCAGCTCCCGATTGTGTTACCGCCCTGATTCACAATCTGGCCACCAGCTGAATCCCAGAGGCGAGGTGAGTGTGACAACTCAGTCCCACTCCAAGATCACTAATTCTAGCTGATTCCACCCTCATCTCAGCTCATTTACTAAAACTCTCATCCATCGTGTGTTATCTCCAGACTTCATTTTCCAAACACACTCAGGGCCAGCTTCCCACATTCAACCTCACTGTAATATCAAGAAAGTCTAAATCTCTGCTTGTTGATTTATCAAAAGGCTCCTAATTATAATCAACAGCGTACAGCCATAGAGATGTACAGCATGGAAACAGACCCTTCGGTCCAACCCATCCATGCTGACCAGATACCCCAACCCAATCTAGTCTCACCTGGCCAATATCCCTCAATTTAAAATTCTCACACTTGATTTAATTTCTGGCTGCGATAATCCCTAGCTCCCTGCACCACACACACTTTGAGACCTCGACAACCTATTTTCTTCGAGACTCCCAACCATTTGTTAATTTATTACTTCACCTGTGTGGCTGTTTCTACAGTTGCTGAAGCAGCATGGTCTGAAATTCGCAGCCAAAACCTCTCAGGTCTGCTTTCCACCTTTAAGACATCCCTCAAACCTGCTTTTTGGCAGTGCTTTTGGTCACCTGACCTAATATCTCCATCTCTGGCGTAATGTCTAAAGTTCTCAATAGCATTTTTGTGAAATTATAAGCATGATAATAAAAATACAAACTGTTGTTGATTTGGACATTATTTTCAAATCATCACTGTTGCTGAGTGAATAATCGATAATGCCACTTACCCAACCACATTGTAAGGAGCACCTTCACCACACAAACTGCAGCTGTACAAGAAAGTCAAACATCACCCTCTCCACAAGCAACAGGGCTTTGGCATTAATCACTGGTATCTGTGGAAGGAGAAACACAGTTGATGTTTCAGGGAGAGCAAAATGGATTACAGGGAATGAAAATGGTGCAGAATTTGATATTCAGAAATGGAAGGAAAATACACTTGCTTCTTGGAAAAAATAATTCTTGACTGTCAAATATATTCAAGAAAAAAGTAATCTGATAATAGAGCAGTCCATGGTCAGGGGCTGGGCCGCAGTGAAAAACTCATTTACAAAGGGTCTATAAAAGTAATAATACAGTAGTAAACAGATCAAAACTACACCCATGGTTCGAGACGGAGGAAGTTAGATATTGACAAAGTGGTTATGAGGGAGCCCAGAGGTGAATCAGAGCAGTATTGGCTGCTATGATCCCAATGACTCTGTACTAGAGAAAGGCTGCACATGCGCCTGGCTGCACCTTGCCCCCTACAAAGATGGCGTGTCCAGTGAATCTTTGTCCCGAATAAAGATGGCGGCGCTCACTCAGGCCTGCAGCCGCGCTGAGGCAATTCCCCATTTACTGCAAACACGGGACTGGGACGTTCAAATTTATGTTTTCCGTCGTGCACAATTTGTTTGTGAAACCTCTCTGCTCATAGCAGCACAGTTTTTATCCCATTTCCCTGTTTATTTCTTTCCTTACCGTATCCTTACCGTATCCATAACTTCCCGAACATTCATTACAGCGACTCTGCGCTGCGCGCGAGGGTGATCACATGGTTTAGTTTAGCTCCGCCCTTCATTCACTTTGATTGGTTGGAGGACCAACCTCCCCTAGGTCCTCCAGATCCGCCCACCGACCTTTCATTGGTCCAGTACTGACATCAATCACCCGCGGGTCATTTGTTGGCTAGAGCATGCGCAGTGCGTCCTGCTTAACTGATATGTTGGGTAATGTGATGGGAGAGTTTACTGAGGGTCAGAATTCCCTTTGTGTAAGCTCTGCAGTAGATTTCCTTTATTCATGGAGGGAATCGCTTTCCTACTCATGACTGTATAGCTGTGATTGATGAATCAATGCCATCTGAATCAGTACATAAACACCTCATTTTCACTGCTTTTCACAACATCTTCTTTAGCACATTGTATCACACTCTTCTTTGAAAACAAAAAAAACATGAAACGGAGCCTCAAGGAGCAGGCGTAGGGCATTCATTCCCTTCAGCTTGTTCCCCCATTCTATCAGATCATGGCTTGGCCAACCCAGACCTCAACACTTCTTTTATACTTGATCCGCATAGCCCTCAACTGCTCAATATTTCAAAAGTATATCTGCCCTCTTTTAAAATAATTTGAGATAGAATCACAGATTCCCTACTATGTGGAAACAGGCCCTTCAGCCCAACAAGCCAGAACAACCCTCCAAAGAGTAACCCAACCATTCCCCTCCCACATTTAACTTTCACAAGTTTTTGGGCGAGAAAATTCTAGCCATTATCTGAGAAAAAAAATCTTTACTTTTCCTAAAATGAATGTTCCCTTATGTAATGTCCCCTGGTTTGAGACTTCACTGGTGCTAAAAGATCTAGTCAACATCTACCTTGTCAAGCTCCTCAGAATCTTGTTTCCATCAGATCACTTCTGCTTATCTATTCTTGATAGGCCAACCCTTTCGTCCTCAAAGCAGCTAAGTGAATCTTTTTTGAATGGTCTCCGATGTTAGTTTATTCATTATTAAATATGGGAGCTAACATTGTATACAGTACTCCAAGTGAGGACTCAGCAACAGCCAATGTGGTTAACCAATCCTCAGTCCATACTAATACATTACGCTGATACCATGAGCTCCTAAATTGTGCAATTAACTTTTATGTAGCACCTTATCATTTACATTTTTAAAATCCAAATACAGAGCATCATTGGATTGCCCTTTATCAGTCCTGCTTGTTCTCTCCTCAATGAACTGTCATAAATTTGTCAAATATAGTTTCTCTTTCACAAAACCCAGTCTACCATGTTTAATGATAAGCTTTTCTAAATATCCTGCAATTTCTTTCTTTAATATTTGACTCTGTAGATTATTTCAGTAAATGTGCTAAGTACGATTCCCCTCTCTTAAATCCATGCAGACTCTGTCCAATCCTGTCTCTGTTCAGTAAGAAATTTGACTGTTCTCCAATATAGTTAGTAAATGTATCTGTATTTATTTTTAAAAACTGATTACTTACAAATGCTGGACCCATGCAATATCAATGAATTAGTGACTCTGAATTGGGGTTATAATTTTTTTTGTTAGTTCCTTTTCATACTGTGTTATGCAGACAGCACCAAGTGATCACTCTTAATTGTGAGGAACTTTGAAAATAATATATTTTAAAAATGACATCCCAAAATGCTGCCTCATTAGTGTGCAAGGAGGATTTGCATTCAATAGTTTGCAGATGAAATTGAACAGATTTTTGCTGCATTTTGGCCAGACTGCAGGTTTCACCAAAGTGGCAACTCTGTTGTCAAATTCTTACTTGACACTGCCCGAGGCGATACTGATGGGACTTCACTTTGCCATTCTTGTTCACCAGCTTTATTTCCAGGTTTAATCGAGTAATCATTCTAGAGCTTGTAATTTTAGACAACTTCTCTTTTAGGAACATATGTAAGTATCATACTGAAATGTTGCACTGAATGGTACCAAATCTGAAATTAGTCTCTAATCTGACCCTTCTACAAATGTATTGGCATAAGTCTATGCCAGTTATTTTTCTGAAGCCTATGATTCCTGATGAAGGGCTTATGACCGAAACATCAACTCTCCTGCTTCTCGGATGCTGCCTGACTTGCTGTGCTTTTCCAGCATGACACTTTCCGACTCTAATGTCCAGCTTCTTTGGTCATCACTTTCTCCTTTGATCAACAAAAATTATTCTTGGTTTAATCTTCTCAAAAGTGCAATAGGAACCAATTCATGAAATTCAGATATCGCACATTTACCTTAACTATGTGAAGTCTAAATTATTCTTGTAATTGAAACCGTGCTGACAAACTTGTGCAGTATCAGTGCCTCACCTTTACAGTGTTCCCAGATATCACGCAGCTGCAGTATTTTGTTTTGCACTCAGCTATATGATGTTCTCACTTGTTTCTTTGTGAAAGATTACAAAATTAACTTGGATGAATGAACTTATGATTTCTTTAACCAATGTTGGGAGAAAAAAATGTCAGTATTTCAAGTGCTGATAAAGTAAAATAAACTGATAATCAGTAGAAAGGGTTTAAGATGGATATGGAACAAATGCTGACAAATGGGACGAGATTAATTTTGGATATCTGGTCAGCATGGCCAAGTTGGACTGAAGGGTCAGATTTTGTGTTGTACAACTGCGACTTCATTCTCACAATTATTCAAGAAGTTGAATACTTCGAGGAGGAAAAGGAGAATTTATGCAGAGAATGCACTTGAAATGATGATTGAGGTATATCAAACTCACATTATTTCATGACCTTTTCCTCTGGGTTCTTCAATGAACAAACTTGTTTTGTTATCTGAATAAATATGTATCATGTGATTTGTTCGCACAAAATATTAGGATCTGGTGAACTATTAAGAAGTGTTCACGTTTAAAATTCAGGTAGCGTGATTGTTAAGCAAGAAAAGGTTGGCGTTTTACTCCCACTGAATCATTGCTCTATAAAAGGTAACAAGCTTTTTATCTGTTCTGGGCACTGAATATATGGAAGTCAATTCTGAAGGAAAAAATCCTCGTCGGTAATGTTCCCACATTTGTGGAGTAATTGCTTCTGGTCACTCTTCAGGTTATAGAGGCGAGGAAATGAATGAGTTGGCCAAAGTTAGGAACATCATTTGGATGGACTATGCTCATTGGGGAAACTTGCAGGATCTGTAGAAGGAACACGTGTTTCAGAGTGTATGCAATAAACCTGAACATTGTTATTTTTTTCACAGAGTTTGTGACCCGACTGGAGCAGCAATGAAGCTCGTATTGTTTTTTAAATTTCCGAGCTTGCCAAATTATTGTTGGTAAATGCAGGTGACTTTATCAAAGCACATTTCACACTCCCCAGCCAGGAATTTGGTCCCAATTCTGTCAGTCCATCCATTCCAATGGATAACAGGTATTTTAAATGTGAGCACTCCATTTAACTATTTGAATTGAATACTTCAGTGGTTACATCCTCTTGGATTCTTAATTTCAAATTACTCAATGTGATTTTTTGTCCCCCCTGAATTTGCCAAGCACTGGGCAGTCTGGAATATTGTAAAACATTTACAATAGATGCATTTACACTATTGAAGGCAACCTGGCAGATTTGAATACCATTCAGGTAGTCAACAACAATACATAAGTAACTTTATGAATTGCTTACTGTACACCAACAACACAAGCCAAGTATTAGTGAGACCACAGATTGTCTCCCAAGGATTCCCAAATCTAAACAGTGCATTCCAGATATGCTCACTAACACCATCTGGGAGCAGTCTCCCAAAGTGCTCCCAGAACTTAGAAAGCACATACACTACCCTCCAAAGATAAATCTGCTGTCACAGGCTTCACTCTTATTGAATACAATGGCATTCATTATCCAGTTCTTTCACGTGACAAATGAGCTTACAAACAATTTATAAAATACTTTAAATCCTGAAGAAATGTGATGTCAGCCCTTTGTAGAAGTGAATGGAAAGTGTGATGTTTGCTTGAACGTTGGCTCTATGTATCAGACTGATCTGAACCTTTAGCAAGATGTGGGATGTTTCCCACACACTTTGTTTAAAAAAGCAAAGATTATGCTCTGAGATTTAAATGTTCGATCAGGTTTAATAAAAATCCTTCCAAAAATTGAGTTTGACTTCAGCTCCTTTAAAGAGACATGCTCTTGGCCTTCAATTTTGTGACATGTGATCATTCTTTGGTAAAGGTGGCTGTGTGTAACACTGCAGGATGTTGTGCTGAAGTGCCTCATTGGGTGGAGGAGCTTTATTACTGGTGTAACTTGGCTAATTTTGAGATGGAATATTATTGTGAGTTAAATCTTGTTTTTAAACCGAGACGTGCTTGTGTAACTCAAGTGTAGAAACTATGCTCATGTTTACAATGAACCTTTCACTTTTGGAGATTAGTATTTTTCCAATCTGTTTTGTAAATAAAGTTCACTATAGAAAGCACAGTGCTGGAGAACATCAGGTCCAGCAGCATCTCTGAGGGGAATAAAACATTGTAAGCTCCAAGTCTCATGACCTTTTGTCCGTTCAGATGAAGAGTCAGTGAACTTCAAATGTAACATTTTTTTTCACTTCACAGATACCCTCAGAACTGCTGAGTTTCTCCAGCACTTTGTTTCTGTGGTTGAGATCTCCAGCACGTACAGTTTATTTTTTTGTTATAGATCCTGTGATTTGACTTGGGGAGCGAGGGGCTGCAACTGTGACCAACGAGGATAAAACTCCCTAACCACGGAAAACAAACTGGTTTTTTATACTTTGCAAAACACGACTGTAAATAAGAAATGCAACTTTACTAAGTGTAAGAAGGCATACCACCTGCCTTGTCTCAAACTTGCTACTCATCTTTGAGGACTAACCTGTCAGAATTGTGTTTGCTCCCTTCCTTTGAGATCACAGTCCACAAATGTCCCAGTTCCAATTCCTGGGCCGGGCCCGGTTACCACATTGCAGTGGGTTGGGGAGCTTTGTGTCAGCCTGAAGTTTTTGTTAAGAGCAACATTGCAGGTTGAAGTTGACGGTTTTGCCTAATATTGTGTAATCAAACTTGGAGGAAATCCTTCTGAATGTATTGATTAACTGGGCTGAGCTTGTTTACATGCAGCCCTGTTAGTAGTGCTGTAATATTCTCAATTAATAATCACACAACACCAGGTTATAGTCCATCAGGTTTATTTGGAAGCACACTAGCTTTCAGAGCACCGCTCCTTCATCAGGTGATTGTGGAGGGCACAATTCTAAGGCACGGAATTTGTAGCAAACATTTACAGTGTGATGTAACTGAAATTATCCATTGAAAAATACCTTGATTGTCTGTTCAGTCTTTCATTTGTTCGAATACCATGATAGTTTCACTTCTTTCATGTGTAAATTACAAATCCTTTTTTTTTTAAAGTTGCATTCCTGACAGTGGCCCACCAAATCACTCATTGTATTAGTCACTGCACAGACTCAACAAAGAAATGAAACTGGATGGACCACATTGTATTTTCTCGTGCACTGGAAAATACAACCACACAATCAGCCCTCCTGACCCTGCAACTTCTGTCTCACTGTGGTCCAACAGCAGCAGCAGAACTGTACTCCAGCCCAATCTGAAATCTCATGGCCTGGTATATCCCCCACTCAACCATTAACATCAAGTCAGGGGAATCAACCCTGGTTCAATGGAGAGTTCCGCAGGGCATGCCAGGAGCAATACCAGGCATACCTAAAAATGTGGTGCCAACCTGGTGAAGCTACAGTGCAAGCAACACCAAATAGAACTATGTGATCAAACAACCAATGGATCAGATCTGAGTTCTGCCACACCTAGTCAGGAATGGTGATGGACAATTAAACAACTCACTGCAGGAAGCATCACAATATCCCTACCCTTACTAATGGAGGAGCCTCACACATTCATGCAACAGATAAGACAACAGCATTTGCAGCAATCTTCAGCCAGCAGTGCCAAGTGGATGAGCCTTCTCTATTGGTCCCTGACTTCACAGATGTGAATTGAATTGGTTGAAAACTCATTTCAAATCAGATCAAGAAATTGACAAGTAGTGTAAAGGCTATGGGCCCTGCCGCATTGTGGCAATAATACTGATGGCTGTGCTCCAGAACTTGCTGTAAATGTGTTGCTGGAAAAGCACAGCAGGTCAGGCAGCATCCAAGGAGGAGGAGAATCGATGTTTTGGGCATGAGCCCTTCTTCAGGAATGAGTTCCTGAATGCCTCCTGACCTGCTGCTCTTTTCCAGCAACACATTTTCAGCTCTGATCTCCAGCACCTGCAGTCCTCACTTTCTCCTCCAGAACTTGCTGCCCACCAAGACAAGTTGTGCTCCAGCACTGGCATCTGGGAAACATTTCCAAATGTCAGTAGTGTTGTTCAACACAAAAACGCAGGACACATTCAACCCAGCCAATTTCCCTCCATCAGTCCACACTCCCTCAGCAGTGAAGTGTTGGAAGTTGTCATCGATAGTGCTGTCAAGCACATGCTCACAATAACCTGCTCAGTGACACCCAGTTTGGGTTCTGCCAGGGCCAATCAGCTTCTGAGCTTGTAACAGACTTGATTCACAAACTGACAAACAGCTGAATACCACAGCTGAGGGCAACAGCACAGTCCCACTCCAAGACCACTATTTCGACTTCATTGATATCACCTGACCTCACCACAGTCTCAGCTCATTTACTGAAACTCTCTTTCATTATCTAAACCCACTCCTGACCAGCATCCCACAATCACCCTCCCTATAATCTTCAGAATATTGAGAACTCTACCGCCCAAGTATTCACTTGTACTTGCTGATCCATCAAAATGCTCCCATTTATAAGCAACAGCAATTTACTTTCACACCCTTGACTTAATTCCTGGCTGTAATCATTCCTATCTTCCTGCACCACACACCCTTTCACATCTCAACAACTCATTTTAGTTCAGACTCTCAATGATGTGTTTATTTTTGGGTTCAGCTGTGTGACTGTTTCTATAGATTCCAAGGCAAAATGGTCTGGAATTCCTACCCTCTAAGATCTGCTTTCTTCCTTGAGGTCATTCCTGAAAAATTGCTTATTTGGTAATGGTTTTGGTCACCGGATATAATATTCTCCATCTGTGGTCTTATGTCAAAAGTTCTCAATATTTTTGTGAAATTAAAAATGTGTTGATTTGTACAGATATCTTCTACTCTTCACTATCTCTGAGTGAATAATCTGTAATATCTCCTACCCAACCACGTTGTGGGAGCACCTTCACCATACAAACTGCAGCAGTACAAATAAGTCAAACATCACCTTCTCAACAGGCAAGAGAGCTTTGGCCTTGATCACTGGTATCTGTGGAAGGTGAAATACACATGATGTTTCAGGGAGAGCAATATGAATTATAGGGAATGAAAATGGTGCAGAATTTGACTGTCAGAAATGGAAGGAAAATCCACTCACTTATTGGAAAAAAGAATTCTTGACTGTCTAAGATATTGTGGAAACAATAACCTGATAATGGAGCAGCATATGGTCAGGAGTCGGGCAGCAGTGGACAATTCATTTACAAAGAGGTCTGTGAACGTAATAGTAAAATACTACAGAGAACAAAAATACACACGAGAGACTAAGGAAGCTAACAAACAAGTGGACATCAAAGAGCCCAGAGATGAATCAGAGCAATGTTCACTTTTATGATCCCAAAGTCAGAGATGTCTAGCACAGAAACAGACTCTTCAGTCCAACCCATCTGTGCCAACCAAGTATTCTAACCTAACGTATTCGCATTTGCCAGCACTTGGCCAACATCCCTCTGAACACTTCCTATTCAAATGCCTTTGAAATGTTACAATTTTAGTTGCCCTTTAGGCTCCTTTTAAATTCCCCCCCACCCCCCACCCTAAACCTCTATCCTCTAGTTCTATGCTCCACCAACCCTTGTCTAGTTACGGTATCCATGTCCCTCACGATTTTTGTAAGCCTCTAAAACATCACACCTCAGCCTATAACACTGCAGCGAAAATGGCCCCAGCCTATCATGCCTCTCCCTGCAACTCAAATCCTCCAACGCTGGCAACATCCTTGAAAATCAATTCTCAAACCTTTCAAGTTTCAGTGCCTCCTTCTGAAAGGAGGGAGACCAGAACCGCACACAATATTCCAAAAGTGACCTAACCAATGTCCTGTCCAGCTCCTTTACTCAATGCTCTGACCAATAATGGGAAGCATACGAAATGCCTTTTTCGCTATCCTATCGACCTGCGACGCTACTTTCAAGGAACTATGAACCTGCATTCCAAGGTCTCTTTGTTCAGCAAGACTCTCCATGACCTTACAATTCAATGTGTGAGTCCCGCTCTGATTTGCTTTTCTAAAATGCAGCACCTCACATTTATCTAAATTAAACCCTATCTGCCACTCCTAGCCCATTGTTCCATCCGATCAATATCCCATTGTACTCTGAAATACCCGTTATCACTGTCCACAATACCTCCAATTTTGGTGTCACCTGCAAACTTACTAACTATACCGCCTCTGTTCACATCCAAATCATTTCAACGAATGACAAAACAAATCCAGAAAAAGATCCATTTCTCTGTGTGTGAATATGCTCTGTGTAAATCCTTTCCTTTGTCTCTCTACCAGAGAAGGCTGCACATGCCTCCCACTGAACTTTGCCCCCTACAAAGCTGGCGGCTGCACAAGTCCAGTTAATCGTTGCCCCGAATAAAGATGGTGGCGCTTACTCGAGTCAATCGCGAGATGAGGCATTGTCCCGTTTACTGCAAAAACGGGACTAAGTTTCAAATTTGTATTTTCCGATGTGCACCAAATGACTATGAACCCTCTCAACCCATACCAACACTATTTCCCTCCCGCTTGCTGCTGTTTATTTCTATCTTTACCAACGGCTCTCCGTCCACACATCCCGAACCGATTGCGAGGATGATCACGTGGTATAGTCTAGTCCCGCCCCCTCATTCATCCTGATTGATCGGAGGACCAACTGCCTCGCAGGTCCTCCAGCGCTGTCTCTGCCTTTCCATTGGTCCGCCTCTGACATCAATCACCCGGGGCCCATTGTTGGCTGGAACATGCGGATTGCTTCGTGGCTTTTGTTGCTGTTCATGAATTACAAGAGTTAAAAATGACACAACACCATCTCAAAACCACCTGATGAAGAACCAGCAAATCTAGTGCTTCCAAAGAATATTGTTGACCAATAACCTGGTGTTCTGTGAATTTTACTTTTGTCCATCCCAATCCAACACCTCCAAGTCACGAATGAGGGAGAGATAACGTAAGAAGTAGGAACAGTAGAAGGCCGTCCTGCCCTTCGAGCCTGCTCTGCCATTCAATAAGATCATGGCTGATCATTTCGTGGACACAGAACCATTTACCCACGTTCTCACCGTGTTCATTAATTAATTACGTTTTTAAAAATCTAACGTAGCTTTAAAAACGTTTTCTGAACTAGCATCAACTACTTCCCTGGGCAATGAATTCCATAGAGGTCAAGAAGTTCCAGCTCAATTCAGTCTTAAATTTGCTGCCTCTAATTTTGAGGTGATGCCCTCTTGTCCTGGCTTTACCTGCCAATCGAAACATCTCTCTACTTCTGTTTTATCCATTCCATTCATTATTTTATATGTTTTCCATTCTTCTGAATTCTGATGAATATAATCCCAATCTACTCAGTCTCTCTTAAACTAAACCCCTCAACTCCGGAATCAACCTAGTTAACCTCCTCTGCACCACTTCTAGTGCCGGTACATCCTTTCTCAAGTAAGAAGACAAAAACTACATGCAGTACTCCAGGGGTGGCCTCACCAACACTCAAATACAGCTGGAACATAACCTCTGCCTTTAAACACATTCCTTTCAGCAACGAAGGACAAAATTTCATTTGCTTTCTGAACTGATTGTTGTACCTGGTGACCAACCTTCATGCAGAAGGATGCTCAGGTCACTCTGCAAAGCAAATGATGCAACTTTTTAAACATTCAAGTTATTTTATTTTTAAATGTTACTACAAAAAAGAGTATAAATTTTATATTTACAATCATACTACTTAATTTGACAGACCATTACCCACTCAATGTATCTACGTTGCTCTGCAAAGTTTCACAGTCCTCCGCTCACTTTGTCCTGCTAATCATCTTAGTGTCACATGCAAACTTTGACACCCTACATGTAGTACCAACTCTAAATCATCTGTATCAGTTGTAAATAATTGCAGTCCCAACACTGATCCCTGAGGCACACGACTTGTCAATGATTGTCAGCCAGAATAATACTCATTTGTCCCCAACGGTTTGCTTCCTATTAGTTTACCAATCTTCTATCCATGCTAATACTCTACCGCTAATGCCATGCACCCTTATATTGTGCAACAGCTTCTTGCACAGCACCTTGTTGATGGTCTTTTGGAAATCCAGGTACACCACATCCACTGGGTCCCCGTTGTCCACCTTGCTTGAAATGTCTTCATAGAATTCCAAAAGATTGGTCAAGCATGACCTGCCCTTCATGAACCCATACTGCATCTGTACAATGGGACAATTTCTATTGAAATTCTCTGTTATTTCTTCCTTGATAATAGACCCAAGCATCTTTCCCACTACAGAGAATAAACTAACTGGTATATAATTCCCCACTTTTTGTCCACCTCCTTTTTAAAACAGTGGTGTAACTTTTGCTGTTTTCCAATCTGCTGGGACTGCCACAGAGTCCAGTGAATTTTAGAAGATTACTGCCAGTGCATTTGCTATTTTTCCTGGCATCTCTTTTCGTACCCTGGGAGGCATTCCATCAGGGTCAGAAGACTTTTCTATCATTAGCTCAATTACCTCCAAACAGTCTAAAACTAGCTGTTCCGTAATAATGATAGTTTCCAAATCCTCACCGACCTTTGTCCCTTTGCTAGTTACTGGAAAGATATTAGCATCCTCCACTGTGATATCCCATAACTAAATGCTTCTTCTCATTTTCCAAAGGACCAACATTTAATTTAGCCACTCTTTTCTCATTATATATATTTATATAAACTTTTGCTCTCTGTCTTTATAGTATGTGCTAGTTTATTTTTCTCATGTTCTATATTAGTTTTCTTTATAGCTCTTTTGTGGCTTTCAGTTGACCTTTAACGTTTTCCCAGTTCTAGTTTCACGCTGTTTTTGGCCACTTTGTACACCTTCTCTTTCAATTTGATTTTCCAGAATAGCAACCCGATTCTCCAAGCATTTCACATACTCTTTCTTCTTGCGACGGCACTCTCGAGCTGCTTCCCTGTTTTTCATGAGGCAGATTTCACATTTATGAGTGGTTTCTTCAGCATTCTGGGACTGGCTTTGCAGGACTGGTGAAGATGCCATAACCATTCCCTGGCCAGCAGTGGAGTTAGGAGTTGTACGGATCTTATAGTTTTGGACATCTTCAGCAGCTCCTCGTACAAGCACTTGGCTGCCTGGCACAGAAGGGCTTATGCCCGAAACGCCGATTCTCCTGTTCCTTGGATGCTACCTGACCTGCTGCGCTTTTCCAGCAACACATTTTCAACAAAGATTTGCTGTCCATCAGGGCTTGTGCATACAGTACAATGGCTGCTCCAACCTTGGCTGTAGCTGCGTTGGTCATTGTTAGTGTCTGCAGTCCTTGCACTCCATCTGAACCATTGTTGGCCAGCTGAATTACTCCCCCGCTGTGTGATAGCAATGTATTGACTGCTGATAGTCTGATAGATGGGTGTCTGCATCGTCATTGTAGTAACAGTTGAGACAGACTCTTCTTCTGATTTTTCCTCATCAATTTCTTGGCATACCGGGGGATCAGAAGAAAGTTCATTCAGGATTTTCCTGAATGAAGGCCGTCTCGATAGAATTTCTCTATGTTTCTGAGAGTCAGTCATGCTATCCACAGATTCCTGGGAGTCCTCACATTCAGATATAGTAGAGATCTGAACAGTCTGAACTTGAGGGGACTGTATGACTGAGGACTGAGCTGCTTCGATAACTCCTTGCACTTTAACAGTCTGCCCATTCAGCAAATGCACTGAAGTTACTGCTGGACATGTCGTTGATTGGATCCCAGGCATGGTTACCTGCGTGGTCATGTTATATAATAATTATTCGGATGAAGGGACTTGGGGCATTCTAGCGAAGTTTGCCAATGATACGAAGTTAGGTGGACAGGCAGGTAGTACTGAGGAAGTGGGGAGTCTGCAGAATGATCTAGACAGTTTGGGAGAGTGGTCCAGGAAATGGCTGATGAAATTCAATGTGAGCAAATGCGAGGTCTTGCACTTTGGAAAAAAGAATACAAGCATGGACTACCTTGTAAACGGTGAGAAAATTCATAAAGCCAAAGTACAAAGGGATCTGGGAGTGCTAGTCGAGGCTTCTCTAAAGGTAAACATGCAGGTTGAGTCTGTGATTAAGAAAGCGAATGCAATGTTGTCATTTATCTCAAGAGGGTTGGAATACAAAAGCAGCGATGCGCTACTGAGACTTTACAAAGCTCTGGTTAGGCGCCATTTGGCGTACTGTGTCCAGTTTTGGTCCCCATACCTCAGGAAGGACATACTGGCACTGGAGCATGTCCAGCGGAGATTCACATGGATGATCCCTGGAATGGGAGGTCTAACATACGAGGAAAGGCTGAGGATCCTGGGATTATATTCATTGGAGTTTAGAAGGTTAAGGGGAGATCTAATAGAAACTTTCAAGATAATACATGTTTTGGAAAGGGTGGATGCTAGGAAATTGTTTCCGTTAGGTGAGGAGATTAGGACTGGTGGGCACAGCCTTACAATTAGCGGGGGTAAATTCAGAACAGAAATGCGGAGACATTTCTTCAGCCAGAGAGTTGTGGGCCTGTGGAATTCATTGACATGGAGTGCAGTGGATGCTGGGATGCTAAATGTCTTCAAGGCAGAGATTGATATATTCTTGATGTCACAAGGAATTAAGGGCTACGGGGAGAATGCGGGTGAGTGGAGTTGAAATGCCCATCAGCCATGATTAAATGGCGGAGTGGACTTGATGGGCCAAATGGCCTTACTTCCACTCCTATGTCTGATGTTCTTCGGGTCTAATTTGATCACTTTCCTTAGATACCCATTGCCGAGTATACCTTTTCATCCAGTCCTTCCGTTTCACTGGAATATATCTTTGCTGAGCACTTTGTAAAATGTCTTTGAAAATCTTCCACTGCTCATCAACTTCCCACCATAAATTTTTTGTTTACAGTCTACTTTATCCAGATTCTCTCTCATTCAATTGTAGTTCCAGGTGTTCAAGCACAGGACTCAGTTATTAGATTTTATCTTCACACTCTCCATCGGTATTCTAATTCAACCATACGGTGATCGCTTCTTCCCAGGGGATCCATTAATTATTCCTGCCTCATTGCACAGGGGCCAGATCTTGGATAGCTTGCTCCCTTGTCAGTTCCATTTCATACTGTTCAATAAAACTATCATGAATACACTTAGTGAACTCCTCAAGGCTACCTTGACTGAGCTGGTTTGACCAATCTACATGTAGATTAAAATCACCTATGATAATAGCTGTACCATTTGTACAGGCATTAGTTATTTATTTGTTTATTGCCCATGCCAATGTGATGTAATTATTTGGTGGCCTATACATTGCACCTATCGGTGACTTTCTTGTTAGAATTTTGACTGCATCATTCCTGTTTCTCCTAATGTATGGCAATACCAACAACTACTTGCATTGTATGGAACTTTCACAATGGCAAATCTCCTAAGGTGCTTCATGGATGATCAAAACATTGATTAAAGAGAATGTTTTTAAAATACATCTTAAAAGGAAGATAGAGAAGGTTAGGGAGGCTATTCCACAGACTTCTGCCCTTGACAGCTCCAACTGTGGAATGATACAGGTGGGGTGGGTTGGAAAGGGAACGTGCAAAGGGGAAATGGATAAGTGCAAGCAGTGCATAAAGTCTTAAGGATAGAGGAGGTTCCAGACCGAGTCTGTCATGGAGTTTGAAGCACTGCAACAGGTTCATGTATGTCATGACTATAGTGTTAAAAGAGATTTCTGCTGTCTTAAACAGAGTGACGGATCTTGTGTTGTGAGTTTATGAAATGACAGTGATCTCTACCAAACACGTACGAGGTAGAGTTAGGGCAGTAATGAGATGCTGCAGCAGGAGGGGAACAGGTAACTCCATACAGAACCCTACTCTTTCTCACCCATTTTAAACTCCAAAACCGAGTGAGTTCTAGAAAAGCACCTTTATATCCCACTACAACACTTTACCCCACAATCGTGGTATATGTGCACAAGGAGGAGTGGTACAGACTGTATTGGGACTCTGAAACAGTTGGTAAAGACTAAAATCATCTGACTATTGAGAACACCACCACATTGTATGGGTTTTCTATTGTTTTTACTCGGTTCCTGACTTCCCTTATTTTCCCTCACGAACCTGTTCAAAGTTGTTTTTACACACACCTGCACTACCTGTGAATTGAACGCCGGTCTCTCGGTCCAAGATTCGGGATATTTTCCCTGCATCACAAGGCATCGACTCCAACTTCCCTTGTCCCTTAATGTTTCTGTTGCTTAACTGCTGAGTCGCACCTGAATCACCTCTGCTTTTGGAAGGAAGGGGCGGAACTGGAGGACCGAGCAGAGTGAGTGAGATTAGATTAGATTAGATTACTTACAGTGTGGAAACAGGCCCTTCGGCCCAACAAGTCCACACCGCCCCGCCGAAGCGCATCCCACCCATGCCCCTACATCTACCCCTTACCTGACGGAGCGGGGCCAATGCATTCTCGGGAGTGAACGCTTCAGGATTGGTCAGAAGGCAAACTGCTTTGCAGGATTGATCATTGTCACGGCATAGCAGAGCATTAAACACCTCTCATAAACCAATGTGTTTTTTTAAAGAAATAATTAAGATGAAAATCTGACAATGGACATATTTCCATTCGATTTACACAACTCGACTAACAAACTTATTTGCAAACTCCCAGAACGATTGGTAATTTAGATACCTGGCCGGTATGGTAAAGTTAGACCGAACAATCTATTTACATATTAACCATCTCAATGACTGTAACTCGACAGAGCAATTGTTAATGTCGAATATTTCCCCCGTGATTCTGTGCAGATATGAATATTCTCTATGAACTCACTGACAACCTCCGACGCACGCGCAGTTTGGTTTCTATGAAGGGCATGCGCAGTGTCACATTAACCAGGACACGGCGAGTCATGGAACAGCTTTCTCTGGGTGCGGTTACGATCGGCTTCAGAGAGCGGCGTGTGGGAGATTCACTGGGAGAAAGGAGCGGAGAGAATTCACAAGACGCGGATATAGGTGAAAAAAATCCGAAAAAGACCCTGCAGACCCGGATAAGGAGATGATGGTCTCTGTCGGGAAAGCGGCCCAGGGTCAAGGCCGCCATTTGTTTGAGGGAAGAGGGAGCGCGGGCTTCAGAGCCGCCATCTTGAGAAGGTCAATGAGCAGGAGGGCGGGGCTATCGGGGTCCAGGACAATCGGAGGATAGACCCACCTGAGATCACTTCACTAAAGACATGAATGCACACGGTGGATTTTTCTTAACATCAACAATTGTTTAATACTCACAGGTTTTTAATTACATCTTCTTTGAAGCATTTAATTCTCATTTTCTGATTTGCAATGGTGGGATTTGTACCTGTGTCCAGTGAACATTTGCTGAGTTTCTGGATAAATTGTCTCACTTAATGCCACTGGACCATCACTTTGCCTGCTCACAGGTTGCCCATCCCAGTGCAACATGAATCAAAACCCTTTCTTCCTGCACAATTGTTTGATCTTGCACTCTGGTGATATCACTTAGTATCTCTCCATGTGGTATCCCTCACTGTGTGGGTCTAATTGCTGCATCTGTCAATGTCCCTCGCTCTTGCAGCTACTCCAGATCCTGAGCAAACAGAATTCTCCACTCCAGATAGACGATGGAGACTGGGATGTTCCAGATTTCTGTGGGAGTCAGTGCCATTTGACATTTGTAGCCCTCACTGCATCAGTCTAATTTCCCATTCTGTCTATCTGTCTGTAGGTACTCAGGAAGGTCCTGACCTAATAGACATCCCAGCTGCTGGGTGTCTCATACATCCCTCATTGAAGATGGTTTGTCAGCCAGAGAGACACAGGGCAGTGAGATCTGGAGCCTTCAATAAATCCTGCAGTGAGGTAAGATCACACTCAGTGCACAGAACAGAGAGCAATGAGAGGGCTCCAAACATCAGCTAACAGGACATGACATAGCTGCCGTGCTGGAGGGGGAGCACAATACAGACACACCCCAGGTCCAGTCACCGCCTTTACTTCAAGTTTTGTTGTACTAAGACAACATCGGGAGTGTCACAGTTTTCAATCCAAGCCTGTGCTGTCTTAGTGAGCATCAGTACAAAAGAGGGGAAAGCAGGCTTTCCACGAGCGGGTGGGAATGCTGTCTGGGAATGTTCCATTCTGTGTTCCCTCTCCCACACTGTATCTATGGCTTGTCTTGTGGATCAGTGTCTTCAATCATTCTAATGCCAAAAACAGTTCCTATCTCTGTACTTTCCTCCCCTCTCACCAATCACTTCACACATTTGAAACCTTACCAGGTTTCCAGAACTGAATGAGTTGCATTTCCGTGTTTGGCCCATGGCCCTTCAAACCTTCACTCCTCCATGTTCCTGCCCAAATGTCTTTTCCATGTTGTAATTGTTCTTGGTTCTCCCATGTGCCACAGAACCGTCCTCTGTGGAAAATGTTGCCCCTCAGCTCTCTAAGTAAATCTTTGCTCTCAGTCACTCCTCAGCCCTTACCCATTCTGCTGTGGGACACAACCCTTCCCCAACATAGACTCCCCTCGGACATTACCCCCTTCTGTGGGACACCCCTCCTCAGTTCAGATTCCCCTCGAGCCTTACCCATCCTGCTGTGGGACCGAACCCCTCCCCGGTACAGACTCCCTTCGGGCCTTGCCCATCCTGCTGTGGGTCACATCCCGTCTGAGGTACAGACTCCTCTCGGGCCTTAACCGTCTGGCTGGGGGATACAACCCCTCCCCGGTACAGTCTACCCTTGAGCCTTACCTGTCCTGCTTGGGTCGCATACCCTCCCTGGTACAGAGTACCCTCGGGCCTCACCCTTCCTGCTGTGAGGCACAACCCCTCCCCAGTACAGACTCTTGACTGGCCTTAACCATCCTGCTGTGGGGTACAACCCCTCCCTGGTGCAATCTGCCCTCGGGCCTTACCCATCCTGCTTGGGATACAACCCCTCCACGGTACAACTCACCTCAGGCCTTACCAATCCTGCTGTGGGACACAGACCCCTTACCCATCCTGCTGTGGGACACAGACCCCTTACCCATCCTGCTGTGGGACACAGACCCCTTAACCATTCTGCTGAGGGACACAGACCCCTTACCCATCCTGCTGAGGGACACAACCACATGTGTACAGAGTCCCCTTGGGTCTTACTCATCCTTAATCCCTCCCCGGTACAGACTCCCCTCGGGCCTTACACATCCTGCTGAGGGACACAATCCCTCCCCGGTACAGACTCCCCTCAGGCCTTAACTATCCTGCCATGGGACACAACCCCTCCCCAGTACAGACCCCCCTTGGGTCTTACCTATCCTGCTGCGGGATACAGCCACTCCCCGGTACAGACTCCCCTCGAGCCTTACCCATCCTGTTGTGAGACACAACCCCTCTACGGGTTGGACTCCCCTCTGGTCTTACCCATCCTGCTGTGGGACACAACCCCTCCCCAGTACAGACTCCCCTTGGGCCTTACCCATCCTGCTGAGGGACACAACCCCTCCCTGGTACAAACTCCCCTCTGGTCTTACCCATCCTGCCATGGGACACAACCCCTCCCCAGTACAGACTCCCCTCGGGCCTTACCCATCCTGCTGTGGGGGACACGCTCCCCTGTACAGATTCCCGTCCGGCCTCACCCACCCTAACGTGGGACACAATGCCTCCCCGGTACAGATTTCCCTCGTACATTACCCATCCCCGGTCCAGACTTGTCCAAGACCTTGCCCATCCTGCTGTGGGACATGACCATTTCCCGGTACAGAGTCCGCTCGGTCCTTACCCATCCTGCTTGGGACACAACCCCTGTCCGGTACAGAGTCCCCTTGGACCTTACCCATCCTGCTGTGGGACAGGTTGACAATTGTATTGAATAGAATCCCTCCAGTGTGGAAACAGGCCCTTGGTCCAGCAAGTCCACACCGACCCCTGATACATACCCTGCTCAAAATAGCTTCAAAGTACATAGAAAAAGTGATCACTGAATTGGTTAAAATCTCCTCAGTTACATTGGGCAGTTTAAAAGTCTCTCTGTATTGGTGATATGTTCCTTTTCTTCAAACAGGTAACATTTTTATTAAAGCAGCAGATGTTCATTGTGAGAGTGTCTCTGTTAAACTAGAATCTGTTCTGTTCTCTGTGTAACAGGCTGTTGTTGTATGCAATGGACTGTCACTAACAGTGTAATTGACCTGTGAGTCCTTGGTCAGGTTTCCTTTGTCTGTAAATCTAGTGATCAGTGAACTACACATCCGCTCTTCTTAGCGAAAACAAAGAATCATTTCTCAACGAAAAAATGGCACATCACAAAGCTATTTCATGGATTTCTGGCACACCCCACCGACCAGTGTATCTGGTAAGTCTGTTTCCTGAATAATTCTGAACTCGATCTGTAACTCTGACAGTATCTGTATTGCTTGTCAGTTGGATGAGAATTCAGCCTCTTTGGTCTGAGCTGTTGTGATGCAGGCGGTGGCTTCATTCTGTCTCTGCCAAGCTTGTTTTCTCCTTCTGCTGTGATTCTGGGAGTATCCTTTCGGCAGGTTAGAATATTCAGTGACTGAACGTTGAATGATTTTGACTCTAACAGAGCAGTGGCCTTGTTTTCAGCTCATTATTCACTTTCCATTTCCTGGTTGTGTTGAATGTTACAGAAACAGGCTCTGAGCAATGTTTCCATTCCCTTGTGTTGGAGTCACTGTCAGCCACGTGGTCAGTCAGTTTCAGGCTGATGGATCAGTTTCTCTGTCCTATTAGATGGTGGTCACTTGCTCAGTTTCCGATGGCTCACCTCAGTGTCAGTCCATCAGCTGCTGAAACCCTGCATCCAGCATTTTTTCCCTCTCACCGTGACTACTCCAATACAGTCCCAGCTTGTCTCCCACATTCTACCTCCACATCCTTATGATCACCTCAGATTCTCCTGTCTGTGTCCTTACAGCAAGTCACGTAAGTCATCCACCTCCATTTCACACTGCTCTACATTACATTCAGTACAAATGTTATTTCAGAATTCCATTCATTGCGTTTAAATACACCCCTGATCTTGTCCAGTCCAAACATCCAGGTTCCATCAGATAGCTGGGTGTCTGCGTGGTCGTGTCGGAGCAACAGCAGGACACACTGAGGATCATACAGGGGATAAAGATGGGGTTGGATGCGGATGTTTAAGAAGAGAGAGCTGGTGTATTGTTGGGGATAGCTTCTCAGGGGAGTAGCACAGCGGTAGCCAGGTCTATAACACCACAACTCAATGGCCTGAGTTATCGGGAGAGGTTGGACAAGCTTGGACATTTTTCTTCAGAGCATAGGAGACATAAGGAAGATCTTATAGAAATGTATATGATCATGAGAAGCATGGATAGGGTGAATGCATTCAGTCTTTTTCCCAGGGTTGAAGAATTGAGGACTAGAGGGCATCAGTTTAAGGTTAGAGGGGAAAGAATAAAAGGGAACGTTAGCAGCAACTTTCTTACACAGATGCTAATTCTCATACGGAATGAGCTGTCAGTGGAAGTGGCTGAGGCAGGTACATTAACAACATCTAAAAGGCATTTGGACAAATACATGGGTAGGAAAGGATTAGAAGGATATGGGGCATGGGCAGGGAAATGGGGTTGCCACGGATGGACATTATGGTTGCCAGGGATCAGTCTGGCTCCTGGGGCCTCTCTCTGTGCTGTAGGATTCTATGACTCTATAACTGACTCTGCTGTAGAACAAGGTCGGGCAAAATCCAAGGGAGCGAAAATAGGAGAGCCGCTAGTTGGGGGCATATACAGGTGGTACTGTGGCTGCGTCCGAGACTCCAGGATGGGGTGTTGTATCCCTGGTGCCTGGGTCAAGGACATCTCTGAGCATTTGCATGAAATTCTGAATTGGGAGAATGGGAGACCAGAGGTCATGGTGCACATTGCTACCAACGACACGGGTAGAAAGAGGGATGAGATCCTGAGCAGTAAGCACAGGAAGTAGGGAACGACTGAAAAGCAGGACCTTGAGGGTAGTAATCACTGCGTTACCACCAGTCCCGTGTGCTTGTGAGATAAGGAATTGAAAGATAGCAGAGATGAATGCATGGCTGAAGAGCTGGTAGAGGGGGAGAGTTTCAGGATCTTGGATCCTCTTCTGGAGCAGGGGTGACCTGAACTAGAGGGGAAACGATATCCTCACAGGGAAGATCGCTCCTGCTACACGTGAGGGTTTAAACTAGAATGGCAAGGGCATGAGAACCACAGTAGCAGGGCAGCACGTTGGGGGGGGGGGGGGGGTGGCGGGGATGAAGAAGGAAGGAAGGAAGATGTAAACGAGTCAATCAGAAAGGGAATACAGAGAAATGAACACCATAGTACGAATGGGCTGAAGTGTGTTAATTTCAACACAAGGAGCAACGTAGCTAAGGTAGATAAACTCAGATCCGATATTGTGGCCATTCCAGAAATTTGGTTGGGAGAAGCACAGAACTGGCTGCTCAACACTTCAGGGTTTCATTTTTCAGAATGAGCCTGGCCAGGTGACTGACCTTTTAGAGGGAGACCATTTTGGAAACAGTGATCACAACTTAAGTTTTTTTTAAGGTAGCTACGAATAAGGATACGGACAGGACCCTGAGGGATGTTTCTAAATTATGGGATTGAAAATGATGTCAGTATTAGACAGGAGCTAGGCAGTGTTAATTGGGAGCAGCTGTCATCAGACAATGCCACATTGGGCACGTGGGAGTTAGTTAAAGGCTTTCTGATCGGAGTTCATGACCAGCATGTTTCAGGAGGGAGGAGAAACAAGGCTGGCAATGTAAGGGCGCCTTGGATAACGAGGGAGGCTGGGAATTTAGTCAGAAGGGAGAAAAAAACAAGCCTATGCAAATTTTGGGAAGCTAGAATTGGCATGGCATGTGAGAAATGTTTAAAACAAAAGCTCAAAGGAACACAAACAGGGAATGAGCAGAGCAAGGAGGAGCCATGTCCTTCACAAGTAGGGTTAAAGTGAATCCCAAATCGTTCTGGAGATAATTACCCACAAGAGGATATGAACATGGATCGTTACAGCACAGTACAGGCCTTTTGACCCTCAGTGTGGGACCGACCTGTGAAAATAATCTGATGCCTATCTAACCTAAACCCTTCCAATATTACCCATATGGATGTCCAATGCCCATTTAAATGCCCTTTGCGTCGGCGATTCTACTACTGTTGCAGGCAGGCGTTCCACGTGCCTACTGCACTCTGAGTGAAGAAAGTACCCCTAATATCTGTCCTTAATCTATCCGCCCTCAATTTAAACAATGTCCTCTCATGTTAGCCTTCACCATTCGCGGAAAAAATAGCTACCCGATCTAACCCTCTGATTATCTTATACATCTCAATTAAGTCACCTCTCGACCACCTTCTCTCCAACTAAAACAGCCTCCATTCCCTCAGCCTTTCCTTGTAAGACCTTCCTTTCATACCAGGCCATATCCCAGTAAATCTCCTCTGAACCCTTCCCACAGCTTCCACAGAACCAGGAAGAAGGTCAGGCCAGTCAAGTCTAAAGGAAGGAACTTGTGCTTGAAGTCACTGGAAGTGGGCGAGATCCTAAATAATTACTTTGCATCGGCATTCACCCAGGAAAAAGATATAGAGGATACTGAGATTTGTGTGGAGCAGGCTAATGTGCTCGGGCAATTTTGAGGTCGAGAAAAAAGCGTTGGATTTCTTGAAGAGCATTAAAGTGGATTAATCCCGAGGGCCAGATGGTAGCTACCCCAGGTTATTGAGAGAGGCACGACAGGAGATTTTTGGGGCCCTGGCCAAGATTTTTGAGTCCTCGCTAGCCACTGGAAAGGTCGTAGAGGACTGGTGTTCCTCTCTTCAAGAAGGGAAATAGGGACAATCCAGGAAATTATAGCCCAGTGAGTCTCATCTCAGTGGTTGGGAAGCTTTGGACAGAATTCTTATGGATAGGATTTATGCGCATTTGGGAAAGAATGACCTAATTAGGGACAGTCAGCGCAGCGTCATGAGATGCACAGGGTTAACGGTCAAAATATTCTACCCAGAGCTGAAATATCTTTACTATGGAACATGCATTTAAGGTGAAAGAGGGAGAGCTCAAAGGAGATGTGAGGGTTAATATGTTTTCCTCAGAGAGTGGTAGGAATCTGGAACATGCTGCCAGGGATGGTATAGGAGGCAGATATGAGAGGGGTGTTGAAGGGATTTTTGGGTAAGCATGTGGATATGCAAGGATGTGGAACAAAGATAGGCAGAAAGGATGAGTTTAATTTGGTGTCACATTCAGCACAACATTATGGGCTGAATGGCCCGTTCCTATGCTGTACTTTGTTGTGTTTCTTTTGTTACAACATGACGGTGAACCCCTCTGTTAATTAAACCAAACACCCAGAAAAGTTCACCTCACCACGTAATCTGTTAAAGTCTGAGTGACAGAAAACTCACAAATTCCACTATTTAAAGAAAATAGCATCAAATTATTTTTAACTTGAAAAGTGAATATTAAACAACTAATTATAAATCTAAGCTCCCTCTTTCTCTTCACTGTTTATTATCTGCCTCCAGCTATATAACAATATGTTATTTCAATAAGACACTTATTAAAATTACATCAACTTAATTTCAAAAGTACATAGCGGCTCTTGTCTTTTGTGTCTTTCTTCGTCTGTCTGAGGATCTCCCTGGATGTCGTCTTCTTTTATTCTGAGTATGTTTCATATGAAAAGGTACCCTTTGATTGAGAGACTTTCCTAATTTATTGGCGAGCAAGATGTTACCTCTCCCAGACAGCAGTTACTCTCTGACCAATTTTTAAAATGTCTGCATTTTATTTGCCCCCAACAGATCATCTCATTGGCTTGATGCTGGCAAAACAATAAATACAAATTCGATTGGGTTTTGGAATCTTGGGGTATAATTTAAACTGGTAGATTAAATTTGAATTATTGTCAAAACAGCAACCAACTCAGGTCTATATTTCACAGCGAAATGTTACATTTGTTTGCTTTCCCAGTACACTCTGGGATTGTTGGCCAGTCATATACGGTACACAGGTAGTTATAAGCTCTCAGTTCAGAAGAGTGTTCTCTCCCTCTTAAAGATACAGTACACACCTTCAACTTTATAACACTTTGAGCATTATCTTATCAGCAAGTTCATTTATTAAAGTGACAAGCAGCAGATTGTTTACATGACCTTTTTGGCTTCACATTTCAATTTCAACATAGAACAATGGCTTGTATTTGTGAGAAGATCATGTTGCTGTGTGCAACAGACTATCACTAATAAGATTATGCTCCCGATAACACAGATTTCCTTTGTCTGTAAATTCTGCATGAAGTGATTTGAACACCTGGAAAGGGATTTGGTTTTCCAATGTGATTTCCATCAATGCACTTATTGGAACCTCAGGCACACAGACGGTCACAGATGGTTGCAAATTTGTTTTCCTCACTGAAGGAAGCACACATTGCCATCAGAGTGTTTGTAACAGAGGGGCACCGGCTTATTCCTGGTTCTGGAGATTGTTGACTAAGTGGGTGAGATTCAGAGATCCTGTACTGCATGTGATAAGAGGTGTTTTCATTGAACTGGATATTATGACCAAAGAGATTGGCAGGATTGATGTTGGCAGCTGTCTCTGCTGATAGGAATTTAGAACAATGGGTCACAGTCTCAGAAATGGAGAGCAGCCTGAGTGACTGAGATAAGGAGAAATGAATCATTTCCACTTCAAGAACGGAATCACTGACTACATTTTAGAGAATAATTTGCAATGTTTGCAATACAAAGTGGATCAAAAGATGTTGCAGAAACTGGGTGAGTGCTGAAAAGTTAACGATGATGCTACTAAAATGAACACAAATGCTGTGGCTGCTGGAAATTTGAAACAGACTGGCAGGTAATGTAGAGAGAGACAAGCAGAGTTAATGTTTTCCATTTGATTAGATTAGATTATTTACAGTATGGAAACAGGCCCTTCGTCCCAACAAGTCCACACCGATCCGTCGAAGCGCAACCCACCCAGACCCATTCTCCTACATCTAACACTACAGCCAATTTAGCATGGCCAATTCAGCTAACCTGCACATCTTTGTGACTGTGGGAAGAAACCTGAGCACCCGGAGGAAACCCATGCAGACACAGGGAGAATGTGCAAACTCCACCCAGTCAGTCGCCTGAGGTGGGAAATGAACCCTGGTCTCTGGCGCTGAGAGGCAGCAGTTCTAACCACTGTGCCACCGTGCTGCCTACAAACTTTTAATCAGAACAAAAAATGTTATTAAGCTGCAGTCAGGCTCCTGGGGCTAAATGGCATCGTTCTGTCTGTGTTGCTAAAGTTTTTTTTTTGGGAGAAACAATCCCCTCATTTGCTTGACTGTGGTACTGTGATTGTGCTATTGAAACAGCAAAGACTATTTTTCTATGTCTCATTGATGTCAGGGTGTAAATTAGGGTCTGTTGTTCATCGCTGACTCTGGAGGTAGTTCTGATACGTGGGAATATTCAATTTAAAATGTTGATCTTGCAAAACAGGAAGATTTTCTCCCAGACAGGGAATCGGACGTCCATTACTGATCCTCACTGACCATGACAGGACTCAAACCGAGACATTTATTTTTGTGACTGACACAGTCAGATGTGCTCACACAGTCCTGTCCTTCCACACACCCCAGTTTCTGGACTCTGAATCAGAGGATCTCGATGGAGAAACACTTCCAGCCATTGGGACAATTCAGGAGATACCCACTATACACATTCTCCCTCAGGGGGAATCCCTGAAAGGTGGTCTGTCAGGTTCATAATGGATATTTCTTTAATATTTGCTCAGTGAATTCCTAGAACAGAGAGATTGATTGGAGGCCCAGATTGTCAGCTTGAAGAGTAGTCACTGCTTTGATGTAGGGAATGGAAGGGTATCATTTGGATTGTTCATTTCACCCATTTGCAGGGGGGGCTAGAGCTTTCATTGTGAGTGGGAGCTTGAGAGAAGCTGATTTAGCATGGTTGTGGGGATGTTTATACAAACTTTCAGGAACGGATTAATACACCAGAGGAATGTGTCAGTGTTTCCAGGGGGCTCCGAGGTTGGCGGGGTTGAGGTGGGGGGAATGTGTCAATGTGTACAGGGGGCTCTGAGGGGCTGGGTGGGATGTACATCAATTTACAGGGGGCTCCTGTCCCCCCACCCACCCCCAACCGCGTCCAACGCTGCTCCCATCAACCACGTCTGACACCATCCCCCCAACCCCGCCCCCACAACGCCGTACCCCCAACCCCGTGCAACGACATCCCCGCCCAACCCCATGCAGCCCCATCCCTGCCCAAACCCGTGCAACCCCATTCCCCCACCCCTGTTCCCCCAACCCCATTCGCACAACCCTGTGCAACGCCGTTCGCCACAACCCTGTTCCCCCAACTCCGTACCACCCAAACCAGTTCCCCAACACTGTGCAACGCCATTTCCCCCAACCCTGTGCAAACCCATTCCCACAACCCCGTCCCCGCCCAATCCCATGCAACCCCACCCAACCCCGTCCCCAACCCTGTGCAATGCCCCTCCCCCAATCCCGTTCCCTCAATCTCGTGCAACCCCGTCCCCCAACCCGTGCAATGCCGTTCCCTCCCCAACCCCGTCCCCCAGCGCTGTGCAATGCCATTCCCCCTAACCCAGGGTAAAGCTGTCCCCCCAACCCCGTTCCCCCTGAACCCCGTCCCCCCAACCCTGTGCAACGCCGTTCCCCCTAACCCAGGGTAAAGCTGTCCCCCCAACCGCGTCCCCCCCACCCAGTGCAATGCCGATCCCCCCCCAAACCAGTCCCAAGCCATTCCCCCAACCCAGTGCAACACCGTTCCCTCTCAAAACCATTTCCCAAACCCATTCAACACCGTCCCCACAACCCTGTGCAACGCCGTTCCCCCCAACCCCGTTCCCCACAACCCCATGCAGCACCGTCCCCCCAACCCCATGCAAAGCGGTTCCTCCAACCCCGTGCAACGCCGTACCCTCCAACCACATCCCCCCAACCCTGTGCAACGCCGTTCCCCCCCCAACCCCGTGCAATGCTGTTCCCCCCACAACGCCGTTCCCCTAACCCCATGCAACACTGTCCCCCCCAACCCTGTCCCACCAACCCTGTGCAACACTGTTACCCCCAACTGTGTGCAACGCTGTTCCCGTCAACCCTGTCCAACGCCGTTCCCCCAATGCCATTCCCCCAACCCAGTGCAATGCCGTTCCCCACAACCCTGTGCAACGCCGTTCCCATCAACCCCGTCCAACGCAGTTCCCGCAATGCCATTCCCCCCAACCCCGTGCAACGCCATTCCCCCCCAACCCCGTGCAACGCCATTCCCCCAACCCCATGCAATGCCAACCCTCCAACCCCGTTCCCCCAACCCCGTTCAACACCGTTTCCCCCCACTCCGTGCAACGCCGTCCCCCCAACCCCATGCAATGCCATCCCCCCAACGCCATTCCCCCCCAACCACGTGCAACGCCATTCCCCCCAACCCCGTGCAATGCCGTCCCCCACAACCCCGTGCAAAGCCGTCCCCCAACCCCGTGCAACGCCTTTCCCCCCCAACCCCGTGCAACGCCTTTCCCCCCAACCCCGTGCAACGCCTTTCCCCCCAACCCCATGCAACGCCTTTCCCCCCCAACCCCGTGCAACGCCTTTTCCCCCCCAACCCCGTGCAACGCCTTTCCCCCCCAACCCCGTGCAACGCCTTTCCCCCCCAACCCCGTGCAACGCCTTTCCCCCCCAACCCCGTGCAACGCTGTTCCCCCAACCCCGCGCAACGCTGTTCCCCCCCCCAACCCGGCGCAACGCTGTTCCCCCCCCCAACCCGGCGCAACGCTGTTCCCCCCCCAACCCGGCGCAACGCTGTTCCCCCCCCCAACCCGGCGCAACGCTGTTGCCCCACCCCAACCCGGCGCAACGCTGTTGCCCCACCCCAACACGGCGCAACGCTGTTCCCCCCCCCCAACCCGGTGCAACGCTGTTCCCCCCCAACGCCGTTCACCCCCAACCACGTGCAACGCCTTCCCCGCAAAGCTGTTTCCCCCCACCCCGTGCAACGCCATCTGCGTGTGTGAGAGAATCCCAGAGTGTGTGATAGAGAGCCAATCCCAGAGTGTGTGTGAGCGACGGCATCCCAGAGTGTCCCAGAGTCTGTGTGTGAGCGAATCCCAGAGTATGTGTGAGAGAGGGAATCCCAAAGTATGCATGCGGGTTTCCCAGAGTGTGTGTGAGAGAGGGAATCCCAAAGTCTGCGTGCGAGTTTCCCAGAGTGTGTATGTGAGAGGGAATGCCAGAGTGAGTGTTGAGAGTGGGAATCCCAGCACGTGTGTGAGAGAATGAATCCCAGCACGTGTGTCAGACTGGGAATCCCAGAGAATCCCAGAGAGTGTGAGAGAGAGGGAATCCCAGAGTGTGTGTGAAAATTGGAATCCCAGAGTGTGTGTGAGAGAATCCCAGAGTGTGTGAGAGAGAGTGAATCCCAGAGTATGAATGAGAGAATCCCAAAGTATGCGTGTGAGTTTCCCAGAGTGTGTGTGTGAGAGGGGATGCCAGAGTGAGTGTTGAGAGAGGGAATCCCAGAGTGTGTGTGCGGGTTTCCACTTGTGTGTGAGAGAGATGGAATCCCAGAGAGTCCCAGAGTGTGTGTGCGAGTTTCACAGAGTGTTTGTGAGAGAGAGAAAATCCCTGAGTGTGTGTGAGAGAGGGCATCCCAGAGAGTCCCAGAATGTGTGTGTGAGAGAGAATCCCAGAGTCCCAGAGTGTTTGTGAGAGATGGAATCCCAGAGTGTGTGTGAGAGAGGGCATCCCAGAGTGTGTATCACAGAATCCCAGAGTGTGTGTGAGAGAATCCCAGAGTGTGTGTGAGAGAGGGCATCCCAGAGTGTGTATCACAGAATCCCAGAGTGTGTGTGAGAGAATCCCAGAGTGTGTGTGAGAGAGGGCATCCCAGAGAATCCCAGAGTGTGTTTGTGTGCGAGAATCCCAGAGTGTGTGTATGTGTGAGAGGGAATCCCAGAGTGTGTGTGAGAGAGGGAATCCACGGGTATGTGTGTGAGAGAGGGAGTCCCAGAGAGTGTGTGATAGAGGGTATCCAAGACTGTATGTGAGAGACAGAGAATCCGAAAGAGTCCCAGCGCGTGTGAGACACAGCCAATCCCGGCGCGCCCCAGAGTGTAAGAGAGACAGCCAATCCCATCACGCCGCAGAGTGTGTGAGAGGGAGTCCTCGAGTGTGTGGGAGAGAAGGAATCCCAGAGAATCCCAGAGTGTGTATCACAGAATCCCAGAGTGTGTGTGAGAGAATCCCAGAGTGTGTGTGAGAGAGGGCATCCCAGAGAATCCCAGAGTGTGTTTGTGTGCGAGAATCCCAGAGTGTGTGTATGTGTGAGAGGGAATCCCAGAGTGTGTGTGAGAGAGAGAGAATTCGAGAGAGTCCGAGATTGTGTGGGAGAGTGGGAATCCCAGAGTGAGTGAGAGAATGAATCCCAGCGCGTGTGTGAGAGAATGAATCCCAGCGCGTGTGTGAGAGAATGAATCCCAGCGCGTGTGTGAGAGAATGAATCCCAGCGCGTGTGTGAGAGAATGAATCCCAGCGCGTGTGTCAGACTGGGAATCCCAGCGCGTGTGTCAGACTGGGAATCCCAGAGTGTGTGTCAGAGAGGGAATCCAAGAGTGTGCGTGTGAGAGTGAATCCCAGAGAGGCCCACAGTGTGTGTGATTGAGGGAATCCAAGAGTGTGTGTGAGACAGAGAGAGAATCCGAGAGAGTCACCGATTGTGTGAGAGAGATGTAATCCCAGAGTGTGTGAGAGAGATGTAATCCCAGAGTGTGTGAGAGAGATGTAATCCCAGAGTGTGTGAGAGAGATGTAATCCCAGAGTGTGTGAGAGAGATGTAATCCCAGAGTGTGTGAGAGAGATGTAATCCCAGGGTGTGTGAGAGAGATGTAATCCCAGGGTGTGTGAGAGAGATGTAATCCCAGGGTGTGTGAGAGAGATGTAATCCCAGGGTGTGTGAGAGAGATGTAATCCCAGGGTGTGTGAGAGAGATGTAATCCCAGGGTGTGTGAGAGAGATGTAATCCCAGGGTGTGTGAGAGAGTGGGAATCCCAGGGTGTGTGTGCGAGAGGGAGTCCCAGGGTGTGTGTGAGCGAGAGAGAATCCGAGAGAGTCCCAGATTGTGTGAGAGAGTGGGAATTCCAGTGTGTGTGCGAGTTTCCCAGAGTGTGTGTTAGAGACGGAATCCCAGAGTGTGTGTGAGAGACGGAATCCCAGAGTGTGTGTTAGAGACAGAATACCAGAGTGCGTGAGAGAGAGCCATCCCAGAGTGTGTGTGAGGGAGGGAATCCCAGAGTGTGTGTGAGAATGGGAATCCCAGAGAGTGTGTGTGAGAAGGAATCCCAGAGAGTGTGTGAGAGAGGGAATCCCAGCGCGTGTGTCAGACTGGGAATCCCAAAGAATCCCAGAGAGTGTGTGAGAATGGGAATCCCAGAGTGTGTGTGAGAGAATCCCAGAGTGAGTGAGAGAGAGTGAATCCCAGAGTATGAATGAGAGAATCTCGAAGTATTCGTCTGAGTTTCCCAAAGAGTGTATGTGAGAGGGAATGCCAGAGTGAGTGTTGAGAGAGAGAATCCCCGAGTGTGTGTGAGGGAGGGAATCCCAGAGAGTCCCAGAGTGTGTGTGAAAGAGGGAATCCACGAGTATGAGTGTGAGAGAGGGCATCCCAGGGTGTGTGTGAGAGAGGGCATCCCAGGGTGTGTGTGAGAGAGGGAATCCCAGGGTGTGTGTGAGAGAGGGAATCCCAGGGTGTGTGTGAGAGAGGGAATCCCAGGGTGTGTGTGAGAGAGGGAATCCCAGGGTGTGTGTGAGAGAGGGAATCCCAGGGTGTGTGTGAGAGAGGGAATCCCAGGGTGTGTGTGAGAGAGGGAATCCCAGGGTGTGTGTGAGGGAGGGAATCCCAGGGTGTCCGTGAGGGAGGGAATCCCAGGGTGTCCGTGAGGGAGGGAATCCCAGGGTGTCCGTGAGGGGGGGAATCCCAGGGTGTCCGTGAGGGAGGGAATCCCAGGGTGTCCGTGAGGGAGGGAATCCCAGGGTGTCCGTGAGGGGGGGAATCCCAGGGTGTCCGTGAGGGAGGGAATCCCAGGGTGTCCGTGAGGGAGGGAATCCCAGGGTGTCCGTGAGAGAGGGCCAATCCCAGAGTGTCCGTGAGAGTGAGCCAATCCCAGAGTGTCCGTGAGAGTGAGCCAATCCCAGAGTGTCCGTGAGAGTGAGCCAATCCCAGCGTGTCCTAGAGTGTGTGTGTGAGTGTCCCAGAGAGTGTGTGTGTGAGATGGAATCCCAGAGTGTGTGTGTGAGAGAGGGGGAATCCCACAGTGTGTGTGAGAGAGGGAGAATCCCACAGTGTGTTTGAGAGAGGGAGTCCCCGAGTGTGTAGGAGAGAAGGAATCCCAGAGAGTGTGTGAGAGAGGGAATCCCAGAGAGTGTGAGAGAGGGAATCCCAGCGTGTGTGTGAGAGTATCCCAAAGTATGCATGCGAGTTTCCCAGAGTGTTTGTGAGAGAGGGAGTCCCAGAGTGTGTGTGCGAGAGAGGGAATCCCAGAGTATGCGTGTGAGTTTCCAAGAGTGTGTATGTGAGAGGGAATCCAAGAGTGTGTGTGCGAGAGAGGGAATCCCAGAGTATGCGTGTGAGTTTCCAAGAGTTTGTATGTGAGAGGGAATCCCAGAGTATGCGTGTGAGTTTCCAAGGGTGTGTATGTGAGAAGGAATCCTAGAGTATGCGTGTGAGTTTCCAAGAGTGTGTATGTGAGAGGGAATCCCAGAGAGTCCCCGAGAGTGTGTGATAGAGGGAATCCAAGAGTGTGTGTGAGCGAGAGAGAATCCGAGAGAGTCCCAGATTGTGTGAGAGAGTGGGAATTCCAGTGTGTGTGCGAGTTTCCCAGAGTGTGTGTGAGAGAGGGAATCCCAGAGTGTGTGTGAGAGAAATGGAATCCCAGAGTGTGTGCCAGAGAGGGAATCCCAGAGTGTGTGCCAGAGAGGGAATCCCAGAGTGAGAGCCATTCCCAGAGTGTGTGTGTGAGTTTCCCAGAGTGTGTGAGAGAATCCCAGAGCGTGAGAGAGAGAGAGAATCCCAGAGTGTGTGAGAGAATCCCAGAGCGTGAGAGAGAGAGGGAATCCCAGAGTGTGTGTGAGAGAGTGAATCCCAGAGTATGAATTGGGCGGCACGGTGGCACAGTGGTTAACACTGCTGCCTCACAGTGCCAGAGACCCGGGTTCAATTCCCGCCTCAGGCGACTGACTGTGTTGAGTTTGCACATTCTCCCCGTGTCTGCGTGGGTTTCCTCCGGGTGCTCTGGTTTCCTCCCACAGTCCAAAGATGTGCAGGTCAGGTGAATTGGCCATGCTAAATTGCCCGTAGTGCTAGGTAAGTGGTAGATGTAGGGGTATGGGTGGGTTGCGCTTCAGCGGGGCGGTGTGGACTTGTTGGGCTGAAGGGCCTGTTTCCACACTGTAAGTAATCTAATCTGAATGGGAGAATCCCAGAGTGTGTGTGATTGAGGGAATCCAAGAGTGTGTGTGAGACAGAGAGAGAATCCGAGAGAGTCACCGATTGTGTGAGAGAGTGGGAATCCCAGAGTGTGTGAGAGAGATGTAATCCCAGAGTGTGTGAGAGAGGAAACCCCAGAGTGTGTGTGAGAGTGGGAATCCCAGAGATTCCCAGAGTGTGTTTGAGAGAGGGAATCCGAGAGAGCCACAGAGTGTGTTTGAGAGAGGGAGTCCCCGAGTGTGTGGGAGAGAAGGAATCCCAGAGTGTGTGTGAGAGAGGGAATCCCAGAGAGTGTGCGAGAGGGAATCCCAGAGTGTGTGTGTCTGAGAGAATCCCAGAGTGTGTGTGAGAGAATCCCAGAGAGTGTGATAGAGAGGGAATCCCAGTGAGTCGCAGAGTGTGTGTGATTGAGGGAATCCAAGAGTGTGAGTGAGACATAGAGAGAATCCGAGAGAGTCACCAATTGTGTGAGAGAGTGGGAATCCCAGAGTGTGTGAGAGAGATGTAATCCCAGAGTGTGTGAGAGAGGAAACCCCAGAGTGTGTGTGAGAGTGGGAATCCCAGAGAGTCCCAGAGAGTGTGTGTGAGGGAATCCCAGATTGTGTTTGAGAGAGGGAATCCCAGAGAGTCCCAGAGTGTGAGAGAGAGAGTCGGAATCCCAGAGTGCGTGTGAGAGAGGGAATCCCAGAGTGTGTATGCGACTTTCCCAGAGTCTTTGTGAGAGAGGGAATCCCAGAATCTTTGTGAGAGCGGGAATCCCAGAGCGTGTGTCAGACTGGGAATCTGAGAGAGTCCCAGAGTGTGTATCAGAGAATCCCAGAATGTGTGAGAGAGAGGGAATCCCAGAGGGTCCCGGAGTGAGTGTAAGAGTGGGAATCCCAGAGTGTGTGTGCGAGTTTGCACGAGTGTGTGCGAGAGATGGAATCCCAGAGTGTGTGAGAGAGATGGAATCCCAGATAGTCCCAGAGTGTGTGTGAGAGAGGGCATCCCAGAGAGTCCGTGTGTGTGTGTGAGAGAATCCCAGAGTGAGTGTGTGTGTTTCCCAGAGTGTGTGAGAGAGAGGGAATCACAGAATGTGCGTGAGAGAGGGAATCTCAGAGTGTGTGTGAGAGTGGGAATCCTAGAGTGAGTGAGAGAGTCTGAATCCCAGAGTGTGTGTGCGAGTTTCAGGGAGTGTTTGTGAGAGAGGGAGTCCTAGGGTGGGTGTGTGAGAGGGAATCCCAGAGAGCCCCAGAGTGTGTGTGAGGGAGGGAATCCCAGAGAGCGTGTGAGAGAATCCCAAAGTGTGTGTGTGAGTTTCCCAGATTGTGTGTGAGAGAGGGAATCCCCGAGTGTGTGAGAGAGAAGGAGTCCCAGAGTGTGTGTGAGAGAATCCCAAAGTGTGTGTGAGAGAGGGAATCCCAGAGTGTGCGTGAGAGAGGGAATCCCAGAGAGACCCAGATTGTGTTTGAGAGAATCCCAGCGTGTGTGTGAGAGAGGGAATCCCAGAGTGTGTGTGAGAGAGACAGAATCCCAGAGTGTGCGTGAGAGAGGGAATCCCAGAGTGTGAGAGAAAGATAGAATCCCAGTGTGTTTGTGAGAGAGAGAATCCGAGAGTGTTTGTGAGAAAGGGAATCCCAGAGTGTGTGTGAGAGAGGGCATCCCAGTGAGACCCAGAGTGTGTGTGTGAGAGGGAATCCCAGAGAGTCCCAGAGTGTGTGTGTGTGTGTGTGTGTGTGTGTGTGTGTGTGTGTGTGTGTGTGTGTGTGTGTGTGTGTGTGTTTGAGGGAATCCCAGATTGTGTGTGTGAGAGAGGGAATCCCAGAGTGTGTGTGAGAGAGGGAATCCCAGAGTGTGTGTGAGAGTTTCATAGAGTGTTTGTGAGAGAGGGAGTCCCGGGGTGTGTGGGAGAGAGGGCATCCCAGAGAATCAAGGAGTGTGTTTGTGTATGAGAGGGAATCCCAGAGTGAGTGTGAGAGAATCCCAGAATGTGTGTGTGTGTGTGAGAGAGAGAGAATCCCAGAGTGCGTTTGAGTGAGGGAATCCCCGAGTGTGTGGGAGAGAAGGAATCCCAGAGTGTGTGTGTGCGAGAGGGAATCCCAGGGTGTGTGTGCGAGAGGGAATCCCAGGGTGTGTGTGCGAGAGGGAATCCCAGGGTGTGTGTGCGAGAGGCAATCCCAGGGTGTGTGTGCGAGAGGGAATCCCAGGGTGTGTGTGCGAGAGGGAATCCCAGGGTGTGTGTGCGAGAGGGAATCCCAGGGTGTGTGTGTGAGAGAGGGAATCCCAGGGTGTGTGTGAGAGAGGGAACCCCAGAGAGTCCCCGAGAGTGTGTGATAGAGGGAATCCAAGAGTGTGTGTGAGCGAGAGAGAATCCGAGAGAGTCCCAGATTGTGTGAGAGAGTGGGAATTCCAGTGTGTGTGAGAGACGGAATCCCAGAGTGTGTGTGAGAGATGGAATCCCAGAGTGTGTGTCAGACTGGGAATCCCAGAGAGTCCCAGAGTGTGTGTGAGATTTTCCCGAGAGTTTGCGAGAGATGGAATCCCAGAGTGTGTGTGAGAGAATCCCAGAGAGTCTCAGAGTGTGTGTGTGAGAGGCAATCCTAGAGTGCGTGAGAGAGAGCCATCCCAGAGTGTGTGTGAGGGCGGGCATCCCTGAGAGTCCCCGAGTGTGCGAGAGAGAGTCCCCGAGTGTGTGAATGGGAATCCCCGAGTGTGTGGGATAGAAGGAATCCCAGAGTGTCCCAGAGTGTGTGGGAAAGAGGGAATCCCAGAGTGTGTGTGAGAGAGGGAAACCCAGAGTGTGTGTCAGACTGGGAATCCCAGAGAGTCCCAGTGTGTGTGTGATTGAGGGAATCCAAGAGTGTGTGTGAGACAGAGAGAGAATTCGAGAGAGTCACCGATTGTGTGAGAGAGTGGGAATCCCAGAGTGTGTGAGAGAGTTGTAATCCCAGAGTGTGTGAGAGAGGAAACCCCAGAGTGTGTGAGAGAGTGGGAAGCCCAGAGAGTCCCAGAGTGTGTGTGAGGGAGAATCCCAGAGTGTGTATGCGAGTTTCCCAGAGTCTTTGTGAGAGAGGGAATCCCAGAATCTTTGTGAGAGAGGGAATCCCAGAGCGTGTGTCAGACTGGGAATCTGAGAGAGTCCCAGAGTGTGTATCAGAGAATCCCAGAGTGTGTGAGAGAGAGGGAATCCCAGAGAGTCCCAGATTGTGTGTGAGAGAATCCCGGAGTGAGTGTAAGAGTGGGAATCCCAGAGGGTGTGTGCGAGAGATGGAATCCCAGAGTGTGTGAGAGAGATGGAATCCCAGATAGTCCCAGCGTGTGTGCGAGAGAGGGAGTCCCAGCGTGTGTGCGAGAGAGGGAGTCCCAGCGTGTGTGCGAGAGAGGGAGTCCCAGCGTGTGTGCGAGAGAGGGAGTCCCAGCGTGTGTGCGAGAGAGGGAGTCCCAGCGTGACCCAGAGTGTGTGTGTGAGAGAGAAGGCATCCCAGAGAGTCCGTGTGTGTGTGTGAGAGAATCCCAGAGTATGTGTGAGAGAATCCCAGAGTGTGTCTGTGTGTTTCCCAGAGTGTGTGAGAGAGTCGGAATCCCAGAGTGTGTGAGAGAGTCGGAATCCCAGAGTGTGTGTGCGAGTTTCAGGGAGTGTTTGTGAGAGTGGGAGTCCCAGGGTGTGTGAGAGAGAGGGAATCCCAGAGTGTGTGTGAGAGAGGGAATCCCAGAGTGTGTGTGAGGGAGGGAATCCCAGAGAGTGTGTGAGAGAAGGAACCCCAGAGTATGAATGAGAGAATCCCAAAGTATACGTGCGAGTTTCCCAGAGAGTGTATGTCAGAGGGAATCCCAGAGCGAGTGTTGGGAGAGGGAATCCCAGAGTGAGTGTGAGAGAATCCCAGAATGTGTGTGTGTGTGTGTGTGTGTGTGTGTGAGAGAGAGGGTATCCCTGAGAGTCCCAGAGTGTGTGAGAGAGAATCCCAGAGAGTGTGTGTGAGTTTCCCAGATTGTGTGTGAGAGAGGGAATTCCAGCGAGTCCCTGTGTGTGTGAGAGGGAATCCCAGAGAGTCCCCGAGTGTGTTTGTAGGGAATCCCAGGGTGTGTGTGTGAGAGAGAATTGTAGAGTGTGTGTGAGGGAATCCCAGAGTGTGTGTGAGAGTGTCCCAGAGTGGGAATCCCAGAGTGTGTGTGAGAGAGGGAATCCCAGAGAGTCGCAGTGTGTGTGTGTGAGCGAATCCCAGACTCTGAGAGTGTCGGAGTCCCAGAGCGTGTATGCGAGTTTCACAGAGCGTTTGTGAGAGAGGGAGTCCCAGGGTGTGAATGAGAGAGGGAATCCCAGAGAGTGTGTGTGAGAGGGAATCCCAGAGTGTGTGTGAGAGAGGGAATCCCAGAATGTGAGTGACAGTGGGAATCCCAGAGAATGCCAGTGGGTGTGTGAGAGAGGGAATCCCAGAGTGAGTGTGAGAGAATCCCAGAATGTGTGTGTGTGTGAGAGAGGTTATCCCTGAGAGTCCCAGAGTGTGTGAGAGAGAATCCCAGAGTGTGTGTGTGAGTTTCCCAGAGTGTGTGTGAGGGAGGGAGTCCCCGAGTGTGTGAGAGACAGGGAATTCCAGAGAATCCTAGAGTGTGTGAGAGAGAGGGAATCCCAGAGTGTGTGTGCGAGTTTCCACGAGTGTGTGTGAGAGAGGGAATCCCAGAGTGTGTGTGCGAGTTTCCACGAGTGTGTGTGAGAGAGGGAATCCCAGAGAGTGTGTGAGAGAGGGCATCCCAGTGAGACCCAGAGTGTGTGTGTGTGAGAGAGGCCATCCCAGAGAGTCTGTGCGTGTGTGTGAGAGAATCCCAGAGTGAGTGTTTCCCAGAGTGTGTGTGAGACAGTCGGAATCGCAGAGTGTGTGTGCGAGTTTCATAGAGTGTTTGTGAGAGAGGGAGCCCCAGGGAGTGTGGGAGAGAGGGCATCCCAGAGAATCCAGGAGTGTGTTTGTGTGTGAGAGAATCCCAGAGTGTGTGTGTGTGAGGAAATCCCAGAGTGTGTGTGACAGAGGGAATCCCAGAGAGTCCCAGAGTGTGTGTGAGAGAAGGAATCCCAGAGTGCGTTTGAGTGAGGGAATCCCCGAGTGTGTTGGAGAGAAGGAATCCCAGAGTGTGTGTGTGTGAGGGAATCCCAGAGTGTGTGTGACAGAGGGAATCCCAGAGAGTCCCAGAGTGTGTGTGAGAGAAGGAATCCCAGAGTGCGTTTGAGAGAGGGAATCCCCGAGTGTGTTGGAGAGAAGGAATCCCAGAGTGTGTGTGAGAGAGGGAATCCCAGAGAGTATGTGAGAAAGGGAATCCCAGAGTGTGTGTGAGAGAGGGAATCCCAGAGTATGAATGAGAGAATCCCAAAGTATGCGTTTGAGTTTCCCAGAGTGTGTATGTGAGAGGGAATCCCAGAGAGTCCCCGAGAGTGTGTGATAGAGGCAATCCAAGAGTGTGTGTGAGCGAGAGAGTGTCCGAGAGAGTCTCAGATTGTGTGAGAGAGTGGGAATTCCAGTGTGTGTGCGAGTTTCCCAGAGTGTGTGTGAGAGAGGGAATCCCTGAGTGTGTGTGAGAGAGAGACGGAATCACAGAGTGCGTGTGAGAGAGGGCAACCCAGAGAGTCCCAGAGTGTGTGTGAGAGAATCCCAGAGTGTGTGTGAGAGAGGGAATCCTAGAGAGCCCCAGAGTGTGTGTGTGAGCGAATCCCAGACTCTGTGAGTGTCGGAATCCCAGAATGTGAGTGCGAGTTTCACAGAGCGTTTGTGAGAGAGGGAGTCCCAGAGTGTGTGCGAGAGAGAGGGAGTCCCAGAGTGTGTGCGAGAGAGAGGGAGTCCCAGAGTGTGTGCGAGAGAGAGGGAGTCCCAGAGTGTGTGCGAGAGAGAGGGAGTCCCAGAGTGTGTGCGAGAGAGAGGGAGTCCCAGAGTGTGCGCGCGAGAGAGAGGGAGTCCCAGAGTGTGCGCGCGAGAGAGAGGGAGTCCCAGAGTGTGCGCGCGAGAGAGAGGGAGTCCCAGAGTGTGCGCGCGAGAGAGAGGGAGTCCCAGAGTGTGCGCGCGAGAGAGAGGGAGTCCCAGAGTGTGCGCGCGAGAGAGAGGGAGTCCCAGAGTGTGCGCGCGAGAGAGAGGGAGTCCCAGAGTGTGCGCGCGAGAGAGAGGGAGTCCCAGAGTGTGCGCGCGAGAGAGAGGGAGTCCCAGACTGTGCGCGCGAGAGAGAGGGAGTCCCAGAGTGTGCGCGCGAGAGAGAGGGAGTCCCAGAGTGTGCGCGCGAGAGAGAGGGAGTCCCAGAGTGTGCGCGCGAGAGAGAGGGAGTCCCAGAGTGTGCGCGCGAGAGAGAGGGAGTCCCAGAGTGTGCGCGCGAGAGAGAGGGAGTCCCAGAGTGTGCGCGCGAGAGAGAGGGAGTCCCAGAGTGTGCGCGCGAGAGAGAGGGAGTCCCAGAGTGTGCGCGCGAGAGAGAGGGAGTCCCAGACTGTGCGCGCGAGAGAGAGGGAGTCCCAGAGTGTGCGCGAGAGAGAGAGGGAGTCCCAGAGTGTGCGCGCGAGAGAGAGGGAGTCCCAGAGTGTGCGCGCGAGAGAGAGGGAGTCCCAGAGTGTGCGCGCGAGAGAGAGGGAGTCCCAGAGAGTCCCAGAGTGTGTGTGAGAGAATCCCAGATTGTGTGTGTGACAGGGAATCCCAGATTGTGTGTGTGACAGGGATTCCCAGAGTGTGTGTGTGACAGGGATTCCCAGAGTGTGTGTGTGACAGGGATTCCCAGAGTGAGAGTGGGAATCCCAGAGAGTCCCAGAGTGTGTGTGAGAGAGGGAATCCCAGAGTGTGTGTGAGATTATTCCAGAGTGTGTGAAAGAGAGGGAATCCCAGAGAGTCCTAGAGTGTGTGTGAAAGAGGGAATCCCAGAGTGTGTGTGAGAGAGTCCCCGAGTGTGTGTGAGAGAGGGAATCCCCGAGTGTGTGTGAGAGAGAGGAAGTCCCAGAGTGTGTGAGAGAAACCCAGAGTGTTTGTGAGAGTGGGAATCCCAGAGTGTATGCGAGTTTCCACGAGTGTGAGAGAGAGAAGGAATCCCAGATAGTCCCAGAGTGTGTGTGTGAGAGAATCCCAGACTCTATGTGAGAATCGGAATCCTAGAGTATGTGTGCGAGTTTCACAGAGTGTTTGTGAGAGAGGGAGTCCCAGGGTGTGGGAGAGAGGGCATCCCAGAGAATCCAGGAGTGTGTTTGTGTGTGAGAGAATCCCAGAGTGTGTGTGTGTGAGGAAATCCCAGAGTGTGTGTGACAGAGGGAATCCCAGAGAGTCCCAGAGTGTGTGTGAGAGAAGGAATCCCAGAGTGCGTTTGAGTGAGGGAATCCCCGAGTGTGTTGGAGAGAAGGAATCCCAGAGTGTGTGTGTGTGAGGGAATCCCAGAGTGTGTGTGACAGAGGGAATCCCAGAGAGTCCCAGAGTGTGTTGGAGAGAAGGAATCCCAGAGTGTGTGTGAGAGAGGGAATCCCAGAGTATGAATGAGAGAATCCCAAAGTATGCGTTTGAGTTTCCCAGAGTGTGTATGTGAGAGGGAATCCCAGAGAGTCCCCGAGAGTGTGTGATAGAGGCAATCCAAGAGTGTGTGTGAGCGAGAGAGTGTCCGAGAGAGTCTCAGATTGTGTGAGAGAGTGGGAATTCCAGTGTGTGTGCGAGTTTCCCAGAGTGTGACTGAGAGAGGGAATCCCTGAGTGTGTGTGAGAGAGAGACGGAATCACAGAGTGCGTGTGAGAGAGGGCAACCCAGAGAGTCCCAGAGTGTGTGTGAGAGAATCCCAGAGTGTGTATGAGAGAGGGAATCCTAGAGAGCCCCAGAGTGTGTGTGTGAGCGAATCCCAGACTCTGTGAGTGTCGGAATCCCAGAATGTGAGTGCGAGTTTCACAGAGCGTTTGTGAGAGAGGGAGTCCCAGGGTGTGTGAGAGAGAGGGAGTCCCAGAGTGTGTGCGAGAGAGAGGGAGTCCCAGAGTGTGTGAGAGAGGGAATCCCAGAGTGTCCCAGAGTGTGTGTGAGAGAGTGTCCCAGAGTGTGTGTGTGAGAGAGGGAATCCCAGAGTGTGTGTGAGAGAGAGGGAATCCCAGAGTGTGTGTGAGAGAGAGGGAGTCCCAGAGTGTGCGTGAGTGAGAGCCAATCCCAGAGTGTGTGAGAGAGAGGGCATCCCAGAGAGTCCCAGAGTGTGTGTGAGAGAATTCCAGAGTGTGTGTGTGACAGGGAATCCCAGATTGTGTGTGAGAGAGGGATTCCCAGAGTGTGAGTGAGAGTGGGATTCCCAGAGTGTGAGTGAGAGTGGGAATCCCAGAGAGTCCCAGAGTGTGTGTGAGAGAGGGAATCCCAGAGTGTGTGTGAGAGAGGGAATCCCAGAGTGTGTGTGAGATTATTCCAGAGTGTGTGAAAGAGAGGGAATCCCAGAGAGTCCTAGAGTGTGTGTGAAAGAGGGAATCCCAGAGTGTGTGTGAGAGAGTCCCCGAGTGTGTGTGAGAGAGGGAATCCCCGAGTGTGTGTGAGAGAGAGGAAGTCCCAGAGTGTTTGAGGGAATTCCCAGAGTGTGTGAGAGAAACCCAGAGTGTTTGTGAGAGTGGGAATCCCAGAGTGTATGCGAGTTTCCACGAGTGTGAGAGAGAGAAGGAATCCCAGATAGTCCCAGAGTGTGTGTGTGAGAGAATCCCAGAGTATGTGTGCGAGTTTCACAGAGTGTTTGTGAGAGAGAGAGTCCCAGGGTGTGGGAGAGAGGGCATCCCAGAGAATCCAGGAGTGTGTGTGTATGTGTGTGTGTGTGTGAGAGGCAATCCCAGAGTGTGTGTGCGAGTTTCACAGAGCGTTTTTGAGAGAGGGAATCCCAGAGCGTGTGTGAGAGAGGGAATCCCAGAGCGTGTGTGAGAGAGGGAATCCCAGAGCGTGTGTGAGGGAGGGAATCCCAGAGCGTGTTTGAGGGAGGGAATCCCAGAGAGTGTGTGAGAGAGGGAATCCTAGAGTGCGTGAGAGAGAGCCAATCCCAGAGTGTGTGTGAGAGAGGGAATCCTAGAGTGCGTGAGAGAGAGCCAATCCCAGAGTGCGTGTGAGAGCGGGCATCACTGAGAGTCCCAGAGTATGTGTGTGTGAGAATCCCAGAGTATGTGTGTGTGTGTGTGTGAGATTCCCAGAGTGTGTGTGTGTGAGATTCCCAGAGTGTGTGTGTATGAGGGTATCCCAGAGTGTGTGTGAGAGAGGGAATCCCAGAGTGTGAGTGAGAGAGGGAATCCCAGAGTGTGAGTGAGAGAGGGAATCCCAGAGTGTGAGTGAGAGAGGGAATCCCAGAGTGTGTGTGAGAGAGGGAATCCCAGAGCATGTGTGAGAGAGGGAATCCCAGAGCGTGTGTCAGACTGGGAATCCCAGAGAGTCCCAGAGTGTGTGTTTGAGAGGGAATCCCAGAGTGTTTGTGTGAGAGGGAATCCCAGTGTGTGTGTGTGAGATGGAATCCCAGGGAGTCCCCAAGAGTGTGTGATAGAGGGAATCCAAGAGTGTGTGTGAGCGAGAGAGATCCAGATTGTGTGAGAGAGTGGGAATTCCAGTGTGTGTGCGAATTTCCCTGTGTGTGTGTGAGAGAATCCCGTAGTGTGTGAGAGAGACAGAATCCCAGAGTGTGTGTGAGAGAGGGAATCCCAGAGAGTCCCAGAGTGTGTATGAGAGAATCCCAGCGTGTGTGTGAGAGTGGGAATCCCAGAGTGTGGGTAAGAGTGGAAATCCCAGAGTGTGTGAGAGAAACCCAGAGTTTTTGTGAGAGTGGGAATCCCAAAGTGTGAGAGAAAGTGAGAATCCCAGAGTGTGTGTGTGAGTTTCCCAGTGTGTTTGTGAGAGAGAGAATCTGAGATTGTGTGTGAGAGAGGGCATACCAGAGTGTGTGTGAACGAGGGAATCCCAGAGTGTGTGAGGGAATCCCAGAGTATGTAAGGAAATCCCAGTGTGTCCTTGAGTGTGTTAGGGATTCCTAGAGTGTGTGAGAGAATCCCAGAGAGTCCCAGAGTGTGAGAGAGAATCCCAGAGCGTGTAAGGGAATCCCACAGTGAGTAAGAGAGAGTCCCAGAGTAAGTGAGAGAGTCCCAGAAGCCTATGGTGTGTAAGGGAATCCCAAACGTAAGAGAGATTCCCTGAGTGTGCCAGAGTGTGCGAGAGAATTCCAGTGTGTGTAAGAGAATCAGTGTCCCAGACTGTGTGTGAGAGAGTCCCAGAGTGTGTGAGAGAGAGGGGATCCCAGAGAGTCCCGGAGTCTGTGTGTGTGTGAGCGAGTCCCAGACTCTGTGTGAGTGTCGGAATCCCAGAGTGTGTGTGCGAGTTTCACAGAGCGTTTGTGAGAGAGGGAATCCCAGAGAGTCCCAGAGCGTGTGTGTGAGAGAGGGAATCCCAGTGTGTGTGTGAGAGAGGGAATCCCAGAGCGTGTTTGAGGGAGGGAATCCCAGAGCGTGTTTGAGGGAGGGAATCCCAGAGCGTGTTTGAGGGAGGGAATCCCAGAGCGTGTTTGAGGGAGGGAATCCCAGAGCGTGTTTGAGGGAGGGAATCCCAGAGCGTGTGTGAGGGAGGGAATCCCAGAGAGTGTTTGAGAGAGGGAATCCTAGAGTGCGTGAGAGAGAGCCAATCCCAGAGTGTGTGTGTGTGTGAGTGAGAGAGAGATTCCCAGAGTGTGTGTTTGAGGGAATCCCAGATTGTGTGTGAGAGAGGGAATCCCAGAGTGTTAGTGAGAGTGGGAATCCCAGAGAGTCCCAGAATGTGTGTGTGAGAGAGGGAATTCCAGAGTGCGTTTGAGTGAGGGAATCCCCGAGTGTGTGGGAGAGAACGAATCCCAGAGTGTCCCAGAGTGTGTGTGTGAGAGAATCACAAAGTGTGTGAGAGAGGGAATCCCAGAGTATGAATGAGAGAATCCCAAAGTATGCGTGCGAGTTTCCCAGAGTGTGTATGTGAGAGGAGATGCCCGAATGAGTGTTGAAAGAGGCAATCCCAGAGTGTGTGTGAGAGAGGGAATCCCAGAGTGTGTGTGTGTGAGAGGGAATCCCAGAGTGTGTGTGTGTGAGAGGGAATCCCAGAGAGTCCCAGAGTGTGTGTGTGTGAGAGAGGGAATCCCAGATAGTCCCAGACTGTGTGGGTGTTTGAGAGAGAGGGAATCCTAGAGTGTGTGAGAGAGAGCCAATCCCAGAGTGTGTGTGAGAGAGGGCATCCCTGAGAGTCCCAGTGTTTGTGAGAGAGAATCCCAGAGTGTTTGTGTGTGTGAGTTTCCCAGAGTGTGTGTGAGAGTGTTAATCCCAGAGTGTGTTTGAGAGGGAGAGCCCCCTAGTGTGTGGGAGAGAAGGAATCCCAGAGATTCCTAGAGTGTGTATCAGAGAATCCCAGAGTGTCTATGAGAGAGGGAATCCCAGAGAGACCCAGATTGTGTGTGAGAGAATCCCGGTGTGAGTGTGAGAGTGGGAATCCCAGAGTGTGTGCGAGTTTCCATGAGTGTGTGAGAGAGATGGAATCCCAGAGTGTGAGAGAGAGAAGGAATCCCAAATAGTCCCAGAGTGTGTGTGTGAGAGAGGGAGTCCCAGAGTGTGTGTGAGAGTCGGAATTCCAGAGTGTGTGTGCGAGTTTCACAGAGTGTTTGTGAGAGAGGGAGTCCCAGGGTGTGTGGGAGAGAGGGCATCCCAGAGATTCCAGGAGTGTGAGTGTGAGTGAGAGAATCCCAGAGTGTGTGTGTGTGTGTGAGTGAGAGGGAATCCCATAGCGTGTGTGTGAGAGGCAATCCCAGAGAGTCCCAGATTGTGTGTGAGAGAATCCCAGAGTGTGTGTGAGAGACGGAATCCCAGAGCGTGTGTGTGAGGTTCACGGTGTGTTTGCGAGAGAGGGAGTGCCAGGGTGTGTCTGAGAGAGGGCATCCCAGAGAATCCCAGAGTCTGTGTGTGTGAGTGTGTGTGAGAATCCCAGAGTGTGTGTGTGAGAGAGGGAATCCAACAGCATGTGTGAGAGAGTCCCAGATTGTGAGAGAGAGAATCCCAGTGTGTGTGCGAGTTTCCCAAAGTGTGAGAGATCAAATCCCAGAGTCTTTGTGAGAGAGGGAATCCCAGAGAGTGTGTGAGAGAGGGAATCCTAGAGAGTCCCAGATTGCGTGTGAGAGAATCCCGGCGTGAGTGTGAGAGTGGGAATCCCAGAGTGTGTGCGAGTTTCCACGAGTGTGTGAGAGAGAAGGAATCCCAGATAGTCCCAGAGTGTGTGTGTGAGAGAATCCCAGACTCTATGTGAGAATCGGAATCCTAGAGTATGTGTGCGAGTTTCACAGAGTGTTTGTGAGAGAGGGAGTCCCAGGGTGTGGGAGAGAGGGCATCCCAGAGAATCCAGGAGAGTGTGTGTGTGTGTGTGAGTGTGAGAGGGAATCCCAGAGTGTGTGTGAGAGAGCCAATCCCAGAGCATGTGTGAGAGAGGGAATCCCAGAGCGTGTGTCAGACTGGGAATCCCAGAGTGTGTGTGTGTGTGTGTGTGTGTGAGTGAATCCCAGAGTGTGTGTTTGAGAGGGAATCCCAGAGAGTCCCCACGAGTGTGTGATAGAGCGAATTCAAGAGTGTGTGTGAGAGAGAGAGAGAATCCTAGAGAGACCCAGATTGTGTGAGAGAGTGGGAATTCCAGTGTGTGTGCGAGTTTCCCAGAGAGTGTGTGAGAGAGGGAATGCCAGAGTGTGTGTGTGTGAGGGAATCCCAGAGTATGTGTGTGTGAGAGGGAATCCCAGAGTATGTGTGTGTGAGAGGGAATCCCAGAGTGTGTGTGTGTGTGTGAGGGAATCCCAGAGTGTGTGTGTGTGTGAGGGAATCCCAGAGTGTGTGTGTGTGTGAGGGAATCCCAGAGTGTGTGTATGTGTGTGAGGGAATCCCAGAGTGTGTGTGTGTGTGTGTGTGAGGGAATCCCAGAGTGTGTGTGAGAGGGAATCCCAGAGTATGTGTGCGAGTTTCCCAGAGTGTGTATGTGAGAGGGAATGCCAGAGTGTGTTTGAGAGAGGGAATCCCAGAGAGTCCCCGAGTGTGTGTGAGAGAAGGAATCCCCGAGTGTGTGTGAGAGAGGGAATCCCCGAGTGTGTGTGAGAGAGGGAATCCCAGAGTATGTGTGTGTGTGAGGGAATCCCAGAGTATGTGTGTGTGAGAGGGAATCCCAGAGTATGTGTGTGTGTGAGGGAATCCCAGAGTGTGTGTGTGTGTGAGGGAATCCCACAGTGTGTGTGTGTGTGTGTGTGTGTGAAGGAATCCCAGAGTGTGTGTGTTAGGGAATCCCAGAGTGTGTGTGAGAGGGAATCCCAGAGTATGTGTGCGAGTTTCCCAGAGTGTGTATGTGAGAGGGAATGCCAGAGTGTGTTTGAGAGAGGGAATCCCAGAGAGTCCCCGAGTGTGTGTGAGAGAGGGAATCCCCGAGTGTGTGTGAGAGAGGGAATCCCAGAGTGTGTGTGTGAGTTTCCCAGAGTGTGTGTGAGAGAGGGAATCCCAGAGTATCTGAGAGAGATGGAATCTCAGAGAGTCCCTGAGTGTGTGTGAGAGAGGGAATCCCAGTGTATGTGTCAGAGAGGGCATCCCAGAGAGTCCCAGAGTGTGTGTGAGAGAGGGAATCCCAGATTGTGTGTGAGAGTGGAAATCCCAGAGTGTTTGAGGAATTACCAGAGTGTGAGAGTGAAACCAGGGTGTGTGGCCGAGGGTCCTAGTGTCCCAGATTGTGTAAGGGAATCCCAGCAAGTCCTTGAGTGTGTGAGAGAATCCCTGAGTGTGTTAGGGATTCCTAGAGTGTGTGAGAGAATCCCAGAGTGCCCCAGCGTGTGTAACGGAATCCCACAGTGAGTAAGAGAGAGTCCAGAGTGAGTAAGAGAGTCCAAGAAACCCATGGTGTGTAAGGGAATCCTTGAATGTAATAGAGATCCGTGAGTGTTCCAGAGTGTGTGAAAGAATCCCAGTGAGTGTAAGAGAATCAGTGTGCCAGAGTGTGTGGGAGTGGGTCCCAGTGTCCCAGGTTGTGTGAGGGAGTCCCAGAGTGTGTGTAAGGGAATCACAGAGTGTGTGGGCGAGGGTTCTAGCGTCCCAGATTGTGTAAGGGAATCCCAGAGAGTCCCAGAGTTATTGTGAGAGAGAATCCCAGAGTGTGTGTGAGAGAGGGAATCCCAGAGTGTGAGAGAAAGTTAGAATCCCAGAGTGTGTGTGTGAGTTTCCCAGTGTGTCTGTGAGAGAGGTCAACCCAGTGTGTCTGTGAGAGTGGTCATCCCAGAGTGTGTGTGAGAGAATCCCAGAGTGTGTTTGAGAGAGGGAATCCCAGAGTGTGTAAGGGAATCCCAGTGTGTCCCCGAGTGTGTTAGGGATTCCTAGAGTGTGAGAGAGAATCCCAGAGCGTGTAAGGGAATCCCACAGTGAGTAAGAGAGAGTCCCAAAGTAAGTGAGAGAGTCCCAGAAGCCTACGGTGTGTAAGGGAATCCCAAATGTAAGAGAGATTCCCTGTGTGTGCCAGAGAGTGCGAGAGAATTCCAGTGTGTGTAAGAGAATCACAGTGTCCCAGAGTGTGTCTGTGAGTGTCCCAGACTGTGTGTGAGAGAGTCCCAGAGTGTGTGAGAGAGAGGGGATCCCAGAGAGTCCCAGAGTGTGTGTGTGAGAGAGAATCCCAGAGTGATGGTGAGAGAGAGTATCCCAGAGTGTGTGTGAGAGTGGGAGTCCCAGAGGGTGTCTGAGAGAGGAAATCCCAGACAGTCCCAGAGTGTTAGGGAGGGAATCCCAGAGTGTGTGTGAGAGAGGGAATCCTAGCATATGTGTGAGAGAGGGAATACCAGAGAGTCCCAGTGTGTGTGAGAGAGGGGGAATCCCAGAGTGTGTGAGAGAGAGGAATCCCAGAATGTGTATGAGACAAGACCAGAGTGTGTGTCAGAGAGAGGGAATCCCAGAGAGTCCCAGAGTATGTGTGAGAGAGGGAGTGTGTAAGGGAATCCCAGGGTGTGTGGGTGAGAGTCCTAGTATCCCAGATTGCGTTAGGGAATCCCAGCATGTCCCTGAGTGTGTTCGGGATTTCTAGAATGTGTGAGAGAATACCACAGTTTCCCAGAGTGTGTGTGTGTGTCCCAGAGTGTGTACGAGACTCCCAGAGTGTGTTAGGGATTCCTAGAGTGTGTGAGAGAATCCCAGAGAGTCCCAGAATGTGTGAGGGAATCCCAGAGTTTGTGAGGGAATCCCAGAGTGTGAGAGAGAACCCAGAGTATCCCAGAGTGTGGAACGGATTCCCACAGTGAGTGAGAGAGAGTCCCAGAGTGAGTGAGAAAGTCCCAGAGTCCCATGGTGTGTAAGGGAATCCCCGAATGTAAGAGAGATTCCCTGAGTGTGCCAGAGTGTGCGAGAGAATCCCAGTGAGGTTAAGAGAATCACAGTGTGCCAGAGTGTGTGGGAGAGGGTCCCAGAGTCAGTATGAGAGTCCCAGTCTCCCAGTTTGCATCAGGGAATCCCAGAGAGTCCCAGAGTGTGTGAGAGCATCCCAGCATGTCCCAGAGTGTGTTAGGGATACCTAGAGTGTGTGTCAGAATCCAAGAAAGTCCCAAAGTGTGTGAGTGAATCCAGAGTGTGTGAGAGGGAATCCCAGAGTGTGTAACAGAATCCCAGAATGTGCGAGAGAATTTCAGTGTATGTAAGAGTATTCACAGTGTCCCAGAGTGTGTGAGTCCCAGAGTGTGTGTGTGCGTGAATCTCAGTGTCCCAGAGTCAGTGTGAGAATCTGTGTCCCAGAGTGTGTGTGTGTGTGTGTGAGAGAGAGAGAGAGTCCCAGAGTGTGTGTGCGCGAATCAGTGTCCCAGCGTGTGTGTGTGTGTGTGAGAGAGAGAGTCCCAGAGTGTGTGACATTGGGGGGAAACCAGAGTGTGTGAGAGAGGGAATCCCAGAGTGTGCGGGAATGAGAAGCCCAGAGTGTGTGAGAATCAGTGTCCCAGAGTATGTGTAAAATCACAGTGTCCCAGAGTGTGTGTGTGAGAGAATCAGTGTCCAATCGTGTGTGTGAGAATGAGAGTCCGTGTGTGTGAGTGAGTGAGAGTCCCAGCGTGTGTGTGTGTGAGAGAGAGAGAGAGAGGGAGAGAGTCCCAGCATGTGTGTCAGTGAAGGGATACCAGAGTGTGTGTGATAGAGGGAATCCCAGAGAGTGTGAGAATTAAATTCCCAGAGTATGTGTGAGAATCAGTGTCCCAGTGTGTGTGTGTGTGAGAGAATCAGTGTCCCAGAGTGTGTGTGAGTCCCAGTGTGTGTTTGTGTGTGTGTGTGTCCCAGAGTGTGTTAATTACAGTGTCCCAGAGTGTGTGTGTGTGTGTGAGAGAGAGAGAGTCCCAGTGTGTGTGTGTGAGAGAGAATCCCAGAGTGTGAGAGAATCAGTGTCCCTGTGTGTGTGTGTGTGTGTGTGTGTGTGTGTGTGTGTGTGTGTGTGAGTCCCTGTGTGTGTGTGAGAATCAGTTTCCCAGAGTGTGTGAGAATCAGTGTCCCAGAGTGTGTGTGTGAGTCCCAGAGTGTGTGACAATCACAGTGTCCCAGAGTGTGTGTGTGTGCGCGTGTGTGAGTCTGTGTGTGAGAATCTCAGTGTTCCAGAGTCTGTGTGAGAGATTCCCAGAGTGGGAATACTGTGTGGGAATAAACCTGTGTCCTGAGGATGTTCAATACTGTATGTGAATAACCCTGTGCCCTGAGGATGGTCAATATTGTGTGTGAAAAATCCCGTGGCTTGAGGATTGTCAATTCTTTGTGGGAATAATTCTTTTGCCTGCGGATGGTCAATACTGTATGGAAATAATTCTGCCACCTGTAAATGGTCAAGACAATGTGTCCATTGATCCTGTAGCCTTATGCTGGTCAATACTGTGTGTGAATAATCCTGTGGTCTGAGGCTAGGCCGTACTGTGAGTGAATAATCCTGTGGGCTCAGAATATTGTATATTGTGTGTGAATACTCGCATGGTCTGAGGATGGTAAATACTGTGTGTGAATAATCCTGTGGCCTGAGAATCGTCAATACTCTGTGAGAATAATCCTGTGGGTTGAGACTGTTGAATATTGTGTGTGAATACTCGTGTGACCTGAGGACGGACAATACTGTGTGTGAATAGTTCTGTGGTCTCAGGATGGTCAATACTGTATGTAAATAATATTCTGGCCTGAGAATGCCCAATACTGTGTGGGAATAATCCTGTGGCCTGTGAATGGTCAATACTGTGTGAGACTAATCCTTGGCCTGAGTATGATCAATACTACATGTGAACAATCCTCTAGCCTGTGAATGGTCAATACTGAGTGTGAATAATCCTGTGAGCTGTAAATGGTCAAAGCAGTGTGTTTATTAATCCTGTGGTCGTATGTTCGTCAATACTGTGTGTGAATAATCCTGTGGGTTGACAATGGTCAATACTGTGTATGAATACTCCTGTGACCTGAGGATGGACGATACTGTGAGAGAATAATTCTGTGGACTGAGGGCAGTCAATACTGTGTGGGAATAATCCTATGGCCCGTGAATCGTAAATACTGTGTGTGAATATCCCTTGGCCTAAGGATGGTCAATACACTGTGTGAATAACCCTGTGGCCTGAGGATAGTCAATACTGTGTGTGAATAATCCTATGGCCTGTGAATTGTCAATACTGTGTGTGAATATCCCTTTGCCTCAGGATGGGCAATACTGTGTGGGAATAATCCTGTAGGCTGAGAAGGTTGAATATTGCGTGTGAGTACTCGTGTGACCTGAGGATGGTCAATGCTGTGTGTGAATAATTCTGTGGTCTGAGAATGGTAAATACTGCGTGGGGATAATCCTGTAGCCTTATGCTGGTCAATACTGTGTGTGAATAATCCAATGGCCTGACAATCGTCAATATTGTGTGTGAATAATCCTGTGAGCTGTAAATGGTCAAAGCAGCGTGTTTAGTAATCCTGTGGCCGTATGTTCGTCAATACTGTGTGTGAATAATCCTGTGGGCTGAGAATGTTGAATACTGTGTGTGAATACTCCTGTGGCCTCTGTAATATGAATACAGTGTGTAAATAATCCTGTGGCCTGAGGCTGGTCAACAATGTGTGTGAATAATTTTGCTATCCGAGGATGGTCAATACTATGTGTGAGTAATCCTGTGGACAGAGGATTGTCAATACTGTGTGTGAATTAACCTGTGGCCTGAGATTTGTGAATACAGTGTGTGAATAATCCTGTGTACTGTGAATGCTCAATACTGTGTGTGAATAATCCTCTGGACTGAGGGCAGTCAATACTGTGTGCGAATAATCCTATGGCCCGTGAATCGGAAATACTGTATGTGAATAACCCTTGGCCTAAGGATAGTCAATACTGTGTGATAATAATCCTGTGGGCTGTGGATGGTCAATACTATGTGTGAATAACCGTTGTCCTGAGGATGGTCAATACTGTGTGTGAACAATAGTGTTGCCTGAGGCCGTTCAATACCGTTTATGAATACTCCTGTGGCCTGAGGATGGTCAATACAGTGTGAGAATAATCCTGTTGCCTGAGGATGGTCAATACTGTGTAGGAATAATCCTTTGCCTTGAGGATTGTCAATACGTTGTGTGGATAATCCATGGCCTGAGGATGGTGAATACTGTGTGTAAATAATCCTGTGACTTCAGGATGGTCAATACTGTGTGGGAATAATCCTGTGACCTGCAAATGTTGAAGACTGAGTGTTCATTAATCCTGTGGCCATGTGCTAGTCAATGCTGTGTGTGAATAATCCTGTGCCCTGAGGATGGTCAATACTGTGTGTGAATATTGCTGTGGCCTGAGAATCATCAATACTGTGTGTGAATAATCCTGTGACATGTAAATGAACAAGACAGTGTTTTCATTAATCCTGTGGCTGTATGGTGGTCAATACTGTGTGTGAATAATCCTGTGGACTGTGAATGGTCAATAGTGTGTCAAAGTAATCCTGAACTTGAGGATGTTCAATACTGTGTGTGAATAATCCTGTGCCCTGTGGATTGTCAGTACTGTGTGGGAATATTCCTGTGACCTGTTAATTGGTAAAGAGAATGTGTTCATTTATCCTGTGGCCTCAGGTTGGTCAATACAGTGTGTGAATGATCTAATGGCCTTAGCATTGTCAATACTGTGTGTGAATAACCGTTGACGTGAGGATGATCAATACTGTGTGTGAGTAATCCTGCGGATGGAGCATGGTCAATACTGTGTGTGAATAATAATGTGGCCTGAGGGCAGTCAGTACTGTGTATGAATAATGCTATGGGCTGTGAATCATCAGTACTGTGTGTGTATAACCCTTTGTCTAAGGATGGTCAATACTGTGAGTGAATAATAATGTGGCCTGTGGATGGTCAATGCTGTGTTATAGTAATTCTGTGGCCTGTGGATGGTCAATGCTGTGTTATAGTAATTCTGTGGCCTGTGGATGATCAATGCTGTCTGATAATAATCCAGTGGCCTATGGATGGTCAATGCTGTGTGATAATAATCCTGTGGCCTGTGGATGGTCAATGCTGTGTGATAATAATCCTGTGGCCTGTGGATGGTCAATGCTGTGTGATAATAATCCTTTGTGATGTGGATGGTCAATGCTGTGTGATAATAATCCTGTGGCCTGTGGATGGTCAATGCTGTATGATAATAATCCTGTGGCCTGTGGAGGTCAGTGCTGTGTGATAATAATCCTGTGACCTGTGGATGGTCAATGCTGTGTGATAGTAATCCTGTGGCCTGTGGATGGTCAATGCTGTGTGATAGTAATCATGTGGCCTGTGGATGGTCAATGCTGTGTGATAATAATCCTGTGGCCTGTGGATGGTCAATGCTGTATGATAATAATCCTGTGGCCTGTGGATGGTCAATGCTGTGTGATAATAATCCTGTGGCCTGTGGATGGTCAATGCTGTGTGATAGTAATCATGTGGCCTGTGGATGGTCAATGCTGTGTGATAATAATCCTGTGGCCTGTGCATGGTCAATGCTGTGTGATAATAATCCTGTGGCCTGTGGATGGTCAATGCTGTGTGATAATAATCCTGTGGCCTGTGGATGGTCAATGCTGTGTGATAATAATCCTGTGGCCTGTGGATGGTCAATACTGTGAATCAATAATCTGTGGCCTGTGCATGTTCAGTACTGTTTGTACTAAATGGTCAACTCACTGTGTTTATTAATCCTGTGGCCTTATGGTCGTCAATAACGTGTGTGAATAATCCTGTGTGCTGAGAATGGTCAATACAGTGTGTGAATACTCCTGTGGCCTCTGTACTGTCAATACAGTGTGTAATTAATCTGTGGCCTGAGGCTGGACAATAATGTGTGTGAATAATTTTGCTACTCGAGGATGGTCAATACTGAATGTGAATAATCCTGTGCACTGTGAATGTTCAATACTGTGTGTGAATAATCCTGTGGACTGAGGGCAGTCAGTAACGTCTGTGAATAAACCTATGGCCCGTGAATCGTGAATACTGTGTGTGAAAAGCCCTGGCCTAAGGATAGTCAATTCTGTGTGTGAGTAATCCTCTTGGACTGTGAGTGGTCAATACACTGTGTGAATAATCCTGCGGCCTGAGGATGGTCAATAATGTGTGTGAGTAATCCTGTGGCCTGTGAATTATCAATACTGTGTGTCAATAGCCCTTTGCCTAAGGATGGGCAATACTGTGTGAGAATAATCCTGTGGACTGTGGATGGTCAATACTATGTGTTAATAATCTGTGTCCTGTGCAATGTCAATATTGTTTGCAAATAATACTGTGGCCTGCGGATGGTCAATACTGTGTAGGAAAAATCCTGTGGCTTGAGGATTGTCAATACTGTGTGTGAATAATCCATGGCCTGAGGATGGTGAATACTTTGTGTAAAAATTCCTGTTCCTTGAGGATGGTCAATACTGTGTGGGAATAATCCTGTGGCCTGTAAATGATCAGGACAGTGTGTTCATTAATCCTGTGACCATCGGCTGGTCAATACTGTGTGTGAATAATGATGTGGCCTGAGGATTGTCAATTCTATGTTGGAACAATCCTGTGACCTGCAAATATTGAAGACCGAGTGTTCATTAATCCTGTGGCCGTGTGTTAGTCAATGCTGTGTGTGAATAATCTTGTGCCCTGTGAATGGTTGATACTGTGTGTGAATATTGCTGTGGCCTGAGACTCGTCAATACTGCGTGGAAATAATCCTGTGACGTGTAAATGGTCAAGACAGTGAGTTCATTAATCCTGTGGCTGTATGGTGGTCAATAGTGTGTGCGAATAATCCTGTGACCTGAGAATGGTCAATACTGTGTGGGAATAACATTTGGGCCGAAGGATAGTCAATACTGTGTGTGTTAAATATCCTGTTGCCCGAGAATTTTCAATACAGCGAGTGAATAATCTTGTGGCCTGAGAATGGACCATACATTGTGTGAAAAATTATGTTGCCTGAGGACAGCCATACTGTGTGTGAATAATCCTGTGGCCTGAGGATGGTCAATACTGAGTGTGAACAATCTTGTGGCTTGAGGATGGTCAATACTGGGTGCGAATGTTTCTGTGACCTGTAAATCATCAAGACAGTGTGTTCATTAATCCTGTGGCCGTGTTCCAATCAATACTGTGTGTGAATAATGCTGTGGGCTGGGAATAATGAATATTGTGTGTGAATACTAGTGTGTCCTGAGGATGGTCAGTACTGTGTGTGGATAATCCAGTGGCCTGAGGATTTTCAATACAGTGTCTGAGTAATCCTGTGGCCTGTGACTTGTGAATACTGTGTGAGAGTAATCCTGCGGCCTGTATACTGTCAATACTGTGTATAAATAATCCTGTGGTCTGAGGATGATCAATACAATGTGTGAATAATCCTGTGTCCTGAGGATTGTCAATATTGTGTGTGAACAATCCCGTGACTTGAGGATGGTGAATACTGTGTGGGAAAAATCCTGTGACCTGTAAATGGTCAAGACAGTGTTCATTAATCCTGTGGCCTAATGGTGGTCAATACTGTGTGTGAATAATGATGTGGCCTGAGAATTGTCAGTACTATGTGGGAAAAATCCTGTGACCTGCAAATTGAAGACCGAGTATTCATTAATCCTGTGGCCATGTGCTAGTCAATACTGTGTATGAATAATCCTGTGAACTGAGAATGTTCAATACAGTGTGTGAATAATCTAGTGGCCCGAGGATTGTCAATACATTGTGTGAATAATCCTGTTGCCTGACGACGGTCCATACTATGTGTGAATAATCCTGTGGACTTAGAATGGTCAATAATGTATGGGAATAATCCTGTTGGCCTGAGAATGGTCACTACTGCGTGGGAATAATCTTGTGGCCTAAGGTTGGTCAATACAGTATGTGAACTATCCTGTGCACTGAATACTGTGTGTGAATAACCCTTGGACTAAGGATGATCATTACTGTGTGTGAACAATCCTGTGGCCTGAGGATCATCAGTACTGTGTGCAAAGAATCCTGTGGCTTGAGGGTGGACAATACCGTGCAGGAATAATCCTGTGGCCTGATAATAGTCAATAGCGTGTGTGAATATTCCTGTGGCCTGAGGATGGTCAATACTGTGTGTGAATAATCCTGTTGCCTGAGGATGGTGAATACTGTGTGTGAACCATCGTGTGGCTTGAGGATGGTCAATACTGTGTGTGAATAATGCTTTGGACAGAGAATGATCAATGCCACGTGTGCATAATCCTCTGGCCTATGTATCGTCAATACTGTGTGTGAATAACTCTTGGCCTGTGAATCATCAATACTGTGTGCGAATACTGCTCTGGAATGTGAATCGTCAATACTGTGTGAATAATCCTGTGCCCTGAGGATCCTCACTACTATGTGTGAACAATCCTGTGACTTAAGGATCGTCAGGACAGTGTTTTCATTAATCCTGTTACCGTACGATGGTCAATAATGTGTGTGAATAATCTTGTGACTTGAGGATGGTCAATACAGTGTGTGAACAATCGTTTGGACAGTGAATGGTCAGTTCCAAGTGTGATTACTCCTGTTGCCTGAGTTTATTGAATGCTGTGTGTGAATAATCCTGCGGCCTGAGGTTGGTCAAAACTAGGTGTGAATAATCCTATGGCCTCAGGATGGTCAATACAGTCTGTGAATAATCATGTGGCTTGAGGATGGTCAATACAGTGTGTGAATCGTTCGGTTGCGTGAGGATGGTCAATACAGTGTGTGAATAATCCTTTGGACAGTGAATGGTCAGTTCCATGTATGATTGATCTTGTCACCTGAGGTTGTTCAATATTGTGTGTGAATAATGGTGTGGGTTGTGAATGGTCAATAACTGTGTGTGAATAATCATGTGGCCCGAGTTGATCAATACTGTGTGCACTGCTCCTGTTGCCTGAGGATGGTCAATACGTTTGTGAGAATAATCCTTTGGATAGTGAATGGTCAATACCATGTGTGAAAAATCCTGTGGCCTGAGGATGGTCAATACACTATGTGAATAAACATGTGGCCTGATAATTGTCAATACCATGTGAAAATAACCCTGTGGCTTGAGGATGATCAATACCATGTGTGAATAATTGTGTTGCGTCAGGATGGTCAGTACTGTGTGAGAATAATCCTGTTGCCTGAGGATGGTCAATAATGTGTGTTATTATACCTGTGGTCTGTCAATCTTCAATACTGTGTGTGAATAACCCTTGGCCTGAGGGTGAACAATTCTGTGTGTAAATAATCATGTGGCCTGAGAATGTTTGTTTAATACTGTTTGTGAATATTCCTGTGTCCCGGGGTTGTTCAATACAGTGTGTGAATAATCCTTTGGACAGTAAATTCTGAGTTCCATCTGTGAATAATCCTGTGGCCTGAGGATTATCAATACTGTGTATGAATAACCCTTGGCCTGAATACGGTCAATACTGTGCGTGAATAATCCTGTGGCTTGATGATGGTCAATACCATGTGTGAATAATCCTTTGGCCAGTGAATGGTCAGTTCCATGTGTGAATAAACCTGTGACCTAAGGGTAGTCAATACTGTGTGTGAATAATTCTATGACCTGAGGTTAGTCAATACTGTGTGTGAACAAGCCTGTGACTTGAAAATGGTCAATACTCTGTGTGAATAATCCACTGGCCTGAGAATCGTCAATTCTGTGTTTAAATAACCCATGGCTTGAGGGTTATCAATACCATGTGTGAATAATTCAGTGGCCTGACGTTGGTCAGGACAGTGTGTTCATTAATCCTGTGGCTTGAGAATGGTCAATACAGTGTGTGAATAATCCTTTAGAAAGTTAATGGTTCGTTCCATGTATGAATATTCCTGTAGCCTGTAAACTGTCAAAGCAGTTGCTTCAAAAATCCAGTGGCCGTAGGCTGGTCAATACTGTCTGAGAATAATCCTGTGGTTTGCGGATGGTCAATACTGTGTGTGAATAATCCTTTGGATAGTGAATAGTCGTTACCATCTGCGAATAGTCCTTTGGCCTGCGAATCGTCAATACTGTGTGTGACTAAACCTGTGGCCTGAGAGTAGTCAATACTGTGTCTGAATAAGGCTGTGGTCTGTGAATGGTCAAAACTGTGTGTTAATAATCTGTGGCCTGTGGATGGTCAATTCTGTTGTGAATAATCTTGTGGCCGGAGGCTGGTTAATACCGTGAATAATCCTGTGCCAGGAGGATATTCAATATTGTGTGTGAATAAACCTGTGGCCTGTGACAGTCAATGCTGTGTGTGAATTATCCTTAGACAGTGAATGGTCAATACCCTGTGTGAATAATCTTCTGGCCTGGGAATGGTCAATACTGTGTGAATAACCCTTGGCCTGAGGATGGCCAATACTGTGTGTGAGCAATCCTGTGGTCTGAGAATGGTCAAAACTAAGTGCGATTAATCCTGTTGACTGGGGTTGTTCAATGCTCTGTGTGAATAATCCTGTGGTCTGTTAACAGTCTATGCTGTGTGTGAATAATGCTGTGGACTGTGAATGGTGAATACTGTATGTGAATAATCCTGCGGCGTGAGGGTGGTCAATATTATTTGTGAACAATCCTGTGACCTGAGGATGGCCAAAAGTCTGTGGGAATTGTCCTGTGGCTTGAGGATGGTCAGTTCTGTGTGTGAATAATGCTCTGGCCTGGGGAAGGTCAATACTATGTTTGAATAATCCTGTGCATGGTGAATGCTGAATATTGTGTGTGAATAACCCTTGGATAGTCATTATTGTGTGTGAAAAATCCTGTGACCTGAAGGTGGTGAATATTGTCGGTGAATAATCCTGCAGACTGAGTGTGATCAATACACTGTGTGAACAATCCTGTGGCCTGAGAATGGTCAAACCTGTGTATGAATAAAACTGAGACCTGTAAATGTTCAAGACAGTGTGTTCATTAATCCTGTGGCCTAATGGTGGTCAATACTGTGTTTAAGTAATCCTGTGACCTGAGAATGTTTGTTTATTTTTTTTGAGTATCCCTGTGTACTGAGGATGGTCAACACTGTGTGCGAATAATCCTGTGGCCTGAGAATGGTCAATACTGTATGTAAATAATCCTGGGAACTATGAATGCTCAATACTGTGTGTGAATAATCCTGTGGCCTGATGATGGTCAATACTTTATGAGAATAATTATGTTATGTGAGGATGGTCAGTATATTGGGTGACTAATCCTGTGGCCTGATGATGGTCAGTACCTTGTGAAAATAATCCTGTGGCCTGAGGATCATCAATACTGTGTGTGAAAAATCCTGTGGCTTGAGGTAAGTCAGTACTGTATATGAATAATCCTGTGTCCTGATAATGATCAATACCGTGTGTGAATAATCCTGGTACGAGGATAGTCAATAATGTGTGTCACTAATCCTGTGGCCTGTGAATCGTCAATACTGTGTGTGAACAATCCTGTGGCCTGAGGATGGTCAATACAGTGTGTAAATAATCCTGTGGTCTGAGGATGGTCAATACTGTGTGTCACTAATCCTGTGGCCTGTGAATCGTCAACACAGTGTGTGAATAATCCTGTGCCTTTAAAGTGACAAGGCAGTGGGTTCAAAAATCCTGTGGCCGTACACTGGTCAATACTGTGTGCGAATAATCCTGTGGCCTGTGAACGGTCAATACTGTGTGTGAATTATCCTTGGACAATGAATGGTCAATACTGTGTGTGAATAATCCTCTGGCCTGTGAATCATCAATACTGTGTGTGAATAACCCTTAGCCTGAAAATGGTCAAAACTATGTGATTAATCCTGTTCCCTATGGTTGTTCAATACTGCAGGTGAAAAATCCTGTGGCCTGTGGATGGTCATTTCTGTTTGTTAATAATACTATGGCCTGAGGATGGTCAATACTGTGTGTGAATAATCCTGTGCACTGTGACTGCTCAATACTCTGTATGAATAAACCTGTCGCCTGAGAGTAGTCAATAAAGTGTGGGAATAATCCAGTGGCCTAAAGATAGTCAATACTGTGTGTGAATAAGGCTGTGGCCTGTGAATGGTTAATACTGTGTGTTAATAATCTGTGGCATGTGGATGGTCAATACTGTTGTGAATAATCTTGTGGCCGGAGGCTGGTTAATACAGTGTGTGAATAATCTTGAGGTCTGATGATGGTCAATACCGTGAATAATCCTGTGCCCTGAGGGTGTTCAATATTGTGTGTGAATAAACCTGTGGCCTGTGACGGTTAATGCTGTGTGTGAATTATCCTTAGACAGTAAATAGTCAATACCATGTGTGAATAAACCTCTGGCCTGTAAATCGTCAATACTGTGTGTGAACAATCCTGTGGCCTGTGAACCATTAATACTGTGGTCTGTGGATGGACTATACAAAGTGTTGAATAATCCTGTGCACTGTGAATGCTCAGTACTGTGTGTGAATAACCTTGTGTACTATGAATGCTCAATAATGTGTGTGAATAATACTGTGGCCTGTGCACGGGCAATACTGTCTGTGAATAATCCTGTGACCTGTAAGTGGTCAAAATCATGTGTTCATTAATCCTCTGGCCGGAGGATGATCAATACTGTGTGTGATTAATCCTGTGTCCTAAGAATGTTGAATATTGTTTGCGAATATTCCTGTGGCCGGAAGTTGGTCAATACTGTGTGTGACTTATCCTCTGGTGTGTGAATCATTAGTACAGTGTGTGAATAATCCTTGGCCTGAGGATGATCAAAACTGTGTGTGAGTAATCCTGTGGCCTAAGAATGATCAATACGATGTGTGATTAATCCTATTGCCTGAGGTTGTTCAATCCTGTGTGAGAATAATCCTGTTACCTGTAAATGGTCAATGTTTGTGTGAATAATCCTGTGGGCGGTGAATGGTCAATACTGTGAGTAAATAATCCTGTGGCCTGAGGATGGTCAATATTGTATGTGAATAATCGTCCAGACTGATGATGGTCAATGATGTGTATGAGTAATCTTGTAGCCTGTGAATCATCAATACTGTGTGGGAATAAACCTTTGCCTGAGGATGGTCAATACTGAGTGTGAATAATTCTGTGCGCTGTGACTGCTCAATGCTCTGCGTGAATAAACATGTGGCCTGAGTGTAGTCAATACTGTGTGGGAATAGTCCAGTGGCCTGAGGACAGTCAATTCTATGCGGGAATAAGGCTGTGGCCATTGAATGTACACTACTGTGTGTTAATAATCTGTGGCCTGTGCATAGTCAATACTGTTTGCTAATAATACTGCGTCCTGTGAATGGTCAATACTGTGTGTGAATAATCCTGTGGCCTGAGGGTAGTCAATGCTGTATTTGGGTAATCCTGTGACCTGTAAATGTTCAAGACAGTGTGTTCAAAAATCCTGTGACCATAGGCTGGTCAGTACAGTTTGTGAGAAATCCTGTAACCCGAGGATGGTCAATACTGTGTGTGGATAATCCTGTGGCCTGAAAACGATCAATACTGTGTGTGAATAATCCTGTTGCTTGAGGATGTTCAATAATGTGTGTGACTAATCCGGTGGCCTGATGATGGTCAATACTGTGTGGTCATAAGCCTGTGGCCTGAAAATAGTCAATACTGTGTGGGAATAATCCTGTGCCTTGAGGATATTCAATACTGTGTGTGAATAATCCTGTTGCCTGAGGTTGTTCAATACTGTGTGTTAATAATCCTGAGACCTATGAATGGGCAATACAGTGCGTGAATAATCATGCAACCTGAGAATAGTCAATACTGTGTGTTAAAAAAACTTGTGGCCTGTGAATCTTCAGTAGAGTGTATGAGTAATAATGTGGCCTGTGGATGGTCAATGCTGTGTGTTAATAATCTGTGGTCTCTGCATGGTCATTTCTATTTGTTAATTATACTGTGGCCTGTGCATGGTTAATAGAGTATGAATAATCCTGCGCGCTGTGAATGCTCAAAACTGTGTGTGAATAATCCTGTGTCCTGACGACGGTCAATACAGTGTGTGAATTATCCTCTGGCCTGTAATTCGTAAATACTTTATGTAAATGCTCCTGTGTGCTGAGGATGGTCAATAATGTGTGTGAATAATCCTATGGCCTGAGGATGGTCAATAGTGTGTATGAAAAATCCTGTGGCCACTGACGTGGTGGTTTTGGATGAGCAGCTGGTTGATCCTCTCCCTCCAATGTCCCTCCCTATCTCTGCAAACCCCTCCAGCTGCAGCAATCTGTACTAGCTTTGTAACACCGTTCAGGCCCTGACCACTCTCTGTAACACTCTCACCACCTCCAGCACCTTCATCTCTCCCTGTTCCTGTCACGTCATTAAACCCTGACAATGATTCCCCTTCCACCCGCCCTCTTCCTGCTCGCAGACCCTTTGCAATCCCTTTAAAACTTACTCTGAAAGCACGCTCTCACTTCTGGATTTTAAGCACGTTTTGCTGATCTTGTGGGCGGCACGGTGGCACAGTGTTTAGCACTGCTGCCTCACAGCGCCAGAGACCCGGGTTCAATTCCCGCCTCAGGCGACTGACTGTGTGGAGTTTGCACTTTCTCCCCGTGTCTGCGTGGGTTTCCTCCCACAGTCCAAAAGATGTGCAGGTCAGGTGAATTGGCCATGCTAAATTGCCCGTAGTGTTAGGTGTAGGGGTATGGGTGGGTTACGCTTCGGCGGGGCGGTGTGGACTTGTTGGGCCGAAGGGCCTGTTTCCACACTGTAAGTAATCTAATCTAATCTTGTTTGCCTCATAATCTAATATGATCCATTTTGTCCTGAGTGAGGGACAGGAGTGAGTTTCTTGTTGAGGTTTTGTCTGTTTCGATGGAATGTACTTTTTTTGAGTGATTTAACACTGTTCCTTCAAATGTTTTCCACTGTTCATTTACAGATACATGTTCCAGTCTGTTTAGCCTATTTACCTTGGTCACTTCTCCTGTCAAATGTAAGCAATTGGCTATTTTTGTTTTTCATTGTAACTTGTCCTTTCTGTGATTCACTCTAAAACTTTATATTTCTTTAAACTGCACTTTATCACAATTTCCCGGAGGATCTCTCCAGGTGACATAACTCATTCACTAAGTTTCATCACACAACCATCGATCTGACATAGCTATGTCCCTAGCTAGTTGCACAATGTATTATTCAAAGAAACACTGAAAAAAAAATTATCTGTACTTCCCTTCCACTATCACTGTTGCCAGTGTGATTTTCCCAGATTATGCGAATATTGAAGTTTCCCAAAATTATCACAATAACTTTGTTAAAAAATTCCAATTAATTCCTGTTTAATGCAGTGATGTGCAATGAAATGCTGTTCGGTGGCTAAAACTGTTCTGCTGTTTCTGTCCTTGGCAAGTAGTAGCCAGAATTTACATTCAGACTGACTCTACTTCACGATCTGCGGCCAAATGCTTTCTCTGTAATGCCTTTGTTATCCATTATAGTTCTCGTTGCGCATTTTGCCTGAGTTTCTGCAAGGTTGTGAGCTATTTAATACTTATGTTCACCTTTTGTTCGCCCTGTAACCATGTCTCCCTGGTGTCTAAATTTCTTTTATCTCTGTGTCACAAATCCATCTACCTTATTGCAGAGACCTTGTCCATGCGAAAGAAAAGACATAATTTACTCTTTCCCACAATGTCCAGTCACATACCTATTCGCTGATGTACAGGTTAAGTTAAACTCTGTCCCTTTAGGTTCCTTTCTGCTTGTCTTCAGCCAAATTCCCATGCTGTTCCGATGCGTCACCTTTTCTCTTTGGATTTGGAATGCTCTTTCACCTGAACCCTGTCCCTCCATCCTCTCTGTGAGTTTAAAGCCCTGTCCATAAACCTACCGACATGATTGGCCAGGACACTGGTCCCAGCACGGTTCCAGTGGGACCATCCTAATGGGTTATTTTTGTAAAAATCAGGTATGGGATGTGGGTGCCTCTGTCTGACCAGCCTTTCTTGCCCAGCCCTCGCTGCCATTGAGCTGAGTAACTTGCTCAGCCATTTCAGAGAGTAATTGAGAGGCAAACACTTTGCTGTGGTTATGTAGTGCAGAGCTGAAAATATGTTGCTGGAAAAACTCAGCAGGTCAGGCAGCATCCAAGGAACAGGAGAATCGACGTTTCGGGCATAAGCCCTTCTTCAGGAATGTAGTGCAGACCATGTTAGGATGGGCAGATGTCCATCTCTGAAGGACAAGTGTTGGGGTTTTTTTGTACATCAGCAATGGTCTCATACTTACATGTGGATTGTTAATTACTATTTTTAAAGTTATTGATTTGAAATTCCACCATTTCTGATGGTGGGATTCAAACCTTTCTCCCCTGTACATTAGCTGAGGTTTTGGATACGTGCTGTAGTAATATCACTCGGCCATCACCTCACCTGCTCAATGGTTGCCCATCCCTGAACCCTGACACCAGTGCATCATGAAGCTAAACCCGTTCTTCCGACACAATTGTTTGATCTTGATAACTTGCTGCACTCTGGTGATATCACTCAGTCTCTCTCCATGTGGTATCCCTCACTGTGTGGGTCTAATTGCTGCCACTGGCAGTGTCTCTCACTCAGGATCTCCAGATCCTAAGCTAACAGAATTGTCCACTCCAGAGAGACGCAGCAGCACAGGCCAGGGATGGAAACTGAGATTTTCCAGATCCCTGTGGGACACAGTGCCATTTTCTATGTGTAACCCTCACAGCATCAGTCTAATTTAACATTCTGTCTATCTCTCTGTCTCCTACATGTACTCAGGAAGGTCCTGACTCAATAGACTCCCAACTGCTGGGTGTCTCGTCAATCATCACATTGAAGATGGTTGGTCAACCAGAGAGACAAAGAGCAGGGGGATCTGGAGCCTTCAATAAATCCTGGAGTGAGGTAAGATTACTCACAGTGCACAGAGCAGAGAGCAATGAGAGGGCTCCAAACATCAGCTAACAGGACATGACATAGATACAGTGCTGGAGGGGGAGCACAATACAGACATACCCCAGGCTCAATCCCTACCCATAGTGTAAGGTCTGTTGTACTAAGACTAACCACACTGTAACACTGAATCTATGTCATATCTTGGTGACCAATGTCTTCAATAATTTTTTAAATCCTATAACAGTTGCTATCTTTGTAACCTCCTCCATTCCTGAGAGTCGCTTCACTAATTTGAAACGTACTGCATTCCAGCCTACCATTCCTGTCACTGTAACTTGCTTCAGTGTCGACAACATGTCTTATCTCAGTAGTCTCCTCCTCTTTAACTGCATACAGAGTCATGTAGCACGGAAACAGAACCTTCACTCCAACTCATCAATGCTGACCATGATTCTTATACTAAACGTGTCGCATTTGCCTGCGTTTGGCCCTTATCGCTTCAAACCTTCTCCTCTCCATGTATCTCCCCAAATGTCTTTTCCATATTGTAATTGTCCACGTTTCTCCATGTGGCCCTGGCAGTTTGTTCCGTCTATGTACCATCCTCTGTGGATAATGTTACCTCAGCTCCCTCTTTAAATCCTTGTTCTCTCACCTCCTGTTTATACCCTCTAGTTTTGGACTCACCTACCCTTGGCTTTTCACCTTACAGAGGGCGCATGGTTTTATAAACCTTTATAAGGTCAATCCGTAGCCTCCTCTGCCCAAGGCAAATATTTTGGTCAATGTTACAAATGTCTCCAAATCATATCAAAGCTCTGGATAATGAAGGAAAGTGCGTCATACTGCTTTCCCCACCCTGTCCACCTGTGATGCCACTTCCATGGAACATTGTAACTGCAGCCCGTGGTGTCTCTCTGTTCGACAACACTGTCCAGGGCCAAACCATTAACTGTGTTCGTCCTCCCTGGTTTGTCTCAACAAAACCCAACACCATACGTCAACTGCATCTTTCATTCCTTGGTCCACTGGCCCCGTTGTTCAGGAGCCCCTTTGATAACCATATTCACTGCACACGATGCTATTAATTTGATCATCTGAAAACTTACTAACAACGATTCCTATATTCTCAATCAAATCGTTTATGTAGTTGATACATATCAGTAGACCCAGCCCCGATCCTTATAGCACACCGCTGGTCACAGGCTTCCAGTCTGAACAACAATCCTCTCCCACCTCCCTCTGTCTCCTACTGTCAAGCTAATTTTGTATTCATTTGGCTAGCTCTCCCTGATCCCATGTGATCTAACCTTCTGAACCAGTACATCATGCTAAACCCTGTCAAAGGTCCTGCTGACTTTAGTGTAGACAATGTATGGTCACCACTTCAACAAAAGCAATCAAGTTAGTGAGACCTGACTTTGTATGCACAAAGTTAAAGAGACCTGACTTTGTGCTGACTAGCTTTCATCAATCCTTGCCTTTGCAAATGCATGTAACTCCTGCCTGGCAGAATCACTTCCACAACCTACCCATCACTGACATCTGGCTAATTGGTCTTTATTTCCCTAGCTTTCCATCACAGTGTTTCTCAAATAATTGACCAAAACTATATTCTTGTCAGAGTTGTACAGCATGGAAACTGACCCTTCAGTTGGTACCAAACATAATCTCAAACTAAACCCATCTCAGCTGCCTGTTGCTGGCCCATATCCCTCCAAACATTTCCTATTCACCTACTTAACCAAATGTCTGAAAAACGTTGTTATTGTACCCACATCCACCCCTTCCTCAAGAAGTTCATTCCACACTCAAACCGCCCTCTGTGTAACAATTTGACACTCATGTCGTTCTTTTGAAGATCTCTCTCCTCTAACCTTAAAAATGTGGACCCTTCTCTTGAGACTCCCCCATCCTGGGGAAAATGCAGCTACCGTTAACTCTATCTAAATCTCTCATTATCTTATAAACTTCTATAAGATCACCTCTCAATCTCGAGGTTCCTGCCATTTTTCAGAACTCAAGCCTTCCATACCCAGCAACATCCTGGTAAATCTCTTCTGAACCCCCTGCAGCTGAATAATATCCTCCCTATAACTGGGTGACCAGAACTGGACAGAGTGTTGCAGAAGAGGCCTCACTAATATTGGTACAATCACAACATGACATCCCAAATCCTACACTCAATGGACTGAGCAATAGTGTGTGTACGTCCCCCCTTGCTGTGTGTGTGTGCGTGTCCCTCCCTTGCTGTGTGTGCATGTGTCCCACCTTTGCCGTGTCTCTGTGTGTCCCCTCTCACATTCTGTGCACATTTCTTTCCCCTCGCCGTTTGTGTGCTTGCCCCTCCTTCCCTATATGTATGTGTGTGTGTGTGTGTGTGTGTTTAAGTGTGTCTCCCTCCCACGCTGTGTGTGTGCGTGTCCCTCCCTTGCTGTGTGCGTGTGTGTGTGTGTGTCCCTCTTGCTGTGTGTGTGTGTGTGCGTGGCCTTTCCTCGCTGCGTGTGCATGTGTCTCCCCCTCGCTGTGTGTGTGTGCCCTCTCTTGCTGTGTGTTTGTTTGTAACCCTCCCTCGCTGTGTGTGCATATCCCTCCCTGGCTGTGTGTGCGTATCCCTCTCTTGCTCTGTGTGAGTGTGTGTGTCCCTGAAGATGTGCACGTGTGTGTGGTCTTCCCTCTTGTGTGTGCATGTGTCTCCCCCTTGCTGTGTTTGCGAGTGTCCCTCTCTTGCTCTGTTTGTGTCTGTGTATTTGTGTGTGTGTCCCTCCCTCGCTGTGTGTGCATGTGTCTCACCCTCGCTGTGTGCGCGTGCGTGTCCCTCCCTCGCCGTGTGTGTGTGCGTGTGTCTCCCCCTCGCTGTGTTTGCGAGTGTTCCTCTCTTGCTCTTTGTGTGCATGTTTGTGTGCGCGTGTCTCTCCCTCGCTGTGTGTGTGTCCCTCTCTCGTTGCGTGTTTCTGTGTTTGTGTGCTTGCGCATGTCCCTCCCTCACTGTGTGTGTCCCCCACTTGCTGTGAGTATGTGTGTCCCTCTTGCAGTGTGTGTGTGTGTCCCTCCCTTGCTGTGTGTGTGTGTGTCCCTCCCTTGCTGTGTGTCTGTTTTTATCCCCTTAACTGTGTGTATGAGTGCGTGTCCCACCCTCGCTTTGTGTGTGTGTGTCCCTCTTGCTCTGTGTGCGCGTGTCACTCCCTCGCTCTTTGTGTGTGTGTCCCTAGTGTGTGTGTCCCTCCATTGCTCTTTGTGTATATCCCCTCACTGTGTGTGCGCTTCTCCCCTCGCTGTGAGTGCATGCCCCCCCTCGCTATGTGTGCGTGTCCTCCCTTGCCGTGTCTGTGTGTGTCCCCTCTCGCTGTGTGTGTGTGCCCCCTCTCAATTTCTGTAAACATGCCCTCCCCCTCGCCGTGTGTGTGCTTGTCCCTCCTTCCCTGTGTGTGCGTGTGCGTGTGTGTGTGTGTGTGTGTGTGTGTCCCACCCTTGCTGTGTATGAAGGTGTCCCTCCCTCGCTGTGTGTGTGCATGTCCTTCCCTTGCTGTGTTTGCGTGCCCCTCCCACGCTGTGTGTGCATGTCGTTCCCTCCCTCTCTCTGTGTGTGCGTGTGTCTGTGTATGTGCGTGCGTGCGCGCTCCTCCCTCGGTGTGTGTGTGTGCGTGTGTCCCTCCCTCGCTCGCTGCGTGTGTGTGTGTGTGTCCCTCCCTTGCTGTGTGTCTGCGGGTAACCCCCTCACTCTGTGTAGTGTGCATATTCCTCCCTCGCTATGTGTGTGTGTGTCTCTCCCTCACTCTGTGTGTGTGTGTGTGTGTGTGTGTGTGTGTGTCCCTCCCTTGCTGTGTGTCTGCGGGTAACCCCCTCACTGTGTGTGTTTGCGTATTGCTCCCTCGCTGTGTGTGCACGTGTCCCTCCCTTGCTCTGTGTGTGTGTGTGTGTGTATATCTGTGCGTATCCGTCCCTTGTGTGTGTGTATCTGTGCATGTCCTTCACTCGCTTTGCGTGTGTGTCCGTCCCTTGTGTGTGAGTGTGTGCCCACCTTGCTGTGTGCGTGTGTCCCACTCTTGCCATGTCTGTGTGTCCCCTCTCAATTCCTGTGCACATGCCCCCCTCCGCCTCGACGTGTGTGCTTGTCCCTCCTTCGCGGTGTGCGTTTGTCCCTCCTTCACAGTGTATGTGCATGTCCCTCCCTCACTGTGTGTCTGCGTGTATTCCCCTCACCATAGGTGTGTGTGCGCGTCTCTCCCTTGCTCTGTGTTTGTGTTTGTGTTTGTGTGTGTGTGTGTGCGTGTCCCTCCTTCGCTTTATGTGTGCGTGTCCCCGTCCCTCGCTGTGTGTATGTGCGCGTCCCTCCCTCGCTGTGTGTGTGTGTCCCCATCCCTCGCAGTGTGTGTGTGTCCCTCCCTCGCCGTGTGTCTGTCTGTATTCCCCTCACTGTGTGTGTTTGCGTGTCCCTCCTGTGCTTTGCGTGTGTGTGTCCCTGTCCCTCTCTGTGTGTGTCCCTCCCTCGCCGTGTGTCTGCGTGTATCCCCCTCACTGTGTGTATGTGCGTGTCCCTCCATCGCTGTGTGTGTGTGTGTGTGTGTGTGTGTGTGTGTGTGTGTATGTTTGTGCGTGTCCCTCCCTCTCAATTTGTGTGCACATGCCCTCCCCCTCGCAGTGTGTGTGTGCTTGTTCCTCCTTTGCTGTGTGTCCCTCCCTCGCTGTGTGTGTGTGTGTGTGTTTGTCCCTTCGCTGCGTGTCTATGTGTGTCCCTCCCTCGCTGTGTGTGTTTGTCTGTCCCTCCGTGTGTGTGCGTGTCTCTTCCTCGTTGTGTTTGTGTGCGCGGCCCCCCTTGCTGTGTGTGTGTGTCCCTTCCTTGCTGTGTGTGTGCGTGTCCCTTCCTCGCTGTGTGTGTGCGTGCATGTCCCTTCCTCGCTGTGTGTGTGCGTGTCACCCTCGCTCTGTTTGCTTGTCCCTCCCTTGCTGTGTGCATGTGTCCCTCCCTTGCTGTGTGCATGTGTCCCTCCCTCGCTGTGTGCGTGTGTCCCTCCCTCACTGTGTGTGTGCATGTCCTCCCCTCACTGTGTGTGTATGTCCTTCCATCGCTGTGTCTGTGTGTGTGTGCGGATGCATGTCCTCCCCCTTCGCTGTGTGTGTCAGTGTCCCTCCCTCGCTGTGTGTGTGTGTGTGTGTGTGTGTCCAAAATTTGCACCATCAGTGGATTGGCCATCATAAATTGACTGTGGTATTCAGGAATGTGTGGTTTAAGTAAGTTCACCACGAGAAATGCAGGGTTTAATGTATAGGTAGAGGGGTGGGTCTGGGTAGGATGCTCTTCAGAGTTTTGGAATGGACTGGTTGGGCCGAATGACCTGGTTGCACACGATGGCGATTCTATTCAGGTTATTGTCCAGCCTTGTCAACCATCCCCGTCTCTTACACCTGGCCTGATCCCCAATATTCTCCTTAACACTGTAATCTCCTCCAACTCTAAAACACTCCTTGCCTATGTAACCTTCTCCAGTCCTTGCAAAGATCGATATGTCTGTCACCTCTTCCTGCTTTTACGACCCTCCCTATAACTCTTACCATTTGGTACAGCACTCCCAATCATTGTTCCCCCTTGAAACTCCCATAAACATTTGTATCTCTGAAAACTCATCTGGACTGTCTCAACTTCCCTTTGACAGTTACATGCTGAGACCTGCTCTATATCAGTGAAGTAATTAAGTCTTGGCAACACTCACTGTTATAATCTCCCTCCAGCCTTCCGGCACCGAGGATCTGTAGAAGGTCTTTTCAACCCGACAGCCATCTCTGTGTCTGTAACCTCCTCCACTCCCCATAATACATTCTCTCTGAGCTCCTCTGTAGTCCACTAAACACTCCCTAACACTGTCTGTATCAGTATAACCTTCTCCAAAAACACAACCTTCCCTATCCGTGTAAATCCCTACACCAGTCCCTATCCCTCTCAGCTCCGTCTAACAATACAACCCTCCATGTCTGTGTATTCACCATCAGTCCCTACCCACCTCCCTATCTGTGTAACCTTCTCCATGCATTTTTGCTTCAGTCTCATCAACTGTCCCTGTCGGTGTAACCTCTTCCAGACGTGAAAACTCTCCTCTTTTTGACTTACTCAGACCACACAACCCTCACTATCTATAACCTCCTCCAGTCTGAGAAACCTACCTCTGCAAATTGCTCCAACTCTTCCACTCTCCATAAGCTCCTGCAGCTCTTACATCCCTCCCTATCTACCAAATCTCTTCCATTCCCTAAACACCAACAGTCTGTGGAGACCCGACCACCATCCCTATCAGCATAATCCTCTCAGGTCTCTGCAGTAACCCTGATCTGTCGAACTCACTCCATGCCTGTGCCTCTCCCAATCCAGTCCCTACAAAACCCACTATCTATTGAACACCCTCCTGTCACTATCACCCCCATGTCAATGTAAGCTCCTCCTGTGTCTCCACCATCTACCCATCTCCATAACATTGTCCAGCTCTTACACCACTATCTGTTTAAACGTCACCTACCTCTACAACTTCCTCCTGTTTGTGCTATGCTCCCTTATCTGTGAAACTGTTTCTGACCAAAATTGTTATCCCAGTCTCTGAAAAGCAATCCACATTCCACAATCACTATAACCCCCAGAACCAAAGCCTTCCTATGTCTATAAACATCTTCAGTCACGACTACCCTGCATATCTCTGTTTGTTCTTCCAGTCGATACAAACCTCTTTATCTCTGTAATCTGCTCAGCTCCCTAAAACACTCTCTGTCTGTGATCCAGCCCTGGCCTACAAACATCCTTATCCCTGTAAACTTCTCCATCCCTCCCAACATTCCCATCTCCATGAACCCCTGTCAGCCCTACAGCTCTCCACATTTCTGTAACCTCCTGTGGGTCTCTGGTCCTCCCTCCCTTTGAAAGCACCTCCAGTCCCCACCTCCCTTCCAATCTGGGTCCGCTGCTCCAGATCAGACCATTGCTGTCTCTGTAAACACCTGCCCTCCTGCCAACTCGTCCCATTTGTGTAACCTCGTTCAGGCCCCATACTCTCCAGCTTCCTGAATTCTCTTCCTGCATTGCAACCAAAACCACATGTTTATGTAATATCCCCCAGTGCTTACACCCTCCCCAACTCAGTAACCACTTACAGTCCTAACAAACCACCTAAACTGTGAAACCTCTCATTTCCCTACAGTCCTCCCTCCCTCCCTCCTCAAATGCCTTCATCACCATGAAACCTCACAATTACTGAAGCCACCTTTTGGCACTGCAAACCTCCTAATGTCTGCAAAATCCTCCTGTCCTGATATTCCTCTGTCTCTCTGTAACCCCCACCACCCTCCAGTGCCCTTCTGGGGAACATGGCAGAGGAGGGAAGACTTGGAAAGTCCGATTCATGTTACGGAGGTAGAATTCTGGGAACTACAGATTTGGTCTAATGTCTGTGGTGTGCAGATTATTGGCGAGGACTCTAAAGACAGGATTTATGACGACTTGGAAAACCATAGTTAAATTAGTGACAGTCAGTATGGGTTTGTGAGGGGCAGGTCATACCTCACAAACCTTACTGAATTCTTTCAGGATATGGCAGAATACGTTGATGGCTCATTCAGAAAAGAAGGATGATTGGGATACAGGGAAATCTGTCTGTCTGGATACAGAATTGGATGGCCCAGTGAAGACAGAGTATGGCGGCAGATGGACAGTATTGAGCCTGGAGCTCAGTGACCAGTGGGGTTCTGTAACAATCAGCTCCGGGACTCTGCTCTCTGTGATTTTTGTAAATGACTTGGATGTGGATGTTGGAGAGTGGGTTAGTAAGTTTGCCAATAACGTGAAGGTCGGTGGAGTGGTGGGGAATGTGGAGGGCTGTTGTAGGTTGCAATGGGACTTTGACAGGACGCAGAGCTGGGCTGGAAGTGCCAGATGGAGTTCAATCTGGAAAAGTGTGAAGTGATTCATTCTGGAAGGTCGAATTTGAATATAGAATACAGGGTGAAAGGCAGAATATGTGGCAGTGTGGAGGAACAGAGAGACCATGGGGTCCGTGTCCATAGCTCTCTCAAAATCGCCACACACGTTGGTAGGGTTGTTAAAAAGGCATATGTTGTGTTGGCTCTCCGTAGAAGGGGATTGACTGTAAGAGCCGTGAGGTTTTACTACATCTTTATAGCGTCCTGGTGAGACTACACCTGGAATATTGTGTTCAGTTTTGGTGCCCTGTTTACAGGAAGGGTGTGCAAGTTTTAGAGAGCGTACACAGGAGATTTACCAAGTTGCTGCCTGTAATGGAGGGCAGTTCTTACGGAGAAAGGTTGAGGGAGGTAAGGCTTTTTTCATTGGAGTGAATAAGGGGACGGGGCAACTTTGTGGAGGTGAACAAGATGATGAGAGGCACAGAGTGAGTGAATAGTCAGAGACTTTTCCTCCTATGGCATAAATGACTATTACAAGGCGGCATAATTTTAAGGTGATTGGTGGATGGATAAGAGGATAGAGGTAGGAATGGTACGTGGTAGAGGTAGGTAAGAGGTACGTGGTAGGAATGCACTGCCAATGGTGGTAGTAAAATTAGATACTTTCGGAACATTTAATAGACTCTTGGACAGACACATGGATGACAGTAAAATGAAGGGTATGTAGTTTATTTTGATCTTACAGTTGGATAAAAGGTTGGCATGAAATCATGTCCGAAGGGTCTTGGGCTGAACTGTTCTGTGTTGTGTGTTCTGTCTGGTAAACTGGGTAATAAGCTCAGATCAGTGTAAAAATTATATGGCATTCAGGAGGAGCTAGTGAACTGGATACAAAATTTGCTTGATGGTTGTAGACAGAGGGTGGTGGGAGACATATTGTTTTTCTGACTGGAGGCATGTAACCAGCGGTGGAGTGGGCCCACTGTTGTTTGTCATTTGGATAAATGGTTTGGATGGGAAAATTGGTTTCCTGGAAAGTAATTGTTTTGGGTGACACTGAAGTTGGTGGTAAAGCGGTCAGTGGAGAAGGTTATCTATGATACAACAGGATGAACAGTACTGCTGGGATAGTGGGCTGAAGAATAGCGGATGGAGTTTAATTAGATAAATGTGAAGTGTTCCATTTTGGAGAAATAAGCCAGGGTGGGACTTAACTAAACTCCTCTTCCAATATCAATGCTGTCCGTGTGATTGTCCCAGATTATACAAATATTGAAGTTTTCCAAAATTATCACAATGCCTTTGTTAAAAAATTCCAGTGAGTTCCTGGTAAATGCAGTGATGAGCAATGAAATGCTGTTCGGTGACTAAAACTGTTCTGCTGCTCGTGTCCTTGACAAGTAGTAGCCAGAATTTACATTCAGACTGACTCTACTTCATGATCTCCAGCCAAATGCTTTCTCTGTAATGTCTTTGTTATACATTATTGTTAGCGTTGCCCATTTTGCCTGAGTTTGCACAAATTGTGAACCACTGAATATTTTTGTTCACCCTATATCCATGTCTCGCTGGTGTCTAAATCTCTCTTATCTCTGTGTCACCAATCCATCGACCTTATTGCAGCAACGTTTGTCCATTCAAAAAAAAACATAATACACTCTCTTCCATAATTTTCTGTCACAAATCTATTTGCTGATGTACCGTTTTAGTTAAACTCTGTCCCATCCTGATCCTTTCTGCTTGTCTTCAGCCACATTCCCATGCTGTTCCATTGCTTTACCTTTTCCCTTTGGATTTGGAAAGCTCCTTTCACCTGAACCCTGTCCCAACATCCTCTCTGTCAGTTTAAAGCCCTGTCCATAAACCTACCGACATGATTGGCCAGGACACTGCTCCCAGCACAGTTCCAGGGGGACCATCCTAATAGATTTTTTTAAAATCAGGTGTGGGGTGTGTGAGTCTCTGACTGACCAGCCTTTCTTGCCCACTCCCAGAAGCCCTTGAACTGAGTGACTTGCTCAGCCATTTCAGAGGATAATTGAGAGGCAAACACTTTGCTGTGGGGATGTCGTGCAGATCACGTGAGGATAGGCAGATGTCCTTCTCTAAAGGATAAGTGTTTGGATTTGTTGTACATCAGTAATGGTTTCATACTTATTTGTGGATTGTTAATTATTATTTTTAAAATTATTGATTTCAAATGTCTCCTTTTCAGATGGTGGGATTCAATCCTGCCTCCCTTGAACATTAGCTGAGGTTTTGGATGCATTCTCTCGCAATAATACCACTCGGCCATTACTTCACCTGCTCACTGGGTGCTCATCCCTGAGCACTGATACCAGGGCATCATGAAGCTAAACCCATTCTTCCAACATGACTGTGTGATCCTGACATCTTCCAGCAATCTGGGACTATTACTTAATATCACTCCATTTTCCCGATATCTGTGGGACTCAGTGCCATTCTCCATGTGTAATCCTCACTGCATCTGTTTAATTTCCCATTCTGTCTGTTCCTCTCTCTCCTGTAGGTATTCAGGAAAGTCCTGACTCAATAGCGTTCCCAGCTGCTGGGTGGATCGTCCATCACCTCATTGAATGCAGTTGGTCTGCCAGAGAGAGACAAAGGGAAAGGAGATCTGGAGCCTTCAATAAATCCTGTAGTGAAGTAAGGTTACCCACAGTGCACAGAGCAAAGAACAATGAGAGGGCTCCAACCATTTGTGAACACAACATGACATCGATACAGTGCTGGAGCACAGTACACACACACACCCCAGGCTCAATCCCCACCCCAATGTAAGTTCTGTTATATTAAAACTCACTACTCTACAACAGTGTATCTATGGCATGCCTTGTGGTCCAGTGTCTTCAATAATTTTTAATTCCTATAACAGATCCTATCGCTGTAACCTCCTCTCTTCCGATAGTCCCTCCACATATTTGAAATGTACTGCATTCCAGACTACCATCCCTAACCCTGTAACTTGCTTCAGTGTCTACAACATGCCTTATCTCGGTAGTCTCCTCCTCCAATAAGGTAAAAACAAGGACTGCAGATGCTGGAAACCAGAGTCTAGATTAGAGTGGTGCTGGAAAAGCACGGCAGGTAAGGCAACATCCGAGGAACAGGAAATCGACGTTTTGGGCAAAAGCCCTTCACCAGGAACAGAGGCCGGGAGCCTGCAGAGTGAGGAGATAAATGAGAGGGGGGTGGGGATGGGAGAAAGTAACATAGAGTACAATAGGTGAATGGGATGGGGAAGGAGGTGATAGGTCAGAGTGGAGGATGGGGGAAGGTAGCAAAGAGTACAATGAGTGAATGGGGGTGGGGAAGAAGGTGATAGGTCAGAGTGGAAGATGTGGGAAGGGAGCAAAGAGTACAATGGGTGAATGGGGGTGGGGATGGGGTTGATAGGTCAGAGAGGAGCGTGGAATGGATAGGTGGGAAGGAAGATAGGCCAGTAGGACAGGTCATGAGGGCGGTGCTGAGCTGGAAGGCTGGAGGTGGGTGAGATGGGGGAAGGGGAAATGAGGAAACTGGTGAAGTCCACATTGATGCCCTGGGGTTGAAGTGTTCCGAGGCGGTAGGTGAGGCTTTCTTCCTCCAGGCGTCGGGTGGTGAGGAAGTGGCGGTGGAGGAAGCCCAGGACCTGCATGTCCTCAGCAGAGTGGAAGGGGGAGTTGAAATGTTGCTTCACAGGGCGGTGGGGTTGATTGGTGTGGGTGTACCAGAGATGTTCCCTAAAGTACTCTGCTAGGAGGTGTCCAGTTTCCCCAATGTAGAGGAGACCACATCGGGAGCAACGAATACAATAAATGATATTGGTGGATGTGCAGGTAATACTTTTGATGTGGAAGGCTCCTTTGGGGCCTTGGATGGTGGTCAGGGGAGAGGTGTGGGCGCAGGTTTTGCAATTCCTGCAGTGGCAGGAGAAGGTGCCAGGAAGGGAGGGTGGGTTTTTGGGAGGCAGGGAATTGACTAGGTGGTCACGGAGGGAATGGTCTTTGCGGAAAGTGGAGAGGGGTGGGGAGGGAAATATATCCCTGGTGGTGGGGTCCGTTTGGAGGTGGCAGAAATGGCGGTGGATGATTTGGATTATGCAAAGGTTGGTCGGGTGGAGGGTGAGCACCAGAGGTGTTCTATCCTTGTTACAGTTGGAGGGGTGGGGTCTGAGGGCGGAGTGGCGGGATGTGGACGAGATGCGTTGGAGGGCATCTTTTACCACGTGGGAAGGGAAATTCCCATCTCGATAGAAGGAGGCTTTTTTTTGTGTTCTGTGGTGGAACTGGCCCTCCTGGGAGCAGGTACGGCGGAGGCGGAGGAATTGGGAGTAGGGGTTGGGAAGTTTGCAGGTGGTAGGGTGGGAAGATGTGTAATCTAGGTAGCTGTGGGAGTCGGTAGGTTTGTAAAAAATGTCGGTGTCAAGTTGGTAGTCATTAATGAGGATTGAGAGGTCCAGGAAGGGGAGGGAGGTGTCTGAGATGCTCCAGGTAAATTTAAGGTCAGGGTGGAATGTGTTGGTGAAGTTGATGAATTGCTCAAACTCCTCGAGGGAGCACGAGGTGGCGCCAATGCAGTCATCAATGTTGCGGAGGAAGACATGGGGAGTGGTGCCAGTGTAACTACGGAAGATGGACTGTTCTACGTAGCCAACAAAGAGACAGGCAGAGCTGGGGCCCATACGGGTGCCCATGGCTACCCCTTTGGTCTGGAGGAAGTAGGACGATTTGAAGGAAAAATTGTTAAGGGTGAGGACAAGTTCAGCCAAACGAATGAGAGTGTCGGTGGAAGAGTACTGTTGTGGACGTCGGGAGATGAAGAAACGGAGGGCTTGGAGGCCCTGGTCATGGTGGATGGAGGTGTAGAGTGATTGGATATCCATTGTGAAGATGAGGCGTTAGGGGCTGGGGAAACGGAAGTCTTGGAGGAGTGGAGGGTGTGAGTGGTGTCTCGAATGAATGTGGGGAGTTCCTGGACTAGGGGGGATAGGACAATGTCGAGGTAGGTAGACATGAGTTCAGTGGGGTAGGAGCATGCTGAGACAATGGGTCGGCCAGGGTGGTCAGGCTTGTGGATCTTGGGAAGGAGGTAGAACCGGGCAGTGGGGGATCCCAGACAATGAGGTTGGAAGCTGTGGGTGGGAGATCTCCTGAGGTGATGAGTTTCTGTCTGCTCTGGGAGATGACGGTTTGGTGATGGGAGGTGGATCATGGTAGAGGGAGTGGTAGGAGGAGGTGTCTTTGAGTTGGCATCATGGCTTCAGCAGTGTAGAGGTCAGTGCACCAGATTCCCACTGCACCCCCTTAATCTGCTGGTTTGATGTTGAGGTCAGTATTGGAGCAGAGGAAGTGGAGGGCTGCACGTTGTGAGGGTGAGAGGTTGGAGTGGGGAAGGGGGTAGATAGGTTGAGGCGGTTAATGTCTCGGTAGAAGTTGGAAATGAAGAAATCGAAGACAGGTAAAAGGCCAGCGCGGGGTGTCCAGGTGGATGGAGTGTATTGGAGGGCGGCAAAGGGGTCCTCAGAAAATAGGCGGGAGTTTTCATTGTAAAAGTAAGCTCTGAGGCAGAGGCAGTGGAAGAAGTGTTTGATGTCACGGCATGTATTAAATTCATTGATGTGTGGATGGAGGGGGATAAAGGTGAGTCCTTTGCTGAGGACTGATCATTCGTCCTCAGTGAGGGGGAGGTCAGGGGAAATGGTGAAAACTCAGCAGGACTGGGAGCTGGGACGTGGCGTAGTTGTGGAGCTGGGGGAGGTGACGCAGCCTGTAACTGGAGTGGGTGTGGTGTTAGGGGGAATGGGGATGGAGTCATGAGCAGGGGTGGTGTTCCCCTCAGGGTTCTGGGGGCAGGGATGGTGACGGTGGGACCTGGGGGTGGTGTCAGCAGAATGCTGGTGAGTGGCGTTGGTGGGGGCGGAAGTGGTGGCAAACATGGCAGTGGGGGGGGGGGCGTGGAAGTCACTGAGTGTGTGTCATCAGCGATGATGTGAGGGGCGGAAGTGATGTTGCTTGTGGTGTATGAGGAATTGTGAGGGGCGGAAATGGCATTTACTTTATTTTAACCAATAATTTCCTGTCATAGATCAGTTTGATAATGTCGTATTTTAATTAAACTCAGTCCCTTAGTGTTTCTTTCTTTTGGTCTTCATTCATATCTCCATGGTGTTCCAATATTTCAACCTTTCTCTTTGGACTTGGGAATTTCCATTCACCTCAGACCTGTCCCCCTCCTCATCTGTGTCCGTTTATAGCACACTGCATAATCCTGGTACCAGAGGAGCCTATCCCAATAAAATAGCTCAGTCTTCCGAGAACTGGTAGCAGTGCTCACTGGTCAGAACCACTTCTGATAATATCATTGTGTGATCCTGATACATTCCTGCACTCTGCTGATATCACTGTCTCTCTCCATGTGGTATCCCTCACTGTGTGGGTCTAATTGCTGTCTCTGTCAGTATCTCTCGCTCTTGCAGCTACTCCAGATACTGAACCAGCAGCATTCTCCACTCCAGAGGGAAGCTACTGCACATGCCATGGATGGAGACGAGGAATTTCCATATATCTGTGGGACTCAGTGCCATTCTCCATGTGTAACCTTCATTGCATTAGTCTAATTTCCCATTCTGTCTACTTCTCTGTCTCCTGTAGGTATTCCTGATGTCCTTGACTCAGCAGAATTCCCAATTCCTGAATCGTCCATCACCACATTGAAGACAGTTGGTCAGCCAGAGAGAGATGGAGAGTGAGATCTGGAGCCTTCAGTAAATCCTGCAGCCGGTAAGGTCACTCACAGTAAACAGCACAGGGAGGAGTTAGTGGACTTTAATTCAGATCCTGAGAGTATGATGTAGGAACAATGCTGGGCAAGGAACATGAGAAAATTCTCAGACTTCATTATCACCATCTTGTCTGTAAATTCATCTGTTCCACAGAACCCTCCCTATGTCTGTCAGTTTCTCCATTGTCTGTTTCATTGATACCACTTCCCCTATCTCTATCAGCCCCTACAATCCTGCTTATCCCTGTAAGCTCCTCATATCAGTACAACTCTCCAAGTTTCTGCCTTTGCCTTTAATCCCGGGTTCTGTCACATCTCTCCTTAACTGAAGAAAAAACAACTCTTCAGTTCCTTAAGCCATCCTGGTCAGTGTAGTCCTTTCCAGACCTGAAACACCTCCCTGTCTTTGTGACTTTTTTGAACTCCTACTACCTTCATGATCTCTGTAACCTTCCCGTCACAACAACAAAAAATCTCTGTACCTTAGTAACCTCCTCCAGCTGTGAGACTCCTCCTTGTCTCTGGGCACAGTGCAGAGTGACCCTGCTTCTCTCATAAATTAGTTTCTGCATTTCTAATGATGACTATGAACTCTTCCTGTCTCTAAAACGCACTCAGTCTCTGTAAACTCTGCTGGTCCCGATTGATGTAATTTCCTTCGGTAATTAAAAGCCTTTATACCTTTATTTTCCTCCAGACGCGACCACACAGTTTATTTCTATAACCTCTATGAGTGATAGTGTCATAGAGATGTACAGCATGGAAACAGACCCTTCGGTCCAACCCCTCTCATGCCAACCAGATATCCCAACCCAATCTAGTCCCACCTGCCAGCACCCGGCCCATATCCCTTCCCATTCATATACCCATCCAAATGCCTCTTAACTGTTGCAATTGTACCATCCTCCACCACATCCTCTGGCAGCTCATTCCATACACGTACCACCCTCTGCATGAAAACGTTGCCCTTAGGTCTCTTTTATATATTTCCCCTCTCACCCTAAACCTATGCCCTTGAGTTCTGGACTCCCTGACCCCAGGGAAAAGACTTTGTCTGTTTATTCTATCCTATCCATGCCCCACATAATTTTATAAACCTCTATAAGGTCACCCCTCAGCCTCCGAAGTTCCAGGGAAAACCGCCCCAGCCTGTTCAGCATCTCCCTGTAGCTCAAATCCTCCAATCCTGGAAACATTCTTGTAAATCTTTTCTGAACCCTTTCAAGTTTCACAACAATTCTTCCGATAGGAAGGAGACCGGAATTGCATAAAATATTCCAACAGTGGCCAAACCAATGTCCTGTACAGCTGCAACATGACCTCCCATCTCCTGTACTGAATACTCTGACCAATAAAGGAAAGCATACCAAATGCCGCCTTCACTATCCTATCTACCTGCGACTCTACTTTCAAGGAGCTATGAACTTGCACTCCAATGTCTCTTTGGTCAGCAACGCTCCCTCGGACCTTACCATTACGTGTATAAGTCCTGCTAAGATTTGCTTTCCGAAAATGCAGCACATCGCATTTATCTGAATTAAACTCCATCTGCCAGTTAGTCCATTGGCCCATCTGGTCCAGATCCTGTTGTAACCCTCTTTGCTGTCCACTACACCTCCAATTTTGGTGTCATCTGTAAATTGACAATCCATACCGCTTATGCTCTCATCCAAATCATTTATGTAAATGACAAAAAGTAGAGGGCCCAGCACTGATCCCCGTGGCACTGCACTGGTCACAGGCCTCCAGTCTGAAAAACAGCCCTCCACCACCACTCTATCTTTTACCGTTGAGCCAGTTCTGTATCCAAATGGCTAGTTCTCCCTGTATTCCATGAGTTTTAACCTTGCTAATCAGTCTCCCACGGGGAACCTTGTCGAATGCCTCACTGAAATCCATATAGATCACATCTATCACTCTGCCCTCCTCAATCTTCTTTGTTACTTCCTTAAAAAACTCGATCAAGTTTGTGAGACATGATTTCCCACGCACAAAGCCATGTCGACTATTCCTAATCAGTCCTTGCCTTTCCAAATACATGTGCATCTTGTCCCTCAGGATTCGCTCCAACAACTTACCCACCGCCGAGGTCAGGCTCACCGGTCTATAGTTCCCTGGCTTGTCTTTACCACCCTTCTTAAACAGTGGCACCACGTTGGCCAACCTCCAGTCTTCAGCATCTCACCAGAGGGCACCTGTGACTATCGATAACACAAATATCTCAGCAAGAGACCCAGCAATCACTTCTCTAGCTTCCCACAGAGTTCTAGGGTACACCTGATCAGTTCCTGGGGGTTTGTCCACCTTTAACCGTTTCAAGACATCCAGCACTTACTCCTCTGTAATCTGGATGTTTTGCAAGATCTCGCCATCTATTTCCCTACAGTCTTTATCTTCCATATGCTTTTCTACAGTAAATACTGATGCAAAATATTCATTTAGTATCTCTACCACTTTCTGCGGCTCCACACAAAGGCTGCTTTGCTGATCTTTGTGGGGCCCTATTCTCTCCCTAGTTACCCTTTTTTCCTTAATATATTTGTAAAAACCCTTTGCATTCTCCTTAATTCTAGTTGTCAGACCTATCTCATGTCCGCGTTTTGCCCTCCTGATTTCCCTCTTAAGTGTACTCCTACATCCTTTATAATCTTCTAAGGATTCACTCGATCTATCCCGTCTATACCTGACATATGCTTCCTTCTTTTTCTGAGCCAAACACTCAATTTCTTTAGTCATCCAGAATTCCCAATACTTACCAGCCTTCCCTTTCACCCTGACAGGAATATACTTTCACTGGACTCTTGTTATCTCATTTATGAACGCTTGCCATTTTCCAGCCGTCCCTTTAGCTGTGAACATCTGCCTCCAATCAACATTCAAAAGTTCTTGCCTAATACCGTCAAAATTGGCCTTTCTCCAATTTAGGACTTCATATTTGGTCTATCCTTTTCCATCACTATTTTAAAACAAATAGAATTATGGTCGCTGGCCCCAAAGTGCTCCCCACTGACTCTCACTCACCTGCCCTGCCTTATTTCCTAAGAGTAGGTCAAGGTTTGCACCTTCTCTAGTAGGTACATCCACATAATGAATAAGAAATTTGTCTTGTACACACTTAAGAAATTCCTCTCCATCTAAACCTTTAACAATATGGCAGTCCCAGTCAATGTTTGGAAAATTAAAATCCCCTACCATACCTACACTATTATTCTTACAGATAGCTGAAATCTCCTTACAAGTTTGGTTCTCAATTTCCCTCTGACTATTGGGGGGTCTATAATACAATCCCAATAAGGTGATCATCCCGTTCTTATTTCTCAGTTCTACCCAAATAACCTCCCTGGATGTATTTCCAGAAATATCCTCCCTCAGCACAGCTGTAAACGCTATCCCTTATCAAAAATGTCACTCCCTCTCCTCTCTTGCCTCCCTTTGTACCCTTCCTGTAGCAGTTGTATCCTGGAACATTCAGCTGCCAGTCCTGCCCATCCCTGAGCCATGTTTCCGTAATTGCTACGAGATCCCAGTCCCATGTTCCTAACCATGCCCTGAGTTCTTCTGCCTTCCCTGTTAGACTCTTTGCATTGAAATAAATGCAGTTTAATTTATTAGTCCTACCTTGTCCCTGCCTGCCCTGACTGACTCACTTCTGTTCTCAGCTCAGATCGAGCTCCCAAAATCCTTCCTGTGATTGTTACCACATCCCATCCCTGCATTCCTCCAAAACCCCTGTAAAGTCCTCCCCTTCCTAAAACCCACCCAGGATCTGTGAACTGCCCCAGCTTCCACAACCCTCCCTATCTCTGTAAGACAGCCCCCACCCACTCCCGTCTGAGTTACTACAACCCGCTGTATCACTAAATGCCAGTAGTCACTATAATATCAGAGTAAAGTGTGAAAACAGGAATACTGTACTGGGTTAAATGATCAGTCGTGATCATTTTGAATGGTGGGACAGACTCTGTGGTCAAATTTTTGATACCTGCTCTTCTTTCCTGCGCTTCTCTATAAACTTACTATCCATATAACCTCCTTCAGTCCCCACAGCCCTCCCTATCTCCATAAACTCCTTCAGTCCCCACGACTCTTGCTATCCATATAACCTGAATCATTCCCCACAAACCTCCCTAACTCCATAACATCCAAAAGGCCCCACGACCCTCCCTATCTCCATAATCTCATCCAGACCCAACGACCCTCCCGTTCAGAGTAACCTCCTTCAATCCCCATGATCCTCCTGATCTGTGCAACCTCCTTCAGGCCCAACAGCCCTGCAGATCTTTTTGGCCCCTTTCAGGCCCCACATCACTCCCTGTCTCCATAATGTCCTTCAGTCCCCACGACCCTCCCTAATTCCAACACCTCTATTACCTGCTGACCCTGTGAGCCACCTTTTTCAGATTGATAAACACGAACTCCCACAACCCTTTCTGTTGCCAGTCTGAAACCAAACCGTGTTAGCCTGATAGTTGGTCGGGAGCTGAAATATGTTTGAAAGGATATGTCAATGAACAATAACTGGACCGTTACAAATGCTTTCAATAAAAGGACAATGTGTTTTTGAGCCTGTTGGATTTTCTTTTTGTTGATGAGAATATAAATGGCAGAGTAGATACGGGTGTAGGGGTGGTTGTACCGAGGATACGGTTTATTTGAATTTTCAGAAACCTTTACACAAGTTTCAATAAGGGCTAAGGAGTAACTTGGTAGAGAATAGGGCACCTTAACTGTCAGGAGATGGGTGAGATATTAGACAAAATAGCGTTGTCAGAATTTACTGTGGCGAAAGACATGGAAGCTCGGGAACTTGGGGAAATAAATAGTGATGTCTTGGAAAGATTCCTCACCAGAGAAGAGAAAGTGCTGGAATCTTAAAACAAATAAAGTTCGATCAATCCTTAGCAGCTCGTTAGGTCTATCCTTGAATATTATGGGAAGCTAGGGAAGAGATTGCAGTGTCCCTAACAGAGATATTTATTTTATCAATACACACAATGAGTTCCCGGAAGACTGGAGGGCGGCTAGTGCTATTTCATCACTTATGGCCTGCAGTGAGAAGCCAGGAAATCACAGCCCCGTGAGCCCAATGCTGGGTAAGTTGTTGGAGGAGATTCTGAGAGAATGGAGCTACATATATTTGGAAAGGCAAGGGCTAATTAGAGATAGTCAGCATGGCTTTGTGAGTGGTAAACCGTGTTTCACAAACCGGATTGACTCTTCGAGGAGTTGACCAAGAGATAGATGAAGGCAGTGCACTCAGCGTTGTCTACATGAACTTCAGCAAAGCATTTGATAAGGTTCCAAGGGATGTAGAACATCTAGTCAAGAGGAAGAAAGAAGCAAACTTAAGTTTGAGGAACCAAGGATCAGAAGCAGGGCTCTAGAGAGTTACATGGGGCAGCACGGTGGCTCAATGGTTAGCACTGCTGCCTCACAGCGATTTCAATTCCAGCCCCAGGCGACTGTCTGTGTGGAGTTTGCACATTCTCTCCAGGTCTGCGTGGGTTTCCGACAGGTGCGCCAGTTTCCACCCACAGCCCAAAGATGTGCAGGTTAGATGAATCAGCCATGCGTTGTTCAAGAAAGGGAATAGAGATAATCCTGGGAATCACAGACCCATCAGTCTTCTGTCTGTGATGTGCAGATTATTGGAGACTCTGAGATACAGGATTTATGATTCCTTGGAAACCCATAGTTTGATTAGAGGAAGTCATCATGACTTTGTAAGGGACAGGTCATGCCTCACAAATCTTATTGAATCCTTTGAGAATGTGACAAAACATATTTATGGCTCATTGAGAAAGTACAGAGCATGGGATACAGGGAAACCTGCCTGTTTGGATAGAGAATTCCTGGCCCATAGAAGACAGAGGATGATGACCGATGGAAATCATTCAGCCTGGAGCTCAGTGACCAGTGGTTTTCTGCAGGGGGAGGTAAAAAATCTCTGCTTTTTGTGATTTTATGAATGACTTGGATGTGTGAGTGGAAGAGTGCATAAGTAAGTTTGATCATGACACGAAGGTTGGTGGAATGGTGAATATTGTGGATGCCTGCTGGAGGTTGCAATGGGACATTGACAGGATGTAGAGCTGGGCTGAGAAGTGGCAGATCTGGAAAAGTGTGAAGTGATGCATTTTGGAAAGTGAGACTTGAATGCAGAATACAGGGGTAAAGGCAGAATACTGAATAGTGTGGAGGAACAGATGAATTTTAGATTTCATGACCAGAGTTCCATCAAATTTGCCACCAAGCCGATAGTGTTATTAAGAAAGAATATGTTGTATTGGCTTTCATTAGCTGGGGGATTGAGTTTTAAAGCCATGAGGTTATGCTGCAGCTCTATACAGTCCTGTTTAGATCCCAATCAGATTATTGTGTTCAGTTTTGATCCCTTCATTACAGGAAGGATGTGGAAGCTTTAGAGAGGGTAAAGAGGAGATTTACCAGGATGCCACCTGGACTGGAGAGCATGTCGTATGAAGAAAGGTTGAGGGAGCTAAGGCTTTTCTCATTGGAGTGAAGAAGAGTGTGGTGTGATATGGTAGAGGTGAACAAGATGGTATGAGGCAAAGATAGAATGAACAGTGAATGAACCTCTTTATCCCATGGCATACATGGTACAAGGGGGCATAATTGTAAGGTGATTGGAGGATGGGTAAGGGGATATTTCAGATGTAGGTTCTTTACACAGAGAGTGGTGGGTGATTGGAACGGGACACTTTAACAGACTCTTGGATAGGCAAAATTAAGGGTATGTAAATTAGTTTGATCTTACAGTCGGGTAAAAGATGGGCATGGCATCATGGCCGAAGGGTCTTGTGCTGTACTGTTCTGTGTTCTATGTTCTGTATGGTAAACTGGGTAATAAGCTCAGATCAATGTAAAAGGATATGTCATTCAGGAGGAGCTAGTCAACTGGTTACAAAATTGGGCTTGATGGTGGAGACAGAGGGTGATGGGAGACATGTTGACTTACTGACGGGAGACATGTGACCAGCGGTGAAGTGGGTCCCCTGTTGTTTGTCATTTGGATAAATGGTTTGGATGGGAATATTGGTTTTGTGGTAAGTTTTTTGAGTGATACTGAAATTGGTGGTAAAGTAGACAGTGAAGAGAGTTATCTATGATACAACAGGATGAACAGTACTGCTGGGATAGTGGGCTGAAGAATAGCAGATGGAATTTAATTAGATAAATGTGAGGTGTTCCATTTTGGTGAAACAAACCAGGGTGGGACTTGTACAGTTAATGTTTGGACCCTGGGTAGTGTTGTCAGTCAGAGACCTAGGGATGCAGGTAGACAGTTCTTTGTAAGTAGTGTCACAGGTAGACAGGTTGGTGAAGCAGGCGTTTGGGGTGGTTACCTTCTTTGGGCAGAGCATTGAGAGTAGAAGTTGGGATGTCATGTTGTGGCTGTACAGGACATTGGTGAGGCCACCATAAAAGCATTGTTGACCAGTAGGAAGTACTCATCTGGTTCACTTACGTCCTTTAGAGAAGAACATCTGACATTCTAACCTGGTCTGGCCTGCACGTGACACCAGACCCACAGCAATATGGCTGATTCTGTGCTATACTCTGGGTAATTAGCAGTGGGGTAAAGAATGTTGGTCCAATCAGCGACATCCTCATCCCATGAATGAATAAATAAATATATATATATATATCCCTCCCTACCTCTGCAAACCCCTCCAGTTGCAACAATCTGTACTGGCTTTGTAACAGCGTTCAGACCCTGACCCCTCTCTGTAACACTCTCCCCACCTCCAGCACCTTCAGCTCTCCCAGTTCCTTTTGTGACATAAAACCTTGACAATTTTTTCCTCTTCCATCTGACCACCTGCTGCGAGCAGACCCTTTGCAATCCCTTTAAAACTTACTCCTAAAACATTCTCTCTCTTCAGGATTTTAAGTACTTTTTGGTGATCCTCTAAGCCCGATAATCTAATATGATCTTTTTTACTTGAGTGAGGGACCGATGGGGATTTCTTGCTGAGGATTTGTCTGTTTCAATGGAATGTCCTTTTGTTGAGTGTTTTACACTGCTCCTTCTAATGTTCTCCACTGTTCATTTACAGGCACATATTTCAGTCTGTTTAGCCTGTTTACCTTGGTCAGTTCTCCTCTCAAACTCATGTCATTGGTTATTTTTGTTTCTAGTTGTAGCTTGTCCTTTCTGTGATTCACTTTAAAACTTTATATTTCTTTAAATTACACTTTATCACAATTTTGCAGAGGATCTCTCCAGGTGATATTACTCATTTACTAAGTTTCATCACACAATGGTCGCTCTGAGATAGTTATGTCCCTCGCCAGTTGCACAATTTGTTATTCAAAGAAACACTGAAAACTAATTTTCTGAACTCCTCTTCCAATATCACTCTTGTCAGTGTGACTGTCCCACATTTTGTGAATATTGATGTTTCCCAAAATTATCACAATGTGTTTGTTAAAAAATTTCCAATGAGTTCCTGTGGCTAAAACTGTTCTGCTGCTTATGTCCTTGGCAAGCAGTAGCCAGAATTTACATTCAGACTGATTCTACTTCATGATCTGAGACCAAATGCTTTCTCTGTGATGCCTTTGTTATCCATTATTGTTAGTGTTACCCATTTTGCCTGAGTTTCCGCAAGGTTGTGATCCATTGAATATTTATGTCCACCATTTGTTCACCCTGTAACCATGTCTCTCTGTTGTCTAAACCTCTTTTATCTCAGTGTCACAAATCCATCTACCTTATTGATAAGACTTCGTCCATTGAAAAAAAACATAATTTACTCTTTCCCACAATTTCCTGTCACAAACCTATTCACTGAAGTACAGTTTTAGTTAATCGCTGTCCCCATCCTGTTCCTTTTTGATTACCTTCAGCCACATCCACATACTGTTCCGATGCTTCACCTTTTCTCTTTGAATTTGGAAAGCTCCTTTCAGCTGAACCCTGTCCCTGCATCCTCTCTGTCAGTTTAAAGCCCTGTCCATAAACCTACTGTCATGATTGGCCAGGACACTGCTCCCAGCACAGTTCCAGTGGGACCATCCTATTGGATTTTTTTATAAATCAGGTATGGGATGTGGGTGTCTCTGTCTGACCAGCCTTTATTGCCCAGCCCTAGCTGCCCATGAGCTGAGTAGCTTGCTTGGCCATTTCAGAGGACCATTGAGAGGCAAACACTTTGCTGTGGGTATGTCGTGCAGACCACGTGAGGATGATCAGATCTCGTTGTTGAAGGGGCAAGTGGGCGGCAAGGTGGCTCAGTGATTAGCACTCCTGCCTCACATATCCAGGGTCCCAGGTTCGATTCCAGCCGCGGTCGACTGTGTGGAGTTTGCACCTTCTCCACTTGTCTGCGTGAATTGCCTCTGGATGCTCCGGTTTCCTCCCACAGTCCAAGGACGCGCAGGTCAGGCGAATTGGCCGTGCTAAATTGCCCATAATGTTAGGTGTATTAGGTCGAGGGAGATGGGTCTGAGTGGGTTACTCTTTGGAGGGATGGTGTGGACTAGTTGGGTCAAAAGGCCTGTTTCCACACTGTAGGGAATCAAATCTAAGGGATTGTGATTTTTGTACATCAGCAATGGTTTCATATTTGTTTATGGATTGTTAATTGCTATTCTTAAAATTATTTATTTTTAAATTCCACCATATCTTATGATGGGATTCAAACCTGCCTCTCCTGAACATTAGCTGAGGTTTTGGACAAATGCCCTAACAATAATGTTATTAGGCCATCACTTCACCTGCTCACTGGTTGCTCATCCCTGAGCACTGATACATGAAGCTAAACACATTCTTCCAACATGACTGTGTGATCCTGAAGTTTCCAGCACTCCAGTGATATCACTTAGTCTCTCTCCATGTGGTATCGCTCCCTGTGTGGGTCTAATTGCTGCCTCTGTCAGCGTCTCTCACTCTTGCAGCTACTCCAAATCCTGAGCTAACAGAATTCTCCACTCCAGAGAGACGCAACAGCACAGGCCAGGGATGGAGTTTGGGATTTTCCAGATATCTCTTTGGGCTCATTTCCATTCTCCTTGTGTAACCCACACTGCATCAGTCTAATTTCCCATTCTGTCTATCTCTGTCTCCTGTAGGTACTCAAGAGGTTGCTGACTCAGTAGACTTCCCAACTGCTGTGTGTCTCATCCATCACCTCATTGAAGATAGTTGGTCAGCCAGAGAGACGAAGGGAAGGGAGATCTGAAGCCTTCAATAAATCCTGCAGTGAGGTAAGATCACTCACAGTACACAGAGCAGGGAGCAATGAGAGGGCTCCAAACATTGGCTAACCAGACATGACATAGATACAGTGCTGGATGGGGAGCACAGTATAGACACACCCCATGCTCAATCACCACCTCTACTTTAACTTATGTCGCACTGAGACAGCATCGGGAGTTCATAGTTATCAATCCAGTCCTGTGCTGTCTTAGTGAGCATCAGTACAACAGAGGGGAGAGTAGGTCTCCGTCGAGAGGTTGTGAATGTTGCCTGGGATCTTTCTGTTCTGTGTTCTCCCTCCAACACTGTACTAAGACTCACTACTCTGCAACACTGTATCTGCGGCATGGCTTGTGCACCAGTGTCTTCAGTCATTTTTAACTCCGAAAATCGTCCCTGTCCGTGTAACCTCCTCCCTTCCCGATACTCCCTCCACATATTTGAAATGTACTGCATTACAGACTACCATCCCCATGGCTGTAACTTGCTTCAGTGTCTCCAACATGCCTTATTTTGGTACACTAATCCTCTTTAACTGGATACAGAGTAATACAGCACGGAAACAGAAACTGTGGTCCAACTCCTCAATACTGCCCATGTTACCTAAACTGAATGAGTCTCATTTGCCTGCATTTGGCCCTTATCTCTTCAAACCTTCTCCTCTCCATGTACCTGCCCAAATGTCTTTTCCATGCTGTAATTGTTCTTGTTTCTCCCATGTGCCTAAGGCAGTCTGTTCCGATATGCACCATCCTCTGTGGATAATGTTCCCCCTCAGTTCCCTCTTTAAATCCTTGCTCTCTCACCTCCCGTTTATACCCTCTAGTTTTGGACTCACCTACCCTTGTTTATTCACCATTCTTAGGGTCACCCCGTGGCCTCCTCTGCCCAAGTGAACTATTTAGGACAATGTTACAAATATCTCCAACGTATGAAACAAAGTGCTGGCCAATGTCGGCAAATGTGCCAAATATCGCTTTCCCCACCCTGTCCACGTGTGATGCCACTTCCGAGGAACAATGTAACTTGCACCCCCTGGTCTCTCTCTCTCTCTCTCTCTCTGTTTGACAACCCTGGCCAAAGCCCTTCCATTAACTGTGTTAGTCCTCCCTGGTTTGTCTTAACAAAATCTAACACCTGAATTAAACCCCATCTTTCATTCCTTGGCCCACTGGCCCAGTTGGTCAGTATCCCCTTTGATAACCGTATTTACTGCCCACTACACCATTCATTTGATCATCAACAAACTTTCGCATAATCACTCCTATATTTTCAACCAAATCCTTTATGTCGATGATGCCCATCAGTGGACCCAGCCCTGATCCTTTCTTCAATAATGGAATCAAACCATATTCTTGTCACAGACCCATACAGAATGGAAACTGATCCTTCAGTTGATACCCACCATCATCTCAAACTAAACTCTTCCCAGCTGCCTGCTGCTGGCCCATATCACTCCAACCCTTCCCTATTCACCTGTTTATCCAAATATCTTTTAAACATTGTAATTGTACCCGCACCAACCCCTTTCTCAGGAAGTTCATTCCACACTCAAACCACCCCCTGTGTAGCAAATTGCCCCATACCTTTTTTTGAACATCTCTCTGCTCTAACCTTAAAAATGTGGCCCCTCCTCTTGAGACTCCCCCATCCTGAGGAAAAGGCAACTACCATTAAATTGATCTATAAATCATTTTTTTTTTCATAAACCTTTATAGCATCATGTCCCAACCTCCAGGCTCCAGTGAAAAAAGACTCAGCCTATCCAGCCATTTTTCAGAACTCAAGCCTTCCATACCCAGCAATATCCTGGTAAATCTCTTCTGAATGTCCTGCAGATTAATAATATCCTCCCTGTTAACTGGGCGACCAGAACTGGACAGAGTATTGCAGAACAGGCCTCACAAATGTCTACGCAATCTCAACATGACGTCCCAAATCCTCCACTCAATGGACTGAGCAATAGTCAGGCATGCAAAGCACTGTCTTATCCATCCTGTGATGCAAACGTCAAGAATTATGTACCTGAACCCAGAGGTCCCTCTGCTCTAAAACACTAACAGAGGCCCTAACATTAATTGGATAAGCTATATCCTTGTTTGTTTTACAAAAAACATAACCTTGTATTTATTCCGATTGAATTCCATCTCTAGTTTTCCAGCCCATTCACTCCCTCCATCAAGATCCCTTTGTAATCTCAGAAAACCTCCTTCACTGTCCATGATGCCACCCTCCAGCCTGCCAGCCCATCACACATGGCTGTCTGTAGTACACATACCTTTGCTAGGGGCTCCACAATTTCTTCCCTAGCATCCCACAGTGTCCTGTGATACACTTAATCAGGTTCTGGGACTTGCAATAGCTTTGTGTTTTGAAACCTCCAGCACCACCTCTTTTATAACATGCACTCTTTTCAAGTCATAGAGATATACAGCACAGAAATAGAACCTTCGGTCCTCAACTCGTCCAGGCTTACCAGAAGATCTAAATAAATCCATTCCCTTTTCCAGCATTTGGCCCATATACGTCTACACCCTTACTATTCAGATGCCCATCCAGATACCTTTTAAATGTTGTCATTGTATCAGTCTCCATTACTTTCTTTCTCAGCTCATTCCATACACACATCACCATATGTGTGAAGAAGCTGTCCCTTCAGTCCCTCTGTAAACCATTCACCTATAACCTTAAACTTATGCCCTCTAGTTTTGGACTTCCCAACTTCTGGGAAAAGGCCTTGAATGCTTACCCTATCCATGCCGCTCATATTCATATAAACCTCTGTAAGGTCATCCCTCAGTCTCCGATTCTCCAGTGACAGTAACCCCAGCTTATTCAGCAACAACCCGGGCAATATCTTGGTAATCTTTTCTGAGCCCTTTCAAGTTTCACAACATCCTTCCTGTAGCAGAGAGACTGGAATTGCACAGAACTCCAATGGTGGTCTAACGTATTACTCTCATTCCCTGAGTTGCCCAGTCTTTCTCCACAATAAGTTCTGGAGTGAAAAAATTGTTTAGGATCTTCGCAAATATCCTGCAGTTCCACACATTGATGGCCTCATTGATCTTTAATGGACACTATTTTGTCCTGAGTTACTTATGCACTCTTAATATACTGATACAATCACTTTTGGATTCCCCTTTCCTTCTCTGCTGAGGCTATTTCGTTTAGCCTTTCTCCATTCCTGTTTTCTACTCAAAGTGTATTCCAACAGCCCCTGTATATCCTCAGTGATTCCCTTGATCCAGTTGGCTGTACATGACATATGCCCCCTTTTCCTTGGCCAGACCCTTAATAGACAGTCAGTGTTTCCGAATGCTGTCAGCATTGACCTGCACACAAACAGGAAAATGCTGGCGCTGATCACTTAATTTATCTCACTTTTAAAATATTCTCACTTGCCAAACTTCCCTTTCCCTGTAAATAATTCCCTTCCCCAATCACATTTTGAAAGTTCCTGCCTAATATGATCAAGATTGGTCAGGCTCCATTTTATAACTTGCACTTTTTCTGGAGCACAATTACCAAATTCCTCCCTTGCAAACACTGAACACTGGCAGTCCCAGTCTAGGTTTGGAAAGTTCAAAAACCCTACCATAACAGCCCTATTATTATGGTTGATATTTAAGATGTCCCGACATATTTGTTCCTCAGTCTGCCACAGATTATTCGGGGTCAGCAGTCCGATCGTATCAAAGTGATGACCCATTCTTATTTCTCAGTTCCACGAACATAGCTTCACTGGGCGATCCCACAGGAATATCCTCTCTAAGTACTGCTGTGATATTTCATGCAATCAAAACCCACTACCACACGTCGTCTCTTGCCTCCCCTTCCTGTAGCATCTCCACCTTGAAACAATGAACTGCCAGTCCTGCCCCTCCCTCAGCTGTGTTTCTGTAATAACTATAATATCCCAGTCCCATGTTCTAATCCATGCCTTGAGTTCATCTTCCTTAGCTGTCTGGCCCCTTGCATTGAAATAAATGCAGTTTACTCATCGGTTTTCCCCCATTCCCTGCTATGTTCTTGCCTGCCTTCTCTGCTGAAATTGCTGTCTTTTACTTGTGTACCAGCCTCAATCTTCTTACTGGCCTTACGTTTATTTAAGGTCCAACACCCTGCCAGACGAGGTTATATCCTCTCAAGCAGCTCGAGCAATTCGCCCCACCAGGATATTTGTCCCTCTCCCGCTCCCAGTTGAGGTGTCTTTCCCACCCTGTCTCCCTGTGCTGACACCTTCAGGGATCTATGGACTTGTCCACCAAGGTCCGTGTATTCCTCAGTACTCCGCAAGGACCTACCGTTTATTACGTCTGTACTTCGCTAATCGTACCTCCCACAGAATATTACCTCACTTCAATCAGAACTAAACTCTGCTTAGATTATCATCCGATCGACATCGGACTGCAGACAGAGACCATCCTCCTCACTGTGAACAACACCCTTATCTTTCATGTCATCTGCAAACCGACTAATGATACCTTCTGCTTTCACATCCGAGTTATTAATGTTCAATGGTTCCTGCACAGATCCCTGTGGTACACCCGCTGGTGAAAATATTCTATCCACCAATTTTGCATCCAATTTGCCAACTTGCCTTGGAACCCAGTCCTTTTGGACCAGCCTTCCATGTTGGATCTTGTTTAAGGACTTAGTCAATTCCATGTAAACCACATCATCTGCACAGCCCTCATCAATATACTTAAGCACCATTTCAAAAAAACTGAACTGAATTCCTCAGACAGTATCTCCCTCTGCCAAATCCATGATGACTAAACCGAGTTGATCCTTACCTTTGCAAGTGTTGATTCATCCTCACAGTAGTTCCCAATAATTTCCCTCCCCCTGCTGTCAGACTATCTGCTCTGTAATTACCTGGCCTATCCCTGCTGCCCTTCTTGAACAAAGGAACCACATTAGCGATCCTCCAGTCATTCAGCACTTCACCTGTGGCCAGCAAAGTATTATATTTATCCACCAGGGCCCCAACAATCTCTGGGTAATTAGCATGGGGTCAAAGAATGCTGGTCCAGGCAGTGACACTCTCATCCCATGAATGAATAAATAAAAATACATATGTCCCTCCCTACCTCTGCAAACCCCTCCAGCTGCAGCAATTCGTACTGGCTTTGTAACACCGTTCAGACCCTGACCACTCTCTGTAACACTCTCACCACCTCCAGCACCTTCACCTCTCCATGTTCGTATCGTGTCAATAAACCTTGACAACGATTCCCCTTCCCATTGCCCTCCTCCTGCTAGCAGACCCATTGCAATCCCTTTAAATCTTACTCTAAAACTCTCTCTCACTTCAGGTTTTTAAGTACTTTGTGGTGATCTTCTCAGCCTCATAATCTAATATGATCCATTTTGTCCTGAGTGAGGGACCGGTGGGGATTTCTTGCTGAGTTTTTGTGTGTTTCAGTGGAATGTCCTTTTGTTGAGTATTTTATACTGTTCCTTCAAATGTTTTCCACTGTTCATTTACAGACACATATTTCAGTCTGTTTAGCCTGTTTACCTTGGTCAGTTCTCCTCTCAATCTCATGTCATTGGCTATTTTTGTTTCTAGCTGTAGCTTGTCCTTTCTGTGATTCACTTTAAAACTTTATATTTCTTTAAACTGCACTTTCTCACAATTTCCCAGAGGATCTCTCCAGGTGACATTACTCATTCACTAAGTTTTATCACACAACAGTCTCTCTGAGACAGTTCCGTCCCTCGCCAGTTGCACAATGTGTTATTCTAAGAAACACTGAAAAAAATTCTCTGAACTCCTCTTCCAATATCACTGTTGTCAGTGTGATTGTCCCAGACTTTGCGAATATTGACGTTTCACTAAATGTTCACCATGCCTGTATTAAAAATTCCAATGAATTCCTATTTATTGCAGTGACGATCCATGAAATGCTGTTCGGTGGGTGGTCTAAAACTGTTCTGCTGTTTCTGTCCTTGGCAAGTAGTAGGCAGAATTTACATTCAGACTGACTCTACTTCATGATCTGATGCCAAATGCTTTCTCTGTAATGCCTTTCTTACCCATTATTATTAGCGCCGTCCATTTTGCCTGAATTTGCACAAGGTTGTGAACCATTGAATATTTCTGTTCCCCCTTTTGTTCACCCTGTAACCACGTCTCTCTGATGTCTAAATCTCTTTTATCTCTGTGTCACAAATCCATCTACCTTGTTGCAGAGACTTTGTCCATTAATAAAAAACATAATTTACTCGTTCCCACAATTTCCTGTCAAAAATGGATTTGCTGATCTACAGTTTTAGTTAAACTTTGTCCCACCCTGTTCCTTTCTGTTGTCTTCAGTCACATTCCCACGCTGCTCTGATGCTTCACCTTTTCTCTTTGGATTTGGAAAGCTCCTTTCACCTGAAGCCTGTCCCTGCATCCTCTCTGTCACTTTAAAGCCCTGTCCATAAATCTACCAACGTGATTAGCCAGGACATTGTTCCACTGGAACTGTGCTGGGACCAATCTGAATGGATCTTTTTAAAAAATCAGGTATGGGATGTGGGTGTATCTGGCTGAATAGCCTTTATTGCCCATCCCTTGCTGCCCTTGAGCTAAACAGCTGGCTCGCCCATTTCACAGGGTCATTGAGAGGCAAACACTTTGCTGTGGGTATGTCGTGCAGACCACGTGAGAGTGAACTGTTGTCTTTCTCTGAAGGTCAAGTGCTTGGATTTTTATCAATACTTATTTATGGATTGTTAATTCTAATTTTTAAAACATATATTCATTTAAAATTCCACATGGTTAGATGTTAGAAAGAAGAAGGGGGTGGTCACTTTATTGGAACTGTATTGTAGGCTGTTGTAGATACCAGAGGAGCAGCTGTGTAGAGAGATTGAGATAACTATAGGAATAATAGAGGAGTGCAGGCTGGAGAATTTAATATTCCCTGTACTGACTGGGTCACCTCGAGTATAAAAAGACCTGGACGGAGTGCAATTTTTCAAATGTGTCCAAGGAAGGTTCCTCAATCAATATGCAGAGGGGCCTACTCTACTCAGGCAGGTGCAACAGTGGACCTCCCCTCAGAAGACTAGGTCGGGCAAGTGACTGAAGTGTCATTCAGAGAGCACTTTGGGTCCAGTGCCCACAACTGTCTTCGTTTTAACATAGTTATGGAAAAAGATCAGCAGGTCCACAGATTGAAGAGGAAAACTGGAACAGGGCCAGGTTTGGGGCCATTCTGCAGGATCTGGCCAGCGTCAATGCTGTGAATTTAAAATTGCACAACGTCCAGTTATAATCCAACTCGCTTTGGAATCGCTTGTGATCACTGTAACAGATGAAAGGCTTAAACTAAATTTGTTTGATATTATATTCCATGACACTGCCATCCTGTTGCTATAAATTCTGCACCTTAGGATTGTGCTCCCCAACCACCTGATGAAGAAGCAGTGCTCTGAAAGCTTGTGCTTTCAAATAAACCGGTTGGACTGGAACCGAGTGTCGGGTGATTTTTAACTTAGTACACCCCCAGTCCGACACCAGCACCTCCACATTATGATTCTAATCGATTGGGTGAGTCTGTTTGAAGGAAAAGGAACAACTGGCAAATGGGAGGCTTTTCAAAGTGTGATCTCAAGAATCCAGGACCAGTATGACCCATTGGGGTAAAGGGAAAAGCTGGCAGGGTTAGGGATCCTTGGCTGATGAGGGATAATAAGGCTCTGGTCTTGAAATGAAGACTGCATACATTGGGTTTAAGATTTCCGTATCTACATGTTCTTAAAGACACGATCAATCTGTGGAGACCCTACAATCCTCTCAGTCCCTGTAACACTCCCAATCTGCAGAAGTCATTCCAATGTCTGTGACTCTTTCAATACAGTTCCTACAAGACCCACTATCGATGTGATATCTTTTCATTGCCAGCACCCACCCTGTCAATGTAAGCTCCTCCAGTGTCTCCATCCATCTGCTCATTTCCACAATCTTCTCCAGCTCTTACATGTGTAAGCATCACCCTCAAGGAGAAAGTGAGGACTGCAAATGCTGGAGATCAGAGCTGAAAATGTGTTGCTGGAAAAACGCAGCAGGTCAGGCAGCATCCAAGGAACAGGAGAACCAACTTTTCGGGCATGAGCCCTTCTTCAGGAATGAGGAAAGTGTGTCCAGCAGGCTAAGATAAAAGGTAGGGAGGAGGGACTTGGGGGAGGGGGTGATGGAAATCCGATGGGTGGAAGGAGGTCAAGGTGAGTGTGATAGGCCAGAGTGGGGTGGGGGCAGAGAGGTCAGGAAAAAGATTGCAGGTTAGGAAGGTAGAGCTGAGTTCGAGGGATTTGACTGAGACAAGGTGGGGGGAGGGGAAATGAGGAAAGTGGAGAAATCTGAGTTCATCCCTTGTGGTTGGAGGGTTCCTAGGTGGAAGATGAGGTGCTCTTCCTCCAACCGTCGTGTTGCTATGGTCTGGCGAAGGAGGAGTCCAAGGACCTGCATGTCCTTGGTGGAGTGGGAGGGGGAGTTGAAGTGTTGAGCCACAGGGTGGTTGGGTTGGTTGGTCTGGGTGTCCCAGAGGTGTTCTCTGAAACGTTCCACAAGTAGGCGGCCTGTCTCCCCAATATAGAGGAGACCACATCGTGTGCAGCGGATGCAATAAATGATGTGTGTGGAGGTGCAGGTGAATTTGTGGTGGATATGGAAGGATCCCTTGGGGCCTTGGATAGAAGTGAGGGGGGAGGTGTGGGCGCAAGTTTTGCATTTCTTGCGGTTCCAGAGGAAGGTGCCGGGAGTGGAGGTTGGGTTGGTGGGGGGGGGTGTGGACCTGACGAGGGAGTCCCGGAGGGAGTGGTCTTTTTGGAATGCTCTGATATCCTTCTGATATCGAAGCTAAACCTTCCGCCAATTACCTTAAACTTATGTCTCCTTGTGATAGCCATTTCACCGTGGGATGTAATCTCTGGTTATCCACTCTATCTATGCCTCTCATTCCCTTGTAAACCTCTATCATGTCACCATTCTTCCTCCTTCGCTTTGATCAGAAAAGCCCTAGCTTCCACAACCTACCTTCTATGGGCATGCCCTCCAGTCCAGGCAGCATCCTGCTAAATCTCCTCTGCACTGTCATTAAAGCTTCCACGTCCTCCCTATAATGAAGCAAACAGAACTGTTCACAATATTCGAAGTGTCTTCTAATTGGGGTTCAGTAGAGCTTCAGCAAAATCTCACACCTCTTAAATTCAATCCCCCTGCTAATGAAAGCCAACACACCATCCGCCGCCTTAACAGCCTGTCAACTTGGGTGGGAACCTGAGGGACACAGGATCCCTTTGTTCCTGCACGCTGCTAAGAATCCTGCCTTTAACCACGTAAAGGTTTTCTGCAGAATCCTCCAATCTAAAATTATCCCTATATTTGTAAGTTCCTCCAGTCCCTACAACACTCAGAAACTGTGAAACCTCCTCAAGTCCATATATTCCTAATGTCCGCAAAATCCTCCCGTCCTGATGTCCCTCCATATCTCTGTAACTCCCGGCATCCTCCAGTGCCCTTCTGGGGAACATTGCAGAGGAAGGAGGAGTTGGAGAGTCTGGGCCATGTTACGAGGTATGAAGGGCTACAGAACCTGGAGGATGGTACAAATGTCGGAAGGGACGTGGGACTTACAGAAGGTTAGAGGTTCCGGGATTCATTGAACCTGCAGGATGGGACAGGGGATGGCTTGTGTAAACTGGAGGATATTATGATTTGAACCACAGGTAATTTTTGATTGGACCATTCAGCCAATCTTCCAGTCATAGAGATGTACAGCATAGAAACAGACCCTTCATTCCAACCCAGCCATTCTGAGAGGATATTCCAACCCAATCTAGTCCCACCTGCCAGTACCTGGCCTATCTCCCTCCAAACCCTTTCTATTCATATATCCATCCAAATGCTTCTTAAATGTTGCAATTGTACCATCTGTAAGATTGGCTGAAAGATCCAATCAAACATTACCTGTGGTTCAAATCATAACATCCTCCAGGTTCCACAACCCATTCATGGTCCCATCCTGCAGATCAGATATCCCAACCCAATGTAGTCCCCCCTGCTAGCACCCAGCCCATCTCCCTCTAAACCCTTCCTATTCAGATACCCATCCAGATGCCTTTTAACTGTTGCAATTGTACAAGCTTCCACAACTTCCTCTGGCAGCTCATTCCATATATGTAGTATCCTCTGCGTGAAAAAGTTGCCCCTTAGTTCTCTTTTATATCTTTCTACTCTTCCCCTAAACCTTGCCCTATAATTCTGGACTCGCACACCCCAGGAGAAAGCCTTTGTCTATTTACCCTATCCATGCCCCTCTTGATTTTATAAACCTCTATAAGGTCACCCTCAGCCTCCGACTCTCCAGGAAAAACAACCATCACCTGTTCAAACTCTCCCTCTAGCTCATCCCTGGCAACGTTGTTGTAAACCTTTTCTGGACCCTTTCAAGTTTCACAACATCCTTCCGATATGAAGTAGAACAGAGTTGCATGCAGCATTCCAAAAGTGGCCTAACCACTGTCCTGTACAGCCACAACATGACCTCCCAACTCCTGGACTCAATACTCTGACCAATAAAGGAATGCATACCAAGCGCCTTCTTCTCTATCCTATCTACCTGTGACTCTACTGTCAAGGAACTCTGTATTTCATTTGAAAGATTACATAGACGGGTAGAGTGGCCCGAGGTCTTCTGGGTGATGCTAGTTCAGTCTAAGCTGGTAGGCGGAGCCAGTGAAATATTTGCAGCGCTGTCTGATGAATGGTCGAGAGATAATGCACATGTCAAACAGGCTATTTTAAGTGCTTATGAATTGCTTATGAAAGGGAAGCCACTACAATTCCCTTTACCATTCCATCGCTATCTGTCAAAGCTCTTTCAGGTCTATATCCTCCGAATTGTTGAAACCTGCTCTTACCTTTGCAACTCCCATTATATCCTAACATTGTTGAGTCTCTAAAACCATCCCTATCAGTTTAATCCCCTCCACTGCATACAACACGCCTAGTCTGTCTAATCTTTTCACATCCTTCAGTTCCTATATACCTACGTATTGGTGTGACTGCTTTGTGGCCATTGTATCCTCATTTATATCTGCAAAAGACTCCGCTCACTGCAACACATCCTAAGTTCATAAGTAAATCTGGTTTCTCACAAGCCTCTCTACAAGCTTCCCTATCCCTGTCGTATCTTGCAGCATGCACACCACTCTCTCTCTGACATACCTTCCAGTGCATAAAATCATCTCTCCTTCTAACTGTATCCAGTCTACAACTTCATCCCTGTCTGTGCAGCATTCTCCAGCTTATATCATCTTCCATGTGCTTACAACATTCTCCAGTCCATACCACCCTCCCTATCGCTGTGATATTCTCCAGATCCCACAACTGTTGTTAAATGTACGACATCCTGGAATCCTGTAAATGTTTCTGCACCCTGATCAACATAGACCATGTAACGATCCACAACCCTACACACATCCTACACACATTGGTGGGCAGCACGGTGCCACAGTGGTGAGCACTGCTGCCTCACAGCGCCAGAGACCCGGGTTCCATTCCCGCCTCAGGCGACTGACTGTGTGGAGTTTGCGCATTCTCCTCGTGTCTGCGTGGGTTTCCTCCGGGTGCTCCGGTTTCCACCCACAGTACAAAGATGTGCAGGTCAGGTGAATTGGCCATGCTAAATTGCCCGTAGTGTTAGGTAAGGGGTAAATGTAGGAGTATGGGTGAGTTACGCTTTGGCGGGGCGGTGTGGACTTGTTGGGCCGAAGGGCCTGTTTCCACACTGTAAGTAATCTAATCTAATCAATTACATCCCTATCTCTGAAGTCTAATCAAAGACACTTTATCTCTCTAACTTTCTCCAAACAATAAAAACTTTTCTCCTGCGGACATTCTGTAGCAACTGTAACTATGTACAACCCTGCAACATTGTCGCGCCCCCAAACATCTCTCCCACTCTATGACCTCTAACCATCCCTCAAAGGCCCTCTCTCGGTGACACATGCCATGCATTTTCAACAAGGCAGATGGAATGACAGCATTAACTGAAGATAACAGATATGATTGAACTGTTATTGAGGAGGTGTGGCTGCAGAATGATCATGACAGCAATGTGATTATTGAGGGATTGTAGGGATTTAGGCAGGATTAGCAGAAAACCAAACAAGGTCCTGTTTTGTTGTGAAGAAAGGACGCAGTCAGCGCATTAGTGAGACAGCCAATTTAATCTGTATTTAATCAAAATATAGAATCATTTTGAATGGACAGCTTCCAAATAGCAAGGGGGATCTGGATGATCAAATCACAATCCATGCTCGTTGTTAAGTTGGATGCAATATTTTCTTGGTGATAGTAGACAGAGGCATGTGGAGTGGTGAATTTCTGATTGGACGTCTGTGGCCAATGCTGTTTCACAAGGATCAGTGCTGCGATGTCTGTGAGTAATTTATATCTGTGATTCAGATGATAGGTGAGCAGTTTGATTAGTAATTTTGCAGACGACATTTGGAAAGGCACGTAATGATTAGAGATAGTTAGGGGAATTGTGGATAGTGAGGAAGAGTGTTAAAGGTTGCAGCAGTGTGTAGATCAGCTGGAACGCTGGGCAGAGATGTGGCAAATTGAATTTCATCGGGGCAGGTGTGAAGTGATGCATTTATGAAGTCAAATGGAAGAGAGAAGTACACTAATTGACTACTTGGAAACATTGGTAAACAGATGACCTTGGATGCAAATCCATAGCTCCCTCAAAATAACAACACAACAGGATGTGGTGGTAAAGGAGGAGTATGGTAGGTTTCCCTTCATTGGTCACAGTATTGAGTACAGACGTTTGCATGTCATGTTGTGACTGAATGAAACTTCATTCGGCCATGTTTGGAAGGTTGCGTGTCGTTCTCATCGACACACCACAGGAAGGATGTGGAGGTTTTGGGGAGCGTGCAACAGAGGGTTGGCAGAATGTTGCCTGGATGAGAATGTGTTTACTGTAAGGAGGTTGGACGCAGTTGGATTGTTTTGCGAGAGTATCGGACACTGAGGGGTGACCTGGTACATATAGCATTAGAAGAGGCGTGAATAGTGTGGATAGTTGGAATCCTCCTTCCAATGTAGAAATATCAAATACTAGGGTACCTCGGTTTAAGGGAGAGTGAGAAGTTTTAAGTGAGATGAATGAGACCAGTTGTCTTTACCGAGAGGGTAGAAGCTGCTCAGGAGGTGGGAGAGGTGGCAACGAGAGTAAAGTTTTGAAGGGCATTTAGACAGAAACATGAACAGGCCGAGAATAGAGGGATATCGCCCATGTGCAGGCAGATGGGATTAGTTTAGTATAGCACAATGGTCAGCACAGTCATGGTGGGCCGAAGGGCCTATTACTGTGCTGTACTGTTCTAGTTTCTAACTTCATGGCATCCACCCTGTCAAAGCCCCTCACAATCCTGGATGTTTCATTCAATTTCTCTCCCATTCTTCAAAATCCCAATAGGTTCAAGGTCAATCTACTCCACCTCTTCTCATTGGAAAATCCTGCCATCTCCAGGCTCAGCCGAGCGAACCTTCCCTGGCCTGCCTCTAATACAAGAATGTCTTTCCTTAGGGCACGCATACTGTTCAATATAATCTAGGTGTGGTCTGACTTGTACTTTGCATCGTTTTAGCAAGCCCTCCCTATATTTCAACTCCATTCCCTTTGCCTTCTCGATTACCTGCTGATCCTGTAAGCTCCCTTTTTCAGATTGATTCACAAGGATTCCCAAAATCCTTTGTGCAGTCAGTCTGAAACCAAACGGTGTTAGTTTGACAGTAAGTTGGGAACGTGCTGGAATGTGTTATAAAGGATATGACAATAAATGATAACTGGATGTTTAGAAACAATAGGAGATGTATGATTTTATAAAAGGGGAATATTTTTAAATCTGTTGTATTCTATATTTTGGTGTGACCATAAATGCAGAATAGATAAGGGTGGGGGAGGCTAGTTGCGGTGGAGGGATATTTGAAATTTCAGAAGCATTTTGACAAGTTTCAACAAGGGCTAAAACTTAGCTCGTGAGAGAATAGGGCCCCTGAAAGATCAATGAAGCTGTCTGTGTGGAATCACTGCTGATGGGTGAGATACTGAACAAATATTTTGCATTCGGATTTACTGTGGATAAAGACATGGAAGCTCGGGAACTTGGGAAATACATAGTGATGTCTTGGAAAGAGTGCACATCGGAGAACAGGAGGTGCTGGATGTCTTAAAATGCTAAAAGTTAGATAAAACCTTGGGACATGATCAGATGTATCCCAGCGCCTTGTGAGAAGCGAGGAAGGAAATTAGAGGGCCCCTCCCAGAGATATTTGCATCATCAACAGCCACTACAGACCAGTGAGACTGATGGCAAGGGTGGTAAGTTGTTGGAGGAGATTCTGAGAGAAACGATCATCGTGCATTTGGAAAGGTAAGGACAGATTAACGAACATCAGCATGGCTTTGTGCATGGGGAATCATGTTTCAAACCTGAGTGTGGAGGTAGACAAGTGAGAGGTCAAAGCAGAGCAGTTCATGATGTCCACATGAATTTTAGCAAGGCCTTTGACAAGTTTCTGCATGGCAGACTGGTTAGTAAGTTTAGATCAGACATAACCAGGGAGTGCTCACCAACTGGATACAAAACAGGATTGACGGTAGGAGACAGAACATGCTCATAGAGGGTTTCTGCTCAAACTGCAGGCTTTTGACCAACGGTGTGCGATAGGGTTCGGTGCTGGGTCACTGTTGTGCATCATTTATATAAACAATTTGGATGATAATATAGGAGTCATGGTTAGCAAGTTTGTGAGTGAGACTGAAATTGGTGATAAAGTGGACAGTGAAGAGGATTATCGAAGAGTACAATGGATCAAGAGTACTGTTGGACCAGTGAGGTTAGGAATAACAGGTGGAGAAATGCAAGATGTTGTAGTGTGGTAAAGCAGATCAGGCTGGACTTGTACAATTAATGTTCGGGCCCTGGGTACCATTGTCAATCAGTGACCCAGGGATGCAGGTACACAGTTTTTTGAAAGTAGCATCACGAGTAGACAGGCTGGTGAAGCAGGCGTTTGGGAGGGTTACCCTTCATTGGGCAGAGCATTGAGAGTAGGAGTTGGGATGTCATGGTGTATCTGTACAGGACATTAGTGAGGCCTCTGTATAAACATTGTGGATTATCTGGAAAAAATCAACTTGTTCACGTATGTCCTTTAGGGAGGGATATCTGACATTCTTACCTGGTCTGGCTCACATGTGACTCCAGTCCCACAGCAATATGGCTGACTCTGAGCTGCCTCTGGGCAATTAGCAGTAGTGTAATGTATGCTGGACCAACCGGTGACATCCTTAGGCCGTGAATGAATCAATGAAAAATACATATGTCTATCCCTACCTTTGCAAACAGCTCTGGCTGCAGCAATCCGTACTGGCTTTGTAACGTTGTTCAGGCCTTTGCCCCTCTCTGTAACACTCTCACCACCTCCAGCACCTTCAATTCTCCCTGTTCCGCTACTCTAATTAAACACTGACAATGTTTTCTCTTCCTCCTGCACTCCTCCACATTTCTAAATGTTGGTTACTTCAGAATTGATCGGTTCTTTTTCATCTCTTAATCAAATCGGCCAAGACCGTCTGAAGGGGGAAGGAGCATTGGGAAGGTGTCGAGCACCTCGAGACTTACTGTGGGGAAAACGGGAATCCAGGAGAAAACAGCACAAGGAGCGCGCTGTCATATCAACGCCTCACCAACCCCCTTTCAATGTCCACCTTCTGCCTCAAGTGTAACAGAGTCTGTGGAAGGCCACATCGGTCTGTACAGCCAACTCCAGACTCCCCCACCCCCACTGAGAGTGGGAGAGAGTCAGCCTCATCTGTTAACCACTGCCAAAGAGATGATGAGATAGGAAGGTTGAATCCCCTCACAATTATCCCAGTGTCTTTGTTACAAATTCAATCAATTCCCTGTTAATACAAAATCTAATCATGTGCTGTCACTCAGTACGTCTCCATGTGGTGCCCCTCGCTGTGTCGGTCTATTTACTGCCTCTGTCAGCATTTCTCCCTCTTAAAGATGGTCTGAGATCCTGAGTCAACAGAATTGTCCATTCCAGAGAGATGCAGCAGCACAGGCAAGGGATGGGATTATCGAGATCTCTGCTGGACTCAGCGCCATTCTGCATGTGTTATCCTCATTGCATCAGTCTACTTTCCCATTCTGTCTATTTCTGTCACATGCAGGTCCTCAAGATGTTCCTAACTCCTGTCTCATCCATCACCTCATTGAAACTGGTTGGTCAGCCAGACAGAGATGGAGAGGGAGATCTGGATCCTTCAGTAATTCCTGCAGCCGGTAAGATCGCTCACAGTAAACAGCACAGGGTGGAGGTAGTAGACTTCTATATTCAGACTTGGAAGACCGGACATAGATACAGAGCTGGTCAAGGAACAGCAACATTCTAGGCCTCATTTCCACCATCTTGTGAGGATCCTGCTTTCACCTCTGCTGTACTGCTCCTCAATGCGACAGCATAGCGGATTGCAGGCATCAAACCTGGCCCATGCTGTTTTAGTGATCTCTGTAATATTCTCCAGTCCCGATAATCCTTCCTCTGTTTGAAATCTCCTCTAGTCCACATCATTCTCTGTGTCTCTGTCTCTGTCTCTGTCTCTGTCAGGTTCTCCAGTCCCTAACACCCTAATCCCTAACCTTCTGCAGTAGATACTAAATTCCTTCATCCCTGTAAACCCTGACAGCCTTGTCTATCCCTCTGAGCTTTTCCCACCAATACCACCCTCCATGTCAATGTATTTGTCTTTAACCTCTCCATCCGTCCCTACCTATGTATTCTTCTCCTGCTCCTACAACCCTTCCTTAGCTGTGAAAAATTTGTAATCTCCTAATCCTTCTCCAATTCTTTGACCTTTATCTTGTTAAATTTCACCCTCATTCCCGACAGCATACCCCTCCCGACCACAGGGACCTCTTTCAGTTTGTGCAACCCTCCCCATCTGTGTAACTGTCTCCAACCAAGTAACCTGGCATTCTCCATTGCCTTCTGATCTCTGTAACCTTCAGAACCGAGAAGCCTTCTTATAACTGTAAACTTCTTCAGTCACGACAATCTTCCATATCTCTGTTAGTATTCACAATACACTTCTCCCGGAAACACTCCCCGTCTGTGCCTCTCAAACTGCCTGCCTCTCCCTACATCCACCCTTATCTCTATCTCCAGAATCTAATCCAGCTACATTATCTCTGTAAATGCCTCCAATCCTCAAACCCCTTTGTCCCATGAACATTCTTGACCAGATGTAACTTTGTTTAACTCTTAACATCCTCGAGCCCCTGTAAGCCTTCCTATCTCTGTAATCTCTACCCATCTGTTCAACCCCCCACTACTGAGGAATGACTCCCTGTATTCGCCATAAGGGAGAAGGAATGACAGTGATCAGATATGATGGAACTGTCATTTCGGAGATTTAGCTGCAGAATGACCATCACTGGGAAGTGAAAACTGAAGGGTTGTTGGGACAGAGTTATAGAGTCAGAGAGATGTGCAGCATGGAAACCGACCCTTAGGTCCAACCCATCCATGCTGACCAGCTATCCCAACCCAATCTAGTCCCAATAGGCAGACTAGGAAAAACGCCAACAACTTGTGAAGGAATGATGAGTTTAATGCATTGATGAGAAAGTAATGTGGATCTGAATATCAAAAGTGGAGCTGAGAATAAGCAAACAGCAGCAACCGTTAGCAGGAATTCTTTTGTAAGCACCAACCAGTGATGGGAATGTCAATATGGTTACAGTCAGGACACTGAATGTACTTATGGCAAGGGCAGTACAGTAACTGTGTGTGACAGTGGTCTCCATGCCGACTGATACAGCACTGACTATCAGTGCTGTGATGGATAGAATCCTGGATTGTATGTAAGATGGTTTTCTATAACATCATATCATATTTGTAGATCAAATGCTGTGTACTAATAAATATCCAATAATCCCATTATAACGGAGTTTTGTGAGCAGAGACCCATAATATTATGCAGGATATATTGAGTTTGTGCTCAGACCATGACATGTAAGAGGGGAATGAGGCCATTTGGCCCATTGAGTATGCTCTGTCCTTCAATCAGATCATGGCTGATCTGATACTGTTCAACTCTACTTTCCTGCCTTTTCCACAAAACCTTTGTTTCGCTGATTCATTAACATCCGCAGGAGGTAACAGAACAGTTGGAGAGATAGACAGAAATGGCAAATTGAGTTAATCTGGACAAGTGTGAGATGATGTCAAATTCAAAAAGATCATTAGTATACTGAGGGATATTGATACACAGAAGAATTTTGGTGCAAGTCAGTAACTCCCAGAAAATGGCAACAGAAGTGTTTCGGATGGGAAAGAAAGCAAATGGAGTACTAGCCTTCATCAGTCACAATGTTGAGTATAGTGGTTTGCATCTGATGCTGTATTTCTATAAAACATTTGTTTGGCCACAGTTGGAGTACTGTGTGCAGGTCTCATCTCCACATAATAGGGAGGATGGGGAGGCTTTGGAGAGGGTGCAAAAGGGTTTTATCAGCATGTTGCCAGTATTAGGGTTTTTAAGGGTGTGTTTGGTGTAAGAGCAAATTAAACAAAGTTGGATTGTTTTGTGAGACTATCAGAGGCTGACAGGTGACCAGGTACAGGAATATAACATTTGGAACAGGGATAAATAATGTAGACAGTCAGAATCTCTTTTCCAATGTGTAAGTTTCAAATACTGGAGCGCATATGTTAAAGGTGAGAAAGAGGAAGTTTAAATGAGATGTGTGAGACAAGTTTTTTTCACGTAGAGTGGATGTTACCGAGGGAGGTCGTAGAAGCAGAAATGTGAGTAAAGGTTTGAAGTGGGATTTAGACAGAAACATGAACAGGCAGAGAATAGAGGGATCTAGATCCATGTGCAAGCAGATGGTATGAGTTAGAATAGTACATTGGACAGCATTGACGTGGTGGGCCGAAGGGCCTGTTGCTGTGCTCTACTGTTCTATTTACTAACTTCCCAGCATCTGCCCGATCAGACTCCCTCAGAATCTTGGATGTTTCATTCCATTTCTCTCTCATTATCTAAACTTCAATGGGTTCAACCTCAACATACTCCACCTCTTCTCATTAGAAAATCCCTCCATTCCCAGGATCAGCCGAGTGAACCTTCTCTGGACTGCCTCCAATGCAACAATATCTTTCCTCCGGGCACTCACACTGTTCATAATATTCGAGGTGTGGTCTGACTTGTACCTTGCATAGTTTTAGCTAGACCTGCCTATTTTTAGACTCCATTCCCTCTGTAATAAATGTCAGCATTTGATTTGCCTTCTTTATTACCTGCTGACCCTGTGAGCTACCTTTTTCAGATTGATAAACAAGAACTCCCTCAACCCTTTCTGCTGTCAGTCTGAAACCAAATAGTGTTAGCCTAACAATAAGTCAGGAGCAAACTGAAATTGTTAGAAATGATATGTCAATATACAATAACTGGCCACTTAGAAAGCCAATTGATTTAAAGAGAATTTGTTTTTGAGCCTGTTGAATTTAATTTGTTGGTGTGAATTTGTGGCAGAATTGTAATGGCGTAGCAAGGTGTCGTGGTACGGGGGATATGATGTATTTCAATTCTCAGAAGCCTTTACGCAAGTTTCAATAAGGGCTAAAGAGTAACTTGGTAGAGAATAGAGCCTCTTAAAGATCCATAAGGTCGCCCATGTGTGGAACCAGAGGAGATGGGTGAGATATTAGACAAAATAATCTTTGTCAGTGTTTACTGTGGCGAAAGACATGGAAGCTCGGGAACTTGAGGAAGTAAATAGTGATGTCTTGGAAAGAATCCTCACCAGAGAAGAGAAAGTGCTGGAATCTTAAAACAAATAAAGGTAGATCAATCCTCAGCAGCTCATTAGGTCGATCCTAGAATATTGTGGGAAGCTAGGGAAGAGATTGCAGTGTCTCTAACAGAGATATTTATATGATCCACAGACACAATGAGGTGTTGGAAGACTGGAGGGCGGTGAATGCTGTTCCATCACTTAAGGGCTGCAGGGAAAAGCCAGGAAATTACATCCCAGTGAGCCCAGTGATGGGGAAGTTGTTGGAGGAGATTCTGAGAGAAAGGAGCTCCTTACATTTACAAAGGCAAGGGCTGATTTGAGATGGTCAGCAGGGCTTTGTGATTGGAAAATTACGTTTCACAAACCGGATTGACTCTTCGAGGAGGTGGCCAAAGATAGATGAAGGCAGAGCAGTCAACGTTGTCCACATGGACTTTAGCATCTAGTCAAGAGGAAGGAGAAAGTTTACTTAAGGTCGTGGAAGCAAGGATCAGACAGGGCTCCAGAGAGTTACAATGGGTGGCACGGTGTCTCAGTGGTTAGCACTGCGACCTCATAACACCACTGACTCCATTTCGATTCCAGCCTCAGGCGACTGTCTGTGGGGAGTTTGCACATTCTTCCCGTGTCTGCATGGTTTTTCCCCCAGGTGCTGTGGTTTCCCCCAACAGCCCAAAGATATGCAGATTATGTGACTCAGCCATGCTAAATTACCCATAGTGTTCACGGATGTGCAGGTGTGGCGCAGTAGTTAGGGCAAATGGAGAGTAATAGGGTGGGGGAATGGGGCTGGGTTGGATACTGTTTGGAAGGTTGGTATGGAGGTGTTGGGCCAAATGGCCCATTTCCACACAGTAGGGATTCTCTGAAGGTACCAAGAAGAAACCGTGGATTGGACTTAGGGCAACTAGAAGGGGACGTGATAAAGCATTGTTGGGAAGGATTAAGGAAAACCGTAAGGTATTCTCCACTTATGGGAGGAACAAGAGCAAGGCCAGAGTGAGGATAGGGCCGGTCAGGGACAGTGGAAGGAACTTGTGCCTGGAGTCACAGGAGGTAAGCAAGGTCCTTAATGAATACTATGCCTCAGTATTCACTGCTGAGAGGGACCTTGTCATTTGTTAGGACAGTGTGAAACAGGCTGATGTACGTGAACAGGTGGATGTTAAGGAGGATGTGCTGAGAATTTTGTAAAAGATAAGTCACTGAGCCAGACTGGATGCATCCAAAGTTACTATCCGAAGCGAGGGAATGGATTGCTGCGCACCTGGGTGATGACCTTTGCACCCTCACTGTCCACTGGAGTTGGACCAGACGATTGGAGGCAGGAAAATATTATTCCCTTGTTCAGGAAAGGGAATAGGGATAATCCTGGGAATTGCACACGTGTCAGTCTTATGTCTATGGTGTGCAGATTATTGGAGAAGACTCTGAGAGACAGGAAACCATAGATTGATCAGAGATAGTCAGCATGGTTTTGTAAGGGGCAGGTCATGCCTGACAATTCTTAATCAATCTTTTGAGAATGTGACGAAACACCTTTATGGCTCATTCAGAAAGTATGGAGGCATGGGATACAGGGAAACCTGTCTGTCTGGGTACAGGATTACTGGCCCACAGAAAACAGACGGTGATGATAAATGGACAGCATTCATCCTGGAGCTCAGTGCCCAGTGGTTTCCTGCAGGGAGAGGTTACAGGACCTCTGCTCTCTGTGATTTTATGAATAAGTTGGATGTGTGAGTGGAAGAGTTGGTTAGTAAGTTTCCCAATGACACAAAGGTTGGTGGAGTGGTTGATAGTGTGGGGGGCTGTTGTCGGTTGCAACGGGCCATTGACAAGATGCTGAGAAGTAGCAGATGGAGTTCAATCTGGAAAAGTGTGAAGTCATTCATTTTAGAAGATTGAATTTGAATGCAGAATTCCTGGTTGATGGTAGGATCCTTGGCAGTGTGGAGGAACAGATCCATAGATCCCTCAACGTTGCCACCCAAGCTGATCGGCTTGTTAAGAAGGAATATATTGTGTGGGATTTCATTAGTTTGGGAATTGAGTTTTAAAGCCGTGAGGTTATGTTGCAGTTCTATAGAGCCCTGCTTAGACCCCAGTTGGAATATTGTGTTCAGTTCTGGTCCCTTCATTACAGGAAGGATGTGGAAGTTTTAGAGAGGGTGAAGAGGAGATTTACCAGGATGCTGTCTGTACTGGAGAACATGTCTTATGAAGAAAGGTTGAGGGAGCTAAGGCTTTTCTCATTGGAGTGAAGAAGGGTGAGGGGTGACATGGCAGAGGTGAACAAGGTGATGAGAGTCATAGATGGTGAATAGAGAGAGATTTTTTTACCCTGTCATAAGTAGTTATTACAAGGGGTTATAATTTTCTGGCGATTAGCAGATGCTTAAGGGGAGATCTCAGAGGTAGGTTTGTTACATATAGAGTGGTGTATGTGGAGTGCACTGCCAGCGGTGGCAGTAAAATTAGATGCATTAGGGACATTTAATATACTTCTGGATAGGCACATGGATGATAATAAAATGAAGGGAATGGAAGTTAGAGTAATAGAGACGTACAGCATGGAAACAGACCCTTCGGTCCAACCCGTCCATGCTGATCAGATATCCCAACCCAATCTAGTCCCACCTGCCAGCACCTGGTCCATATCCTTCCAAACCCTTCATATTCATATACCCATCCAAATACCTCTTAAATGTTGCAATTGTACCAGCCTCCATTTCTTCTTCTGGCAGCTCATTCCATACACATACCACCCTCTATGTGAAAAAGTTGCCCCTTAGGTCTCTTTTATATCTTTCCCCTCTTATCCTAAACCTATGGACTTCCCAACCCCAGGGAAAAGACTTTGTCTATTTATCCTATCCATGCCCTTCATAATTTTGTAAACCTCTATAAGGTCACCCCTCAGCCTCCAACACTCCAATGAAAAAAGCCCCAGCCAGTTCAGCCTCTCCCTATAGCTCAAATCCTCCAACCCTGCCAACATACTTATAAATCTTTTCTGAACGCTTTCAAGTTTCCCAACATCTTTCCAATAGTAAGGAGACCAGAATTGCACGCAATATTCCAACAGTGGCCTAACTAATGTGCTGTACAGTCGCAACATGACCTCCCAACTCCTGTACTCAATAATCTGACCCATAAAGGAAAGCATACCAAACGCCTTCTTCACTATCCTATCTACCTGCGACTTCACTTTCAAGGAGCCATGAACCTGAACCTCAAGGTCTCTTGGTTCAGAAACACTCCCTCAAAACTTACCATTAAGTGTATAAGTCCTGCTAAGATTTGCTTTCCCAAAATGCAGCACCTCGCATTTATCTGAACTCAACTCTGTCTGCCACTTTTTTCTTATCTTACGGTCGGATAAAAGATTGGCATATCATCATGGCCGAAGGGTCTTGTTCTGTACTGTTCTGTGTTCTACGTGTCATATGGTAAACTGGGTAATAAGGTCAGATCAGTGTGAAAGGATATGGCATTCAGGAGGAGCTAGTCAACTGGACAGAAAATTGGTCTTGATGGTAGGAGACAGAGGGTGATGGGAGACATGTTGTTTTTCTGACTGGAGACATGTGAACAGCGGTGGAGTGGGCCCACTGTTGTTTGTCATTTGGATAAATGGTTTGGATGGGAATATTGGTAAGTAAATTAAATAAGTTTTTTGGGTGACACTGAAATTGGTGGTAAACTGGACAGGTCATCTGTGATACAACAGGATGAACAGTACTGCTGGGATAGTGGGCTGAAGTATAGCAGATAGAGTTTAATTAGATAAATGTGAATTGTGTCATTTTGGTGAAACACACCTGGGTGTTACTTTTCCAGTTAATGTTAGAGCCCTGGGTCGTGTTGTCAATCAGTGACCCAGGTACACAGTTCTTTAAAAGTGGTGGCACAGATAGACAGGCTGGTGAAGAAGGTGTTTGGGGTGGTTTCCTTCACTGGGCAGAGCATTAACAGTAGGAGTTGGGACGCCATGTTGTATCTGTACAAGACATTGGTCAGGCCACCATAAAACCATTGTTGATCAGTGGGAAGAACTCATCTGGTTCGCTGACCTCCTTTTGTGTAGAATATCTGACATTCTAACTTGGTCTGGCTAACATGTGACTCCAGACCCACGACAATATGGCTGACTCTGAGCTGTCCTCTGTGTAATTAGCAGTAACACCGACATCCCATGAATGAATAAAAATACATATGTCCCTCCCTACCTCTGCAAACCCCTCCAGCTGCAGAAATGCAGACTGGCTTTGTAACACCGTTCAGGTCCTGACCACTCTCTGTAACACTCTCACTATCTCCAGCACCTTCACCCCTCACTGTTCCTTTTGTGACATTAAACCCTTACACTGATTCCTCTTCCCACTGCCCAACCTTTGCGAGCAGACCCTTTGCAATCCCTTTAACACTTACTCCTAGAACATTCTCTCACTTCAGGATTTTAAGTACTTTTTGGTGATCTTCTAAGCCTCATAATGTAATATGATCCATTTTGTCCTGAATGAGGGGCTGGTGGGAATTTCTTGCTGAGATTTTGTCTGTTTCAATGGAATGGTCTTTTGTTGAGTGATTTACACTGTTCCTTCAAACTGTTCTTGTACAGGCACATATTTCAGTCTGTTTAGCCTGTTTACCTTGGTCGGTTCTCATCTCGAACCCATGTCATTGGCTGTTTTTGTTTCTAGTTGTAGCTTATCCTTTCTGTGGTTCACTTTAAAACTTTATATTTCTTTAAACTGCACTTTATTACAATTTCTCTGAGGATCTCTCCAGGTGACATTACTCATTCACTAAGTTTGATCACGCAACGGTCGCTCTGAGATAGTTATGTCCCTAGCCAGTTGCACAATTTGTTATTCAAAAAAAACACCGAAAAAAGTTTTTTCTGAACTCCTCTTCCAATATCACTGTTGTCAGTGTGACTGTCCCAGATTATGTGAATATTGAAGTTTCCCAAAATTATCACAATGTGTTTGTTAAAAAATTCCAATGAGTTCCTGTTTAATGCAGTGATGTGCAATGGAATGCAGTTCGGTGGCCAAAACTGTTCTGCTGCTTGTGTCCTTTGCAAGTAGTAACCCGAATTTACATTCAGACTGACTCTACTTCATGATCTGAGGTCAAATGCTTTCTCTGTAATGCCTTTGTTACCCATTATTGTTAGCGTTACCCATTTTGCCTGAGTTTGCACAAGGTTGTGAACCATTGAATATTTATGTCCACCTTTTGTTCGCCCTGTAACCACGTCTCTCTGGTGTCTAAATCTCTTTTATCTCTGTGTCACAAATCCATCTACCTTGTTGAAGAGACATTATCCCATTCCAAAAAAACATAATTTACTCTTTCCTAATATTTCCTGTCACAGACCTATTCCCTGATGTACATTCCCTGATGTAGTTAAACTCTGTCCCATCCTGTTCCTTTCTGTTTGTCTTCAGTCACATTCCCATGCAGCTCCCATACTTCACCTTTTCTCTTTGCATTTGGAAAGCTCGTTTCACCTGAACCCTGTCCAAGCATCCTCTGTGTCAGTTTAAAACCCTGTCACAGAAACCTACCGACATGATTGGCCAGGACACTGGTTCCGGTGCAGTTCCAGTGGGACCATCCTAATGGATTATTTATTAAATCGGGTATGGGATGTGGGTGTCTCTGGCTGGCCAGCCTTTCTTGCCCAGCCCTAGCTGCCTTCGAGCTAAGTAACTTGCTCGGCCATTTCAGCGGGTAATTGAGAGGCAAACACTTTGCTGTGGGTATGTCGTGTAGATCACGTGATGATGAGCAGATGTCCTTCTCGAAAGGAGAAGTATTTGGTATTTTTGTACATCAGCAATGGTTTCATATTTATTTATGGATTGTTAATTACTATTTTTAAAATTATTAATTTCAAACTCCACCATTTCTCATGGTGGGATTCAAACCCTCTTCCCCTGAACATTAGCTGAGGTTTTGGATACATACTCTAGCAATAATACCACTCGGCCATCACTTCGCCTGCTCACTGGCTGCTCATCCCTGAGCACTGATACCAGGGCATCATGAAGCTAAACCCGTTCTTCCAACATGATTGTGTGATCCTGAAGTCTTGCAGCACTCTGGTGATATCACTCAGTCTCTCTCCATGTGGTATCCCTGACTGTGTGAGTCTAATTGCTGCCGCTGTCAGCGCCTCCCACTCTTCCAGTTACTCCAGATCCTGAGCCAACAGAATTCTCCACTCCAGAGAAATGCAACAGCACAACCCAGGGATGGAGTGGGATTTTCCAGATATCTGTGGGGCTCATTTCCATTCTCTATGTGTAACCCTCACTGCATCAGTCTAATTTTCTATTCTGTCTATTTCTCTGTCTCCTTTAGGTATTTAGGAAGTTCCTGACTCAATAGACCTCCCAATTGCTGGGGGTCTCGTCCAATACCTCATTGAAGATGTTTGGTCAGCCAGAGAGACAAAGGGAAGGGAGATGTGGAGTCTTCAATAAATCCTGCCGTGAGGTAAAATCACTCAGAGTGCACAGAGCAGGGAGCAATGAGAGGGCTCCAAACATCGCTAACAGGACATGACACAGATACAGTGCTGGATGGGGAGCACAGTACAGTACAGACACACCCCAGACTCAATCACCACCTCTACTTTAATTTATGTTGCACTGAGACAGCATGGCGAGTTCAGAGTTATCAATCCAGGCCTGCGCTGTCTTAGTGAGCATCAGGACAACAAAGGGGAGAGTAGGCCTCCGTCGAGAGGTTGGAAATGCTGGCTGGGATCTTTCTGTTCTGTGTTCTCCCTCCATCACTGTGCTAAGACTCACTACTCTGCAACTTTGTGTCTATAGCATGGCTTGTGCACGGGTGTCTTCAGTCATTTTTAACTCCTATAATAGTTCCTGTCCCTGTAACTACCTCCCTTCCCGATAGTCCTCCACATATTTGAAATGTACTGCATTCCAGACTACCATCCTTATCACTGTAAATTGCTTCAGTGTCTACAACATGCTTTATTTTGGTACTGCAATCTTCTTTAACTGGATACAGAGTGATACAGCACGAAACAGAACCTGTGGTACAACTCATCAATGCTCTCCCTGTTTCCTATAATGAATGAGTCTCATTTGCTTGCGTTCGGCCCTTACCTCTTCAAATCTTCTCCTCTCCATGTATCTGCCCAAATGTCTTTTCCATGTTGTCATTGTTCTTGTTTCTCCCATGTTCCCCTGGCAGTCTGTGCACCATCCTCTGTGGATAATGTTGCCCCTCAGCTCCCTCTTCAATTCTTTGCTGTCTTACGTCCCATTTGTACTCTTGAGTTTTGGACTCCCTTATCCTTGGCTATTCACCATTCTTAGGCCCAATCCTTGTGGCACTCCACTTCCAGTCTGATAAGCAAACCTCCACCACCACCCTCTGTCTTCTACCTTTGAGCCAGTTCTGTATCCAAATTGCTAGTTCTCCCTGTATTCCGTGAAATCAAATCTTGCTCATCGGTCTCCCATGGGGATCCTTGTCGAACGCTTTACTGAAGTCCATATAGATCACATCCACCGCTGAGCCCTCTTCAATCTTCTTTGATACTTCTTCAAAATACTCATTCAAGTTTGTGAGACATGATCTCCCACACACAAATCTCTATCTCTAATCAGTCCTTGCTATTTCAAATACACGTACATCCTGTCCCTCAGGATTCCCTCCAACAACTTGCCCACCACCGACGTCAGGCTCACTGCTCCATAATTCCCTGGCTTGTCCTTACCACTCTTCTTAAACAGTGGCACCACGTTAGCCGACCTCCAGTCTTCCGGCACCTCACGTGTGACTATCAATGATACAAATATCTCAGCAAGAGGCCCAGCAATCACTTCTCTAGCTTCCCACAGAGTTCGAGGGTAGACCTGATCAGATCCTGGGAATTTATCCATCTTTATGCATTTCAAGACATCCAGCACTTGCTCCTCTGTAATATGGACATTTTGCAAGGTGTCACCATTTATTTCCCTACATTCTATATCTTCCATATCCTTTTCCACAGTAAAAACTGATGCAAAATATTCGTTTAGTATCTCTGTCTTTTAAACGTTGTAATTGTAACCACGTCCACCCTTCCTTAGGAAGTTCATTCCACAATCAAAACACCCTTTGTGTAACAATTTGCCCCCATGCCTTTTTTTTTGAACAAATCTCTCTTCTAACCTTAAAAATGTGGTCTCTCCTCTTGAGACTCCCCCATCCTACGGAAAAGGCAACTACCATTAAATCGATCTATATCTCATTTTTAAAAAATAAACTTTTATAACATGACATCTCAAACTCCAGGCTCCAGTGAAAAAAGACTCAGCCGATCCAGCCATTTTACAGAATTCAAGCCTTCCAGATCAAGCAATGTCCTGGTAAATCTCTGCTGGACACCCTGCAGCTTAATAATATCCTCCCTATAACTGGGCGACCAGAACTGGACAGAGGAGTGCAGAAGAGGCCTCCTAAATGTCTGCACAATCTCAACATGACGTCGCAAATCCACCACTCAATGGACTGAGCAATAGTCAGGCATGCCAAGCACTGTCTTATCCATCCTGTGATGCAAGCTTCAAGGATTATGTACCTGAACCCGGAGGTCCCTCTGCTCTAAAATACTAACCGAGGCCCGAACATTAATTGTACAAGCTCTACCCTTGTTTGTTTTACCAAGTGCACTACCTCGCATTTATTCAGATTGAATACCATCTACAGTTTTTCAGCCCATTCACCCATTTCATCAAGATCCCTTTGCAATCTCAAAAAACCTCCTTCACTGCCCACTATGCCACCCTCCAGCCTTTCCAGCCCATCACACATGGCTGTCAATTGTAGAAATATCTTTGCTCGCGGCTCTATAATTTCTTCCCTAGCATCGCACAATGTCCTGTGATACACTCAGGTCCTGGGTCTTTCCATTCCTTTGTGTTGTAAAATCTCCAGCACCAACTCTTCCATAACTTTTTAAGTCATAGAGAGGTACAGCATGGAAACAGACCCTTTGGTCCAACTCATCTATGCTGACCAGAAGATCTAAATAAATCCATCCCATTTACCAGCATTTGGCCCATGTACCTCTAAACCCTTATTATTCATATCCCCATCCAGATACCTTTTAAATGTTGTCATAGTATCAGTATCGTCTACATTCTCTCTCAGCTCATTCCATACATACATCACAATGTGCATAAGTGCCATTTAAACCTTTCTCCTTCAACCTTAAACCTATGCTCTCGAGGTTTGGACTCTCGAACCCCTGGGAAAAGACCTTGACTGTTTACCCAATCCATATCCCTCATGTTTATATAAACCTCTGTCAGGTCACCCCTCAATTTCCGATGCTCCAGGGAACATAACCCCAGCTTATTCAGCAACAATCCTGGCAACATCTTGTTAATCTTTTCTAAACACTTTCAACTTTCTCAACATCCTTCCTATAGCGGGGATACTGGAATTGCAGAGAACTGCGAATGTGGTCTAACGTATTACTCTTGTTCCCTGAGTTCCCCAGTCTTTGTCCACAGTAAGTTCTGGAGTAAAAAATGTGTTTACGTTCTGAGCCATATCCTGCGGTTCCACACACCAATGGTCTCATTGATCTTTAAGGGACACTATTTTGTCTCAAGTTACTCTTTTACTCTTAATATATTTCTACAATCACTTTTGGATTCTACTTATCATCCTCTGCTGAGGCCATTTCATGTACCCTTTCTGCATTCCTGATTTCTACTCAAAGTGTATTCCTTAAGTCCCTGTGATCCTCGGGGATTCCCTTGATCCAGCTGGCTATACCTGACATGTGCCCCCTTTTCCTTGACGAGACCCTCAATAGACAGCCAGTGTTTCCGAATGCTGTCAGCATTGACCTGCACACAAACAGGAACATGCTGGCGCTGATCGATCAGTTTATCTCACTTTTAAAATATTCTCACTTGCCAGACTTCCCTTTCCCTGCAAATAGACTCCCCAGTCACCTTTTGAGACTTCCTGGCTAATATTATCAAGATTAGTCTGGCCCCATTTTATAACTTGAACCTGTGGACCAGCCCTGTCCTTTTCCATCGCTATTTTCAAGCTAATAGACTTGAGTCACTTTGGCAAAATGCTTTCCCACTCACACCTCAGTCCCTTTTCCAACCTTGTTTCCCAAGGGGAGGTCAGGTTTTGCCCCTTTCTCTTTTCAGGCCATTTACATATTGATTGGGAGTCTTCTGGAACACAATTACCAAATTCCTCCCTTGCAAACATTGAACACTGGCAGTCCCAGTCTCGCTTTGGAAAGTTTAAAAACCCCAACCATAACAGCCCTATTATTCTGATTGATATTTGAGATCTCCTGATATGTTTGTTCCTCAGTCTGCCATTGATTATTCGGGGTCAGTAGGACAATCGTGTCAGAGTGATGACCCATTCTTATTTCTGTGTTCCACGAACATAGCGTCACTGGGTGATCCCACAGGAATATCCTCTCTAGGTACTGATGTAATGTTTCATGCAATCAAAACCCACCACCACGCGTCCTCTCTTGCCTCCCCTTCCTGTAGCATCTCCACCTTGAAACAATGAGCTGTCAGTCCTGTCCCTCCCTCAGCTTTGTTTCTGTTTTAACTATAATATCCCAGTCCCATGTTCCAATCCATGCCCTGAGTTCATCTTCCTTAGCTGTCAGGCCCCTTGCATTGAAATAAATGCAGTTTAATCATCAGTTCCCCCTCCCCCATTTCCTGCTATGGTCTTGCCTGCCTTGTCTGCTGAAATTGCTGTCTTTAACTTGTGCACCAACCTCAATCTTCTTTCTGGTCTTATGACTGTTTAAGGTGCAACACCCTGCCAGATTCGATTATATCCTCTCAAGCAGCTCTAACAATTCGCCCCATCAGGATGTGGGTCCCCCTCCTGCTCCCAGTTCAGGTGCCTTCCCCACCCTGTCAACCTGTGCTGCCACCTTCAGACATCCAGGGCCTTGCCCACCAAGGTCCCGGTGTTACTCAGTTCTCCAGGAGGACCTACCCTTCATGATGTATATCCTTCACTTATGAGACTTCCCACAGTGCATTACCTCACAGTGATCAGAAGTAAACTCCATCTGCCCTTACGCAGAGTGTGTACAACTCTGAGTATGACTAACTTCATCCAGTCTCCCCAACCGTCCCTACCTCTAATTGTCGAGAGAATGCACAACCCTCCCTATTGCGTTAACCTCCTCCAGTCCCTCTCATGGACACCATCTATCTAAGCTTCTCCTGTTCCTGACTATATTTTCCTCCTCTTCCAATAAACCCTTGTGAACTTTGTGACCTAGTCCAATCTCTGCAGTGCTCTGTATAATCAGCCTCACTGTGACTGGAATCTGGCTTCAATTCCAGCCTTGGCCGACTCTCTGTGTGGACTTTACATGTTCTCCCCCCGACTGTGTGGGTTTCTTCCGGGTGCTCTGGTTTCCTGCCATAGTCCAACATTTGCACGATACGTGATTGGCCATCATAAATTGACGGTAGTATTCAGGCAAGTGTTGTTTAGGTGAGTTCACCACGAGGTCTGCAGGGTTTATTGGACAGGGAGAGGGATGGGTCTGGTTAGGATGGTCTTTAGAGGGGTTGGTGTGGACTTGTTGGGCGGAATGGCCTGTTTCCACACTGTGGAGATTCCATTCAGGTTATTGTCCAGTCCTGTCAACTATCCCTGTCTCTTGAACCTTGCCTCATCTCCAATACTCTCCTTATATGTAATCTCCAACAGTCTCTAAAACACTCCTTGGCGATGTAAGCTTCTCCAGTCCTTAGCACGATCAATATGACTGTCACCTCTTCCGGCTTTTAGAACCCTCCCGATAACTGTTGACATTTGTTACAGCACTCCCAATCACTGTTCCATCCTGAAACCCCCAAAAACATTTATATCTCTGTAAACTCATCTGGACTGTCTATACTTCCATTTGACAATCCCGTTCTGAGACTTTCTCTATATCAAAAAAGTCCTGAAGTGTAGGTAACCCTTATTAATGTAACGTCCCTTCAGCCTTACAGCACTGAGAAGGTCTTTTCAACCCGACAGCCATCTCTGTGTCTGTAATCTCCGCCACTCACCAGAATTCATTCTCTCTGAGCTCTTCTGTAGCCCATTAAACGCTCCCTAACAATGTCTGTATCAGTGTAACCTTCTCCAAAAACACAACCTTCCCTATCTGTGTAAATCCCTACACCAGTCCCGATCCCTCTCAGCTCCGTCTAACAATACAACCCTCCATGTCTGTGTATTCACCTTCAGTCCCTACTCACCTCCCTATCTGTGTAACCTTCTCCATGCATTTTTGCTTCAGTCTCTTCAACTGTTCCTGTCAGTGTAATCTCTTCCGGACACGAAAGCTCTCCCTCTCTTTAACATTCTCAGGCTACACAGCCCTCACTATCTGTGACCTACTCCTGTTGGAGAACACTTCCTCTGTGAACTGCTCCAAATCTTCAACTCTCCATAATCTCCGGCAGTCTTACAGCCCTCCCTCTCTACATAACCTCTTCCAGTCCCTAAAACGCCATCAGTCTGTGGAGACCCTAACACCATCCCTATCTGTGTTATCCTCTCAGGTCCCTGCAACACTCCTGATCTGTCGATCCCACTCCAATGCCTGTGCCCCTCCCGATCCTGTTCCTACAAGACTCATTAAATATGTAACATCCTCCCGTCACTATCACCCACACTGTCAATTTAAGCTCCTTCTGTATCTTCATCCACCTCCCCATCTATATAACCTCCAGCTCTTCCCCCCCCATCTGTGTAAACATCACTCTCCACTTGAACCCTCCCGACCGCAGGAACTTCCTTCTGTTTGTGCTATGCTCCCTTATCTGTGAAACTGTCTCCAACCAAACTTGCTACCTCAATCTCTCAAAAACGAATCCAGATTTCACACCCTCCATGTCTAAATAACCCCCAGAACCTAAGCCTTCCTATATCTGTAAACATCTTCAGTCACGATGATCCTCCATATCTCTGTTTGTTCCGCCAGATGATACAAACCTCTTTATCTCTGTAATCTGCTCAGCTCCCTGAAACAGTCCCTGTCTGTGTAATCCAGCCCTGTCCTACAAACATCCTTATCCCTGTAAACCTCTCTATCCCTCCCAGCATTCCCAACTCCATGAACCTTCCTTTCCTCCTCTCCTTCCCTTCTCTCCTTCTCCCCTCTCACCTTCCCCCTCTCCTTCTCGCATCTTTCCTTCTCCCCTATCTCCTTCCCTCTTCCATTCCCTCTTTCCTTCTCCACTCTCTCCTTCCCCCTTCCTTCCCCTCTCTCCTTCTCCCTCTCCTCCCCCTCTTCTCCCCACTCTCCTTCTCCACTCTCTCCTTCCCCCTTCCTCCCCCACTCTCTCCTTCCCCCATCCTTCCCCTCTCCTTCCCCCTTCCTTCTCCCCTCTCCTTCTCCCCTCTCTCCTTCCCCCCTCTCTCCTTCCCCCTCTCTCCTTCTCCCCTCTTTCCTTCCCCCTTCCTTCCCCCCTCTCTCCTTCCCCCTTCCTTCTCCCCCCTCTCCTTCTCTCCTCTCTCCTTCCCCAGTTCTTCCCCTCTTTCCTTCCCCTCTCACTCCTTCCCCCCTCTCTTTTTCCTCACCTCTCCTTCCCCCTTCCTTCCCCTCTCTCCTTAACCCATCTCTCTTTCCCCCTGTCTCCTTCTCCTCTACCTCCTTCCCTTCGTTCTCCTCTCTCCTTCTCCCCTCTCTTTGACCCCCTTCCTTCCTCTCTCTCCTGCCCTCCTCTCTCCTTCACCCCTCTCTCCTTCCCCAGTTGTTCCCGTTTCCTTCCCCTCTCTCTCCTTCCCCCCTCTTTCTCCACCTCTCCTTCCCCCTTCCTTCCCCTCTCTCCTTCCCCCTTCTCCTTTTCCCCTCTCTCCTTCCCCCTTCCTTCCCCTCTCTCCTTCCCGCCTCTCTCCTTCCCCCTCTCTTTGTCCCCTCTCTTTCTCCTCCTTCCTTCCTCTCTCACTCCTTCCCTCCTCTCTCCTTCCCCCTCTCCTTCTCCCCTCTCTCCTTCTCCCTTCCTTTCCCCCTCTCCTTCTCCCCTCTCTCCTTCTCCCCGCTCACCTTCCCCCTCTCCTTCCCTCCTCTCCTTCTCGCCTCTTTCCTTCTCCCCTCTCTCCTTCTCCCCTCTGTCCTTCTCCCCTCTCTCCTTCCCCTCATTCCTCCTCCCCTCTCTCCTTCCGCTATCCTTCCCCTCTTTCCTACCCCCCTCTCTCTCCTTCTCCACATCTCCTTCCCCCTTCCATCCCCTCTCTCCTTCCCCATCTCTCCTTCCTCCCTCTCTCCCTGTCCACTCTTTCCTTCCCCCTCTCCGCCTCCCGTCTCTCCTTCTCCCCTTTCTCCTTCCCCCTTCCTTCCCCTCCCCTTCCTTCTCCAATCTCCTTCTCCCCTCTCTCTTTGCCCATTCCTTCCCCTCTCTCCTTCCCCCTTTTCTCCTTCCCCCCTGCCTTCCCCTCTCTCCTTGCCCCCCTCTCTCCTTCCTGCTCTCTTTATCCCCTCTCTCCTTCCCCCTTCCATCCCCTCTCTCCTACCCATGTCTCTGCTTCTCCCCCTCTCCTTTTCTCTTCCTTCCTCTCTCTCCTTCCCCCCTCTCTCCTACCCCCTTCCTTTCCCTCTCTCCTTCCCCCCTCTCTCCTTCCCCCTTCCTTTGCACCCCTCCTTCTCCCCTCTCTCCTTCTCCCTCTCCTTCCCCTCTCCTTCTACCCACTCTCCTTCTCCACTCTCTCCTTCCCCCCTCTCTCCTTCTCCCCTTTCTCCTTCCCTCTTTACTTCACCACTCTCTCCTTCTCCTCCTTTCCTTCTCCCTTCCTTCCCCCCTCTCCTTCTCCCCTCCCTCCACCCCCCTTCCTTCCCCTCTCTTCCTCTCCCCTTCTTTCCCCCTCTCCTTCCCCCTCTCCTCTCCCCTCTCCTTCTCCCCACTCTCCTTCTCCACTCTCTACTTCCCCCTTCCTTCCCCTCTCGCCTCCACCCTTCCTTCTCCTCTCTCCTTCTCCACTCTCTCCTTTCCCCTTCCTTCCCCTCTCTCCTTCTCCCTTCACTCCTTCTTCCCTCTCACCTTCCCCCTATCCTTCCCTCCTCTCCTTCTCGCCTCTCTCCTTCTCCCCTCTCTCCTTCCGTCTTCCACTCCCTCTTTCCTTCTCCCCCTCCCCTTCCGTCTTCCATTCCCTCTCTCCTTCTCCCTCTCTCCTTCCCCCTTCCTTCCCCACTCTCCTTCTCCCCTCTCCTTCCCCCTTCCTTCCCCTCTCTCCTTCTCTCTCTCCTTCCCCCTTCCTTCCCCTCTCTCCTTCCCCCTCTCTCCTTCTCCTTGTCTTCTTCCCCTCTCTCCTTTCCACTCCTCCTTCTCCCCTCTCTCCTTCCCCCTCTCGTTCTCCCCTCTCCTTCTCCACTCACTCCTTCCCCTTTCCTTCCACTCTCTCCTTCTCCCCTCTCTCCTTCTCCCACCTCCTGCCCCTCTCCTTCTCCCGTCTCTTCTTCTTCCCTCTCAATTTCCCCCTCTCCTTCCCTCCTCTCCTTCTCGCCTCTCTCCTTCTCCCCTCTCTCCTTCACACTTCCTTCCCCCTTCCTTTCCACTCCTCCTTCTCCCCCTCTCCTTCCTGCTCTCCCCCCCTCTCCTTCTCCCCCTCTCCTCACCCCTTCCTTCCCCTCTCTCATTCTCCCCTCCCTCATTCACCCTTCCTTCCCCTCTCTACTTCCCCCCCTCTCCTTCTGCCCGTCTCCTTCCCCCTTCCTTTCCAATCCTCCTTCTCCCCTCTCTCCTTCCCGCTCTCCTCCCCCTCTCTTCTTCTCCCCTTTCTTCTCCCCCCTTCCTCCTCCGCCTTCCTTCCCCTCTCTCCTTCTCCCCTCTCTCCTTCTCCCCCCTCTTTTTCTCCACTCTCTTCTTCTCCCCTCTCTTCTTCTTCCCCCTCGCCTTCCCCCTCTCCTTCCCTCCTCTCCTTCTCGCCTCTCTCCTACTCCCCTCTCTCCTTCGGTCTTCCATTCCCTCTCTCCTTCTCCCCTCTCTCCTTCCCCCTTCCTTCCCCTCTCTCCTTCTCCCCTCTCCTTTTCCCCTCTCTCCTACCCCCTTCCTTCCACTCTCTCCTTCCCCCTTCCTTCCCCTCTCTCTTTCTCCTCTCTCTCCTTCTCCCTTCCTTCCCCCTCTCCTTTTCCCTCTCCTTCCCCCTTCTTCCTTCTCCCCTCTCTCCTTCCCCCTTCCTTCCCCTCTCTCCTTCCCCCTTCCTTTCCCCCTCTCTTTTTCCACTGTCTTCTTCCCCCTTCCTTACCCTCCCTCCTTCTCACCTCACTCGTTTCCCCTAACTTCATCTCTCTCCTTCTCCCCTCTCCTTCCCCTCTCTCCTTCTCCCATCTCTACTCCCCCCTTCCTTTCCCTCTCTTCTCCCCTCTCTCCTTCCCCCTTCCTTCCCCTCTCTCCATTCCCCCTGTCTCCTACCCCCGTCTCCAACTCGCCTCTCTCCTTCCCCCTTCCTTCCCCCTTCCTTCCCCTCTCTCCATTCCCCGTCTCCTACCCCCGTCTCCTACTCGCCTCTCTCCTTCCCCCTTCCTTCCCCTCTCTCCATTCCCCGTCTCCTACCCCCGTCTCCTACTCGCCTCTCTCCTTCCCCCTTCCTTCCCCCTTCCTTCCCCTCTCTCCATTCCCCGTCTCCTACCCCCGTCTCCTACTCGCCTCTCTCCTTCCCCCTTCCTTCCCCCTCTCTCCTTCCCCCTTCCTTCCCTCCTCTCCTTCACCCCTCTCTCCTTCCCCCTTCCTTCCCCCTCTCTCCTTCCCCCTTCCTCCCATCTCTCCTTCCCCCCATCTCTCCTTCCCTTCTCTCCGTCTCCCCTCTCTCCTTCCCCCTTCCTCCCCCCTTCTCCTTCTCCCTTCTCTCCTTCCCCGGTCCTTCCCCTCATTCCTTCCCCTCTCTCTCCTCCCCCTCTCTCTTTCTCCACCTGTCTGCTCTTTCCCCCTGTCTGCTTCTCCTCTCCCTCCTTCCCACTTCCTTACCCCCTTCCCCCTTCCTTCCCCTCTCTCTTTCTCCCCTCTCTCCTCTTCCCCCTTCCTACCCTTCTGACCTTCTCCCCTCTCTCCTTCGCCCTTCGTTCCCCTTTCACCGTGCCCCCCTCTCCTTCACCCCTCTCTCCTCCTCCCATCTCTCCTTCCCCCTTCCTTCCCCTCTCTCCTTCTCCCCTGACTCCTTCCCCCTCTCTTTTTCACCAGTCTCCTCCTTCCCCCTTCCTTTCCCTCTCTCCTTCCCCTCTCTCTCCTTCCCCCTTCCTTCCCTCCTCTCCATCACCTCTCCATCCTCCCCCCTCTCCTTCCTTCCCTCTCTCTCCTTCCCCACATCTCCTTCTCCCTTCCTTCCGCTCTCTCCTTAACCTATCTCTCTTTCCCCCTCTCTCCTTCTCCTCTCTCTCCTTTCCCTTCCTTCCCTTCTCTCCTTCTCCCCTTCTCCCCTCTCTCCGTTGCCCTTCGTCCCCCTCTCTCCATGCTCCCCTCTCTCCCTCCCCCTCGTCCCCCTTCCTTTCCTCTATTCTTCTCCCCCTCTCTCCTTTGTCTACCTCTCTACTTCCCGCCTCTCTCCTTCTCCCCTCTCTTCTTCCCCCTTCCTTTCCCCTCTCTCCTTCCCCCCTCTCTCCTTCCCCCTCTCCTTCCTCCCGTCTCTCCTTCCCCCTTCCTTCCTTTCTCTCCTTCCCTTCTCTCCTTCTCCCCTCTCTCCTTCCCCCTTCTTTCCCCCTTCTCCTTCTCCCCCCTCCTCCCCCTCTCCTTCTTCCCTCTCTCCTTCTCCCCTCTCTCCTTCCCCAGCCCTTCCCCTCTCTCGCTCCTTCTCCCCTCTCTCTTTCTCCACCTCTCCTCCCGCCTTCCTTCACCTCTCTCCTTCCCCCTCTCTCTCTCTCCCTTCTCCTTCTCCCCTCTCTCCTTCTCTCCCCTCTCTCCTTCTCCCCACACCTCCCTCTCTCCTTCTTCCCTCTCTCCTGTCCCCAGCATTCCCCTCTATTCTTCTCCCCTCTCTCCTTCCCCCTTCCTTCCCCCTCTCTCCTTCCCCTTTCCTTCCCTCCTCTCCTTAACCCCTCTCTGCTTCCCCCTCACATTACCCCTCTCCTTCCTCCCATCTCCCCTTCCCCTTCCTTCCCTCCTCTCCTTCCATTCTCTCCTCCTCTCTCTCCTTTCACCTTCCTTCCACCTTCTCCTTCTCCCCTCTCTGCTTCTCCCCTCTCTCCTTCCCCAGTCCTTCCCCTCTTTCCTTCCCCTCTCTCTCCTTCCCCCTTCTCTCTTTCTCCACCTCTCCTTCCCCTCTCTCCTTAACCCATCTCTCTTTCCCCCTATCTCCTTCTCCTCTCCCTCCTTCCCCCTTCCTTCCCCCTTCTCCTTCCCCTTCCCCCTTCATTCTCCTCTCTCCTTCTCCCCTCTCTCCCCTTCACCCTTCCTACCCCCTCCTTCTCCCCCTCTTCTTCTCCCCTCTCACCTTTCCTCCTCTTTCCTTTCCCCTCTCCTTCTCACTCCCTCTTTCTCCCTCTCTCCTTCCCCTTCCTTCCCCTCTCTCATTCCCCTCTCTCCTTTTCCCCTCCTACCCGCTTCCGTCCACTCTCTCCTTCCCCCCTCCTTCTCCCCTCTCTCCTACCCCCTTCTTTTTCCTCTCTCCTCCCCCCTCTCCTTCTCCCCACTCTCCTTCTCCCCTCCCTCCTTATCCCTCTCCTATCCCCGCTCCTTCTCCCCTCTCTCTTTTCCCCTTCTTTCCCATCTCTCGTTATTCCTTCCTTCCCCCCCTCTCCTTCTCCACTCTTCTCCTTCCCCGTCTCTACACCCCACTTCTCCCCTCTCTCCTTCCCACTTCCATCCACCTTTCTTCCCCCCTCTCCTTCTCCCATCTCTCCTTCCCCCTTACTTCCCCTCTTTACATCACCACTCTCTCTTCCCCCTCTCTCTTTTCCACCTCTCCTTCCCCCTTCCTTCCCCTCCTTACCCCATCACTCTTCCCCCCGTTCTCCTCTCTCTCTCCTTCCCCCATCCTTCCCCTCTCTCCTTCTCCCCCCTCTCCTTCCCCCATCTCCTCCCCCCCTTCCTTCCCCTCTCTCCTTCTCGCCTCTCTCCTTCTCCCTTCCTTCCACTCTCTCCTTCTCCCCTCTCTCCTTCCCCGACTTTCCTTCTCTCCCTCCTTCCCCCCTCACCTTCATCACTCTCTCCTTCTCCCCTTTCTCCTTCCCCCTTCCTTACCCTCACTCCTTCCCCCACTCTCTCTCCTTCCCCCCTCTCCTTCCCTCTTCCTTCCCCCCTTCTCCCCTCTCTCCTTCTCCCCCTCTCCTTTCCCCTTCCTTCCCGTCTCTCATTATTCCTTCCTTCCCCCCGTCCTTCTCCACTCTCTCCTTCCCTCTCTCTTCCCCCCTCCCCTCTCTCCTTCCCACTTCCTACCCTCTTCCTTCCCCTCTCTCCTTCTCCCCTCTCTCCTTGCCCCTTATGTCCCCTCTTTACTTCACCACTCTCTCCTTCCCCCCTCTCTTTCTCCACCTCTCCTTCCCCCTTCCTTACCTCTCTCCTTACCCCATCTCTCTTTCCACCCCTTCTTCTCCTCTCTCTCCTTCCCCCTTCCTTCCCCTCTCTCCTTCTTCCCTCTCCTTCCCCGCTCTCCTTCTCGCCTTTCTTTCTCCCCTCTCTCCTTCCCTCTTCCTTCCCCTCTCTCCTCCTCTTTCCTTCCCCCTCTCTATTTCTCCCCTCTCTCCTTCACCCACTCCTTATCGCCTCTTTCCTTCTCCTCTCTCTCCTTCCCTCTCTCCTTCCCCCTTCCTTCCTTCCCCTCTCTCTTTCTCCCCTGTCTCCTTCCCTCTTCCACTCCCTCTCTCCTTCTCCCCTCTCTCCTTCCCCCTTCCTTCCCCCTCTCCTTCTCCTCTTTCCTTCCCCCTCTCTATTTCTCCCCTCTTTCCTTCCCCCCTCCTTCCCCAGTTCTTCCCCTCTTTCCTTCCCCTCGCTCTCCTTCCCATGACTTTTTTTCTCCACCTCTCCTTCCCCCTTCCTTCCCCTCTCTCCTTACCCCATCTCTCTTTTCCCCTCTCTCCTTCTCCCCCTTTCCTTCTCCCCTCTGTCCTTCCCTCTTCCATTCCCTCTCTCCTTCCCCCCTCTCTCCTTCCCCTTCCTACTCCCCTCTCCTTCTCCACTCTCTCCTTCCCCCTCTTCCCCCTTCTCTCCTCCCCCCTTCCTTCCTCTTTCTCCTTCCCTTCTCTCTCCTTTCCCCCTCTCTCCTTCTCCCCTCTCTCCTTCCACCTCTCATTACCCCTCTCCTTCCTCCCATCTCTCATTCCCCCTTCCTTCCCCCTTCTCCTTCTCCCCTCTCTCCTTCTCCCCCCTCCACCCCCTCTCTTTCTTCCCTCTCTCCTTTCCCGGTCCTTCCCCGCTTTCCTTCCCCTCTCTCTCCTTCCCCCTCACTCTTTCTCCATCTCTCCTTGACCCACCTCTCTTTCCCACGTCTCCTTCTCCTCTCCCTCCTTCCACTTCCTTCCCCCTTCCCCCTTCCTTCCCCTCTCTCTTTCTCCCCTCTCTCCTCTTTCCCCTTCCTACCTCTCTGTCCTTCTCCCCTCTCTCCTTTACCCTTCGTTCCCCTTTCACCGTGCCCCCCTCTCTCCTTCACCCCTCTCTCCTTCTCCCATCTCTCCTTCCCCCCTTCCTTCCCCTCTCTCCTTCTCCCCTCTCTCCTTCCCCTCCCTTCTTCACCCCTCTCTCCTTCCCCCTTCCTTCCCCTCTATCCTTCCCCTCTCTCTCCTTCCCCCTTCCTTCCCTCCTCTCCATCACCTCTCTATCCTCCCCTCTCTCCTTCCCCCCTCTCTCTTTCTCCACCTCTCCTCCCCTTCCTTCTGCGCTCTCCTTACCCTATCTCTCTTTCCTCCTCTCTCCTTCTCCTCTCTCTCCTTTCACCTTCCTTCCCTTCTCTCCTTCTCCCCTCTCTCATTTCTCCCCTCTCTCCTTTGCCCTTCGTTCCCCTCTCTCCATGCCCCCTCTCTCCTTCCCCCTCCCTCTCCCATCTCTCCTTCCCCCTTCCTTTCCCTCTCTTCTTCTCCCCCTCTCCTTTGTCTGCCGACCTACTTACCCCCTCTCTCCTTCTCCCCTCTCTCCTTCCCCCTTTCTTCCCCCTCTCTCCGACCCCCTCTCCTTCCTCCCGTCTCTCCTTCCCCCTTCCTTCCCTCCTCTCCTTCCCTTCTCTCCTTCTCCCCTCTCTCCTTCCCCCTTCTTTCCCCCTTCTCCTTCTCCCCTCTCTCCTTGTCCCCTCTCTCCTTCCCCCTTCTCCTTCTCCCCTCTCTCCTTCTCCCCCCTTCTCCCCCTCTCCTTCATCCCTCTCTCCTTCTCCCCCCTCTCCTTCCCCGGTCCTTCCCCTCTTTCCTTCCCCTCTCTCTCTCTCCTTCCCCCCTCTCTCTTTCTCCACCTCTCCTTCCCCCTTCCTTCCCCTCTCTCCTTAACCCATCTCTCTTTCTCCCTCTCTCCTTCCCCCTTCATTCCCCTTCTCCCCTCTCTCATTCCCCTTCTCCTTCTGCCCTCTCACCTTCCCCCTCTCCTTCTCGCCTCTTTCCCTCTCCCCTATGTCCGTCCCACTTCCATTCCCTCTTTCCTTCTCCCTTCTCGCCTTCCCCCTTCCTTCTCCTCTCTCTCCTTCCCGCTTCCTTTCACCCTCTCCTTTTCCACCGTCTCCTCCCCGCTTCCTTCACCTCTCTCCTTCCCCCTCTCTCCTTCTCCCTCTCCTATCCCCGCTCCTTCTCCCCTCTCTTTTCCCTTTCTTTCCCATCTCTCGTTATTCCTTCCTTCCCCCCCTCTCCTTCTCCACTCTCTCCTTCCCCCTCTCTACACCCCACTTCTCCCCTCTCTCCACCCCACTTCTCCCCTCTCTCCTTCCCACTTCCTTCCCCCTTCCTTCCCCCCTCTCCTTCTCCACTCTCTCCTTCCCCCTTCCTTCCCCTCTCTCCTTCTCCCCTCTCTCCTTCTCCCCTCTCCTTCTCCCCTCTCTCCTTCCCCCTTCCGTCCCCTCTCTCCATCCCCCCCTCTGCTTCCCCCTTCTTACCCCTCTCTCCTTCTCCCCTCTCTCCGTTCCCCTTCCTTCCCGTCTCTCGTTATTCCTTCCTTCCCCTCTCCTTCTCCCCCTCTCCTTCTCACTTCCTTCCACTTCTCCTTGACCCCTCTCTCCTTCCCACTTCCTCCCCCTCTCCTTCTCCCATCTCGCCTTCCTCCTTACTTCCCCTCTTTACTTCACCACTCTCTCTTTCCCCCTCCCTCTTTTCCACCTCTCCTTCCCCCTTCCTTCCCCTCTCACCTTTTCCCCTCTCTCCTTCCCCCATCCTTCCCCTCTCTCCTTCTCCCCCCTCTCCTTCCCCCATCTCCTCCACCCTTCCTTCCCCTCTCTCCTTCTCGCCTCTCTCCTTCTCCCTTCCTTCCACTCTCTCCTTCTCCCCGCTCTCCTTCCCTGTCTTTCCTTCTCTCCCTCCTTCCCCCCTCACCTTCATCACACTCTCCTTCTCCCCTCTCTCCTTCCCCCTTCCTTCCCCTCACTCATTCCCCCACTCTCTCTCCTTCCCCCCCCTTCCCTCTTCCTTCCCCCTTCCTTCCCCCCTTCTCCCGTCTCTCCTTCTCCCCCTCTCTCCTTCTCCCCCTCTCTCCTTCTCCCCTCTCTCCTTTCCCCTTTCTTCCCGTCTCTCATTATTCCTTCCTTGCCCCCGTCCTTCTCCACTCTCTCCTTCCCCCTCTCTTCCCCCCCTCCCCTCTCTCCTTCCCACTTCCTACCCTCTTCCTTCCCCTCTCCTTCTCCCCTCTCTCCTTGCCCCTTACGTCCCCTCTTTACTTCACCACTCTCTCCTTCCCCCCTCTCTCTTTCTCCACCTCTCCTTCCCCCTTCCTAACCCTCTCTCCTTACCCCATCTCTCTTTCCACCCCTTCTTCTCCTCTCTCTCCTCCCCCCTTCCTTCCCCTCTCTCCTTCTCCCCTCTCCTTCCCCCCTCTCCTTCTCGCCTCTTTCCTTCTCCCCTCTCTCCTTCCCTCTTCCTTTCCCTCTATCCTTCTCCCCTCTCTCTTTCCCTCTTCCATTCCCTCTCTCCTTCCCCCTTCCTTCCCGTCTCTCCTTCTCCTCTTTCCTTCCCCCTCTCTATGTCTCCCCTCTCTCCTTCACCCTCTCCTTATCGCCTCTTTCCTTCTCCTCTCTCTCCTTCCCTCTCTCCATCCCCCTTCCTTCCGCTCTCTTTCTCCCCTTTCTCCTTCCCTCTTCAATTCCCTCTCTCCTTCTCCCCTCTCTCCTTCCCTCATCCATTCCCTCTCTCCTTCCCCCTTCCTTCCCCTCTCTCTTTCCTTCCCTCTCTCTATTTCTCCCCTCTCTCTTTCTCCCCTCTTTCCTTCCCCCCTCTCTCCTACCCCAGTTCTTCCCCTCTTTCCTTCCCCTCGCTCTCCTTCCCCCGACTGTTTTTCTCCACCTCTCCTTCCCCCTTCCTTCCCCTCTCTCCTTACCCCATCTCTCTTTCTCCATCTCCTTCTCCCCTTTTTCCTTCTCCCCTCTCTCTTTCCCTCTTCCATTCCCTCTCTCCTTCTCCCCTCTCTCCATCCCCACTCTCTCCATCCCCATTCCTCCCCTCTCTCATTCTCCCATCTCTCCTTCCTCCTCTCCTTCCCCCCTCTCTCCTTCCCCCTTCCTACCCCCCTCTCCTTCTGCACTCACTCCTTCCCCCTTCCTTCGTCTTTCTCCTTCCCTCCTCTCTCCTTCCACCCCTCTCCTTCTCCCCTCTCTCCTTCCCCCTTCCTTCCCCTCTCTCCTTCCCCCTTCCTTTCCCCCTCTCTTTTTCCACTGTCTTCTTCACCCTTCCTTCCCCTCTCTCCTTCACCCCTCTCTCCTTCCCCCTTCCTTCCCCTCTCTCTTTCTCCTCTCTCTCCTTCTCCCTTCCTTCCCCCTCTCCTTTTCCCTCTCCTTCCCCCTTCTTCCTTCTCCCCTCTCTCCTTCCCCCTTCCTTCCCCTCTCTCCTTCCCCCTTCCTACCCCCCTCTCCTTCTGCACTCACTCCTTCCCCCTTCCTTCGTCTTTCTCCTTCCCTCCTCTCTCCTTCCACCCCTCTCCTTCTCCCCTCTGTCCTTCCCCCTTCCTTCCCCTCTCTCCTTCCCCCTTCCTTTCCCCCTCTCTTTTTCCACTGTCTTCTTCCCCCTTCCTTACCCTCCCTCCTTCTCACCTCACTCCTTTCCCCTAACTTCATCTCTCTCCTTCTCCCGTCTCCTTCCCCTCTCTCCTTCTCCCATCTCTACTCCCCCCTTCCTTTCCCTCTCTTCTCCTCTCTCTCCTTCCCCCTTCCTTCCCCTCTCTCCATTCCCCCTGTCTCCTACCCCCGTCTCCTACTCGCCTCTCTCCTTCCCCCTCTCTCCTTCCCCCTTCCTTCCCCTCTCTCCATTCCCCGTCTCCTACCCCCGTCTCCTACTCGCCTCTCTCCTTCCCCCTTCCTTCCCCCTCTCTCCTTCCCCCTTCCTTCCCTCCTCTCCTTCACCCCTCACTCCTTCCCCCTCTCATTACCCCTCTCCTTCCTCCCGTCTCTCCTTCCCTTCTCTCCTTCTCCCCTCTCTCCTTCCCCCTTCCTTCCCCCTTCTCCTTCTCCCCTCTCTCCTTCTCCCCCCTCCTCCCCCCTCTTTCTCCCCTCTCTCCTTCCCCAGTCCTTCCCCTCTTTCCTTCCCCTCTCTCTCCTTCCCCCTCTCTCTTTCTCCACCTCTCCTTGACCCATCTCTCTTTCCCCCTGTCTCCTTCTTCTTTGCCTCCTTCCCACTTCCTTACCCCCTTCCCCCTTCCTTCCCCTCTCTCTTTCTCCCCTCTCTCCTCTTCCCCCTTCCTACCCTTCTGACCTTCTTCCCTCTCTCCTTCGCCCTTCGTTCCCCTTTCACCGTGCCCCCCTCTCTCCTTCACCCCTCTCTCTTCCTCCCATCTCTCCTTCCCCCCTTCCTTCCCCTCTCTCCTTCTCCCCTGACTCTTTCCCCCTCTCTTTATCACCCCTCGCCGCCTTTCCCCTTCCTTCCCTCTCTCTCCTTCCCCACATCTCCTTCCCCCTTCCTTCCGCTCCTCCTTAACTTATCTCTCTTTCCCCCTCTCTCCTTCTCCTCTCTCTCCTTTCCCTTCCTTCCCTTCTCTCGTTCTCCCCTCTCTCCGTTGCCCTTCGTTCCCCTCTCTCCATGCTCCCCTCTCTCCCTCCCCCTCGTTCTCCCATCTCTCCTTCTCCCTTCCTTTCCTCTATTCTTCTCCCCCTCTCTCCTTTGTCTACCTCTCTACTTCCCGCCTCTCTCCTTCTCCCCTCTCTTCTTCCCCCTTCATTTCCCCTATCTCCTTCCCCCCTCTCTCCTTCCCCCTCTCCTTCCTCCCGTCTCTCCTTCCCCTTTCCTTCCTTCCTCTCCTTTCCTTCTCTCCTTCTCCCCTCTCTCCTTCCCCCTTCTTTCCCCCTTCTCCTTCTCCCCTCTCTCCTTCTCTCCCCTGTCTCCTTCTCCTCCCTCCTCCCCCTCTCCTTCTTCCCTCTCTCCTTCTCCCCTCTCTCCTTCCCCGGTCCTTCCCCTCTCTCTCTCCTTCTCCCCTCTCTGTTTCTCCACCTCTCCTCCCGCCTTCCTTCACCTCTCTCCTTCCCCCTCTCTCTTTCCCCCTTCTTTCCCCTCTCTCCTTCTCTCCCCTCTCTCCTTCTCCCCCTCTCCTTCTTCCCTCTCTCCTTCCCCGGTCCTTCCCCTCTCTCGCTCCTTCTCCCCTCTCTCTTTCTCCACCTCTTCTCCCGCCTTCCTTCACCTCTCTCCTTCCCCCTCTCTCCTTCACCCCTCTCTCCTACCCCTCTCTCTCCTTCTCCCCTCTCTCCTGTCCCCAGCATTCCCCTCTATCCTTCTCCCCTCTCTCCTTCTCCCCTCTCTCCTTCTCCCCTCTCTCCTTCCCCTCTCCTTCTCCCCTCTCTCCTTCCCCCTTCTTCCCCCTCTCTCCTTCCCCTTCCTTCCCTCCTCTCCTTAACCCCTCTCTCCTTCCCCCTCTCATTACCCCTCTCCTTCCTCCCGTCTCCCCTTCCCCCTTCCTTCCCTCCTCTCCTTCCATTCTCTCCTTCTCCTCTCTCTCCTTCCACCTTCCTTCCACCTTCTCCTTCTCCCCTCTCTGCTTCTCCCCTCTCTCCTTCCCCGGTCTATCCCCTCTTTCCTTCCCCTGTCTCTCCTTCCCCCTTCTCTCTTTCTCCACCTCTCCTTCCCCACTCTCCTTAACCCATCTCTCTTTCCCCCATCTCCTTCTCCTCTCCCTCCTTCCCCCTTCTCCTTCCCCCTTCTTTCTCCTCTCTCCTTCTCCCCTCTCTCCCCTTCCCCCTTCCTACCCCCCTTCTTCTCCCCCCTCCTTCTCCACTCTTTCCTCCTCTCTCCTTTCCCCTCTCCTTCCCACTCTCTCCTCCTCCCTCTCTCCTTCCCCTTCCTTCCCCTCTCTCAGTCCCCTCTTTCCTTTTCCCCTCCTACCCGCTTCCGTCCACTCTCTCCTTCCCCCTCCTTCTCCCCTTTTCTCCTTCCCCCTTCCTTTCAACCCCTCCTTCTCCCCTCTCTCCCTCCCCCTCTCCTCCCCCTCTCCTTCTCCCCACTCTCCTTCTCCCCTCCCTCCTTCTCCCTCTCCTATCCCCGCTCCTTCTCCCCTCTCTCTTTTCCCCTTCTTTCCCATCTCTCGTTATTCCTTCCTTCCCCCTCCTCTCCTTCTCCACTCTCTCCTTCCCCGTCTCTACACCCCACTTCTCCCCTCTCTCCTTCCCACTTCCTTCCACCTTTCTTACCCTCTCTTCTTCTCCCTTCCTTCTCCCCTCTCCTTCTCCCCCTCTCCTTCCCCCTTCCTTCCCCTCTCTCCATCCCCCCTCTCTGCTTCCCCCTTCTTACCCCTCTCTCCTTCTCCCCCTCTCCTTTCTCTTCCTTCCCGTCTCTCGTTATTCCTTCCTTTCCCCCCTCCTTCTCCCCCTCTCCATATCACTTCCTTCCCCTCTCCTTCTCCCCTCTCTCCTTGCCCCTTACGTCCCCTCTTTACTTCACCACTCCCTCCTTCCCCCCTCTCTCTTTCTCCACCTCTCCTTCCCCCTTCCTTACCCTCTTTCCTTACCCCCTCTCTCTTTCTCCACTTCTCCTTCCCCCTTCCTTACCCTCTCTCCTTATCCTATCTCTCTTTCCACCCCTTCTTCTCCTCTCTCTCCTTCCCCCTTCCTTCCCCTCTCTCCTTCTCCCCTCTCCTTCCCCCCTCTCCTTCTCGCCTCTTTCCTTCTCCCCTTTCTCCTTCCCTCTTCCAGTCCCTCTCTCCTTCTCCCCTCTCTCCTTCCCTCTTCCATTCCCTCTCTCCTTCCCCTCTCTCCTTCTCCTCTTTCCTTCCCTCTCTCTATTTCTCCCCTCTCTCCTTCCCCCCTCTCTTTCTCCCCTCTTTCCTTCCCCAGTTCTTCCCCTCTTTCCTTCCCCTCGCTCTCCTTCCCCTGACTGTTTTTCTCCATCTCTCCTTCACCCATCCTTCCCCTCTCTCATTCACCCTTCCTTTCCCTCTCTCCTTCTCCTCTCTCACCTTCTCCCTTCCTTCCACCCCTCCTTCTCCCCTCTCACCTTACCTCATTCCTCCCCTCTCTCCATCTCCCTTCTCTCCTTCCTCCTTCCTCCCCTGCTCTCTTTCTCCCCTCCGTCCTTCCCCTTCCGTCCCACTCATTCTCTCCTCTCTCATTTCCCCACTCCTTCGCCCCTCTCCTTCTCCCCTCTCTCCTTTCCTCTTCCTTTCCCCCCTCCTTCTCCCCTCTCTCCTACCCACTTACTTCCCCCTCTCCTTCTCCCCTCTCTCCTTCTCCCTGTCTCCTTCTCCCCTCTCTTCTTTCCCCTCTCTCCTTCCCCTTCCCTCCTCCTCCCTCTCTCCTTCCACACCACCTTCCCCCCTCTCCGTCTCCCCTCTCTCCTTCCCCTCTATCCTTCCCCACTCTCTCCTTCCCCCTCTCTCCTTCCTCATCTCTCCTTTCCCCATCTCTCCTTCTCCCCTCACTCCTTCCCCCCTTCCCCCCTCTCTCGTTCCCCCCTCCTTCCCCACTCTCTCCTTCCCCCCTCTATCTGTCCCCCCTCTCCTTCCCCCCTCTCTTTCTCCCCTCTCTCCTTGTCCCCTCTCTCCTTCCTCCCCTCTCTCCTTCATCCCTCTCGCCTTCTCCCCTCTCTCCTTCCACCTTCCTTCCGCTCTCTCCTTCCCCCCTCCTTACCTCCTCTCTCCTCCTCCACTCTCTTTCCCCATTCCTTCTCCTCGCTCCTTCCCCCCCTCTCCTTCCCCTTCTCCCCTCTCTCCTTCCCCCTTCTTTCCCCTCTCTCCTTCTCCCCTCTCTCCTTCCCCCTTCCTTCCCTCTCTACTTCCCACTCTCTCCTTCTCCCCTCTCTCCTCCCCCTTCCTTCCCCTCTCTCCTTCTCCCCTCCCTCCATCCCCCTCCTTCTCCCCTCTTTCCTTCCCCCTTCCTTCCCCCCTCCCTCTCCCCTCTCTCCTTTCCCCTTCCTTCCCTCTCTACTTCCCACTCTCTCCTTCTCCCCTCTCTCCTCCCCCCTTCCTTCCCCTCTCCCCTTCTCCCCTCCCTCCATCCCCTCTCTCCTTCTCCCCTCTTTACTTCCCCCTTCCTTCCCCTCGCTACTTCTCCTCCCCTCCTTCTCCCCTCTCCCCGTCCCCTTCCTTCCCCTCTCTCATTCTCCCCCTCTCCTTCTCCATTCCTTACCCTCTCTCTTTCACCCCTCTTTCCTTCCCCCCTCTCTCGTTCTACCCTCTCTCCTCTCCTCTCTCCCCTTCCTTCTCCCTCCTCTCCGTCTCCCCTCTCTCCTTCCCCTCTATCCTTGAAGGGCGGCACGGTGGCACAGTGGTTAGCACTGCTGCCTCACAGTGCTGGAGACCCGGGTTCCATTCCCGCCTCAGGCGACTGACTGTGTGGAGTTTGCACATTCTCCCCGTGTCTGCGTGGGTTTCCTCCGGGTGCTCCGGTTTCCTCCCACAGTCCAAAGATGTGCAGGTCAGGTGAATTGGCCATGCTAAATTGCCCGTAGTGTTAGGCAAGGGGTAAATGTAGGGGTATGGGTGGGTTACGCTTTGGCGGGGCGGTGTGGACTTGTTGGGCCGAAGGGCCTGTTTCCACACTGTAAGTAATCTAATCTAATCTTTCCTTCCCTGTTTCTTCCCTCTCTCCTTCTCCACTCTCTCCTTCCCCCTCCCTCCTTGTCCCTCTCTCCTTCCCCCGTCTCCTTTCCCCATCTCTCCTTCTCCCCCCTCTCTTGTTCCCCCCTACTTCCCCACACTCTGCTTCCCCCCTCTATCCGTCCCCCTCTCCTTCCCCCCTCTCTTTCTCCTCTCTCCTTCTCCCCTCTCTCCTTCTCCCCTCTTTCCTTCCCCCTCTTTCCTCCTCCCCTCTATCCTTCTCCCTCTGCTTCCCCCTCCTTATCCCCTCTCTCCTTCCCTCCTCCTTCCCCTCTCTCCTTCTCCAACTCTCCTTCCCCTGTCCTTACCCTCTTTCCTTCTCCCCTCTCTCCTACCCCCTTCCTTCCCCCTCTCATTCTCCCCCTCTCCCCTTCCACCATCCTTCCCCTCTCTCATTCACCCTTCCTTCCCCCTCTCCTTCTCCCCTCTCTTCTTCCCCCTTCCTTCCACCCCTCCTTCTCTCCTCTCACCTTACCTCACTCCTCCCCTCTCTCCTTCTCCCTTCTCTCCTTCCTCCTTCCTTCCCTACTCTGTTTCTCCCCTCCCTCCTTCCCCTTGCTTCCCTCTCCTTCTCCCCTCTCTCCTTCCCCCACTCCTTTGCCCCTCTCCTTCTCCCCTCTCTCCTTCCCCCCTCCTTCTCTCCTCTCTCCTACCCCCTTCCTTCCCCCCTCTCCTTCTCCCCTCTCCTCCCCCTCTCCTTCTCCCCTCTCTCCTTCTCCCCTGTCTCCTTCTCCCCTCTCTCCTTTCCCCTCTCCTTCCCCCTCCCTCCTTCTCCCTCTCTCCTTCCACACCACCTTCCCACCTCTCCGTCTCCCCTCTCTCCTTCCCCTCTATCCTTCCCCCTCTCTCCTTCCCCTCTATCCTTCTCCCCTCTCTCCTTCCCATTCCTTCCCCCTCTCCTTCACCCCTCTCTCCTTCTCCCCCCTTAACCCTCTATCTCCTCCCCCTCTCTCCTTCCCCCACTCCTTCCCCCTCTCCTTCTCCCCTCTGTCCTTCCCCACTCTCTACTTCCCCCCTCTCTCCTTCCGCCCTCTCCTTCCCCACATCTACATTTTGCCTTTTCCTTCGCCCCCCTTCACTCTATCTCTTTCTGACAACCCTCCTCCCCCTCTCTTTCACTCCCTGTCCATCACCCCTTCCCCCCTCTCCTTCCACCCCACTGCTTCACCCCTCTCTTTCCACCCTTCCCCTCTCTCCTTACCACGCTCTTTCCCTCACTCTTTCCCCCTCTCTCCTTCCCCACCTCAACATCCCCTCCCTCCCTCCCCGCTCCTTTCCCCTCTCTCCTTCCCCCAACTCCTTCTGACATCTCTCCTCTCCACTCTCTGCCTCCGTCTCCTTGCCCCTCTCCTTCCCCCTCCTTCTCCCTCTACTTCCCCCTTTCCCCCACTCACCTTCCCCCATTCCCCCTCTTCTTCCCCCCGCTCTCCTTCCCCCCAACTCTCAACCCCCTCTCTCTCCTTCCCCCTGTCTCCTTCCCCCTCTCCTTCCCCCCTCGCTCCTTCCCCCACTCTCCTTCCCCTCTCCCCTGCCCTCTCCTCTCATTCACCCCGTCTCCTTCCCCCCTCGTCCCTTGCCCCGTCTCTCCTTCCCCACCTCGCATTACACCCCTTCCCCCTCCTCCCCCTCCTTCCCCCCTCATTCTTATCCCTCTCCATCTTATCCCTCTACCACTCCCTCCTTCCCACACACTCTGTGCATCTTGTGTTCTTTTACCCCTTTGTCTGTCCTTCCCCCCCTCTCTACTTCCCCACTCTCTACTTCCCCCCTCTCTACTTCCCCCTCTCTACTTCCCCACTCTCTGCTTCCTCCTTCATTCCGGTCTCTCCTTCCCCCCTCTCTCCTTCCCCACCCTCGCTCCTTCCCCTTCTCTCCTTCCCCACCTCGCATTACACCCCTTCCCCCCTCCTTTCCACCCTCCCTCCTCCCCCTCCTTCCCGCCTCCTTCCCCCATTTCTCCTTCCCCCCTCCATCTTATCCCTCTCCATCTTATCCCTCTATCACTCCCTCCTTCCCACACTCTGTCTCTGTGCATCTTGTGTTCTTTTACCCCTTTGTCTGTCCTTCCCCACTCTCTACTTCCCGCCTCTCTACTTCCCCCTCTCTATTTCCCCATTGTCTGCTTCCTTCTTATTCCGGTCTCTCCTTCCCCCCTCTCTTCTTCTCCCCTCGCTCCTTCCCCTTCTCTCCTTCCCCCCTCCCTCTCCTTCCTCCCTCTCTCCTTCTCCCCTCTCTCCTTCTCCCCCTCTCCTTCCCCCTCTCTCTCCTTCCTCCCTCTCTCCTTCCTCCCTCTCTCCTTCCTCCCTCTCTCCTTCCTCCCTCTCTTCTTCCTCCCTCTCTCCTACCCCCTTCTCTCCTTCCCCTCTCCCATTCCCTCCCCTCTCTTTCGCCCCCGTCTCCTTCCCCCCTCGCTCCTTCCACCCCTCTGTCCTTCCCCACTCTCTACTTCCCCCCCTCCTTCCCCACAACTACGTTTCACCCTCTCCTTTGCCCCCCTTCACTCTATCTCCTTCTGACAACCCTCTCCCCCCTCTCTTTCACTCCCTGTCCATCACCCCTTCCCCCTCTCCTTCCACCCCACTGCTTCACCCCCTCTCCTTCCACCATTCCCCTCTCTCCTTACCACACTCTTTCCCTAACTCTTTCCCCCTCTCTCCTTCCCCCCCTCAACATCCCCTCCCTCCCTTCCCGCTCCTTTCCCCCTCTCCTTCCCCCAACTCCTTCTGACATCTCTCCTCTCCATTCTCTGCCTTCGTCTCCTTGCCCCTCTCCTTCCCCCTCCTTCTCCCTCTGCTTCCCCCTTTTCCCCACTCACCTTCGCCCCCTTCCCCCTCTTCTTCTCCCTTCTCCTCCCCCCCGCTCTCCTTCCCCCCACTCTCAACCCCCTCTCTCTCCTTCCCCCCTTTCCATCTCTCCTTCCCCCTCTCCTTACTCTGTCTCTACTTTCACCCTCTCTCTGTCCGCCCCCTTCCCCCACTCTCCTTCCCCCTCTCCTTTCCCCCCTCACCTTCCCCCCTCTTTCCCTCCCTCTCCTTCCCCCCTCTTTCCCTCCCTCTCCTTCCCTCCCTCTCCTTCCCCCCTCTGCTTCCCCCTCACCTTACCCTGTCTCTACTTTCATCCCCCCTCCTTCCCCCTTTCCACCCCCTCTCCTTGCCCCCGCTCTCCTTCCCCACCTCGCATTACACTCCTTCCCCCCTCCTTTCCACCCTCCCTCCTCCCCCTCCTTCCCCGCCCCCTCCATCTTATCCCTCTCCATTTGATCCCTCTATTACTCCCTCCTTCCCACACTCTCTCTCTGTCTGTATCTTGTGTTCTTTTACCCCGTGGTCTCAAAAACAATCACCTTGTACTACAAAATATTTCCATCTCCCCCACTTCAAATACCCACGAGTCACATTGCTGTGTGTGGGACGGTTTTATTTGTTTAAAATATCAACAAAAGAAGCTGGAGAGGGTGTGAGAGAGGGGACAGAGAGAGAGAGAGAGAGAGAGATACAGACAGACAGAGAGATCCCCTCCCAGATACTCCGGGAATTGAATTGAATGGGCAAACCTGTGACTTATTTATGTGATTATCACATTTGATCACCCAGGCCTGTACACATCCCACATTACTCTGACATTAGAACAAGTCTTTGGGGAGAGTTTCTCATTTAAGGTTTTAATTCCCTCCTTGGGGAGTCTGGTCTGTCAGACACTTTCTGGGGATTCATATATTTGTATTAAATCGCAAGTCCCCAGTTACTTTAACCGCAGGCTTCAAATCTGTTTTAAAAATGACAGGGCCGCAATCCGACAGGAACCAGTTACCCAGAGGTCCCTAAAACCCAGGGTCCCCCAGAGGAGATTAAACCTTGGGGTAAATAAACACACAACTCACTGTGGGCCCCCACGGGGTGCAGCCTGTCGACCAGGCCTCAGGGCTCAGGCCCGTGCTCCCCCTCTGGAGGTTGTTCTTTCCTGGCCTCGAACATTTTGGATCTTCACGTTGCAGCTTTCCAAACAAAAGTTCCTCGGGATAAAAGAGAGAAAAGATGAGTTGAATGGGGGAGCAAGAGCATTTTGGAGGCAAGTTACACAGCAAGATCCCAGGTTTAAAACCACTCCCGTCCATCCCCAATGTATTAATGTATCTAACACAGTCAGCAGTTAGGATGGAACATGGTGTGGGAGCAGATCTTCCCAGGGATTGGAGAGGGAGAGTGAGGGAAAGGCATCAGATTCTTACACTCTGCAGTGACCTGGGAATAATTGCCTTTTACTGAAAACAGTTCCCAACTTGTATGTGCCTGTAGCTCCCTCTAGTCTGAAACCCTCATTACCCTCTATCCTGTCTCCTCTCTCTGAGCCAATGGTGTATTCATTCTGTTATTGACCCTTCAGTCCCTTCAGACACAGCAAGATCCCACAGGTAGTAGTGGGACCACAGACAGATTGTGTGTTTCACTGATGCTGGTTAAGGGTTCAATTCTGGCTTCAGGATGACAAAGATCCTGCTGTTTGACAAATTCAAACCACTTCCCACATTGTTTCTTCTCTACGCACTCTCTCTCTCTCTCTCTCCACCCTCCCCTTCTCCATCTCTCATCTTTTTCCCTTTCTCTGATTTAACCTTGTACATGGTAATCTTTATCTTACCTTTTAAAAGATTGCAACATTTATATTTGACAATATTCCCTCTGATAAACAGTTTCCCAGCAGTCTCTGTGCCAGCAATGCTGTGGGCCATTGACGCACAGGTAGATCCCACAGGGTACTCCCTTCCTGCTCCAGAATGTGCTCCAATCTCACTTTCTGTCCAACAAGAGACTGTGGATTTCTTTGGGAATCTTGTTTTTTTTAAAATCACCCCTCCATCCCAGGATTTAATTTTGTGGATGGTACTTTCCAGAAGGAAGTGATTGGAGCTGGGCGATGATGGGATATTGGAGAGCCCCATTCTCTCCCCCCTCTCCCAGATCCTGTCTCCCTTTCCCAGCCCAGCTACAAAGACACATCTTATCCCTCTATCCCTCCCTCCTTCCCACTTTCTCTCTCTGTGGATCTTGTGTTCTTTTACCCCTTTGTCTCAGAAACAATCACCTTGTGCTGCAAAATATTTCTATCTCCCCCACTTCAAATAACCACGAGTAACATTGCTGTGTGTGGGACGGTTTTATTTGTTAGAAAAATCAACAAAAGAAGCTGGAGAGGGTGTGAGAGAGGGGACAGAGAGAGAGAAAGAGAGAGAGAGAGATCCCCTCCCAGATACTCAGGGATTGGGCCAACCTGGGTCTTATTTATGGGATTATCACATTTGGTCACCCTTGCTGCAATGTAGGCCACTCTGTAGGTGGTTTGAGACACAGCAAGATCCCACAAGTAGTATTACTCTGATATTAGAACAAGTCTTTGGATAGAGTTTCTCATTTAAGGTTTAATTCCCTCCTTGGGAAGTCCTGTCTATCAGACACTCAATGGGGATTGATGTGTTTGTGTCAATTCCCAGAGCCCCAGTTACTTTAACCCCAGGCTTCAAACCGGTTTTAAAAATGTCAGGGCCACAACCCGACAGGAGCCAATTAACCAGAGGCCCCTAAAACCCAGTGTCCCCAGAGGAGATTAATCCTCGGGGCAAATTCATGTCGGCCCCCACGGGGTGCAGCCTGTCGACCAGGCCTCAGGCCTCAGAACCACGTCCCCCTCTGGAGCTTGGCCAAGGCTTCCCTCGGCCTGAACATTTCGGATCTTCACGTTGCAGCTTTCCCAACAAAAGTTCCTCAGGATAAAAGAAGGAGAAGAAAGGGAATGTGAGAACATTTTGAAGGCAAGTTACACAGCAAGATCCCAGGGTTAAAATCACCCCCGTCCATCCCCAATGTATTAATGTATCTAACACAGTCAGCAGTTAGGATGGAACATGGTGTGGGAGCAGATCTTCCCAGGGATTGGAGGGGGATAGTGAGGGAAAGGCATCAGATTCTTACACTCTGCAGTGACCTGGGATCAATTGCCTTTTACTGAAAACAGTTCCCAACTTGTATGTGCCTGTAGCTCCCTCCAGTCTGAAACCCTCATTACCCGCTATCCTGTCTCCTGTCTCTGAGCCAATGGGGTCTTCATTCTGTCACTGACCCTTCAGTCCCACGGGCACCAATTTTCTTCACCATTCCAATTGGAGACCTTCTCTCATCTACGTGAAGGAATTGGACCCTGACAATTCCATTTACACTGTCTCCCATCAATCTTCATAGGATCCATATCACAGAGGTTAGACAGTGTTCCCAGCAAACACTCCCAGGGCAGAGGGAGCACAGGGTTCCATACAAAATAAAGCTCCCATTAAACTGTCCCCATTTAAATCCCCAGGGCAGGTCGAGAATGGGGTCAGATACAGAGTAAACCTTCCTCTACACTGCAGCATTTCAAATTCCCAGGCCATATTCAGCATGGTGTTAGGTACTGATTAAATCTCCCACTTTCCCCATTCTGTTCACATCAAACACAATCAGAGTAACTCCATCACTGGGTTAGATACAGAGGATGTGTCCCTCTACATATTCTCCAGCTGAGTCTCCCAGAGTCTGGGGAGAATGGGGTTAGACACAGAGTAAAGATCTCTCTACACTGTCCCCATCGATTACTCCCAGGACAGGTACAAAGTTAGACAGCATTGTGGACAGTGCAGATAGCACCATAAAATTACAAAGGGAGATTATCGCCCGGGTGAATGGGCAGAGCTGTGCTCCATGGAGTTCAGTGTAAGCAGGTGTGTGGGGATCAGGTTGGAGGGAGGACAGAGTAGGTTTACAAGAATGACCCTGGAGGTCAGGGGTTACATTCTGAGGAGAGATTGTACAAATGAGGCCAGTTTCCTTCAGAATTGAGAAGGTTAAGGGGCGATCTGATTGAAGTCTCCAGGTTATGAATGGGACAGGACAGGCTTGATCAAAGATCAACGATTCCCACTGGGTGGAGATTCCAGAACGAGGGAGAACATGTCATATCCAACAGCTGGAATAGATAGAGAGGAAAGCTGCTTGCTGCTTCTGGGGCTAGGATTAGGATCATCTTCGAAAACCCGAACAATACTCTGAAACACTTTCAGGACTAAAATGAAGGAACACAGCCTTCCATTTCACACCAGGAGGTTGTACAGACTATTTCTTACTCACTCACTGAACCTGTCCAACCCCCTTTCCCAGCCTCTCTCTGTCCTCTTGGTATTTTCCTGTCCCACATCACTTGGTGTTATCAGTAAACGGAACAGAGGGTGCCATCATCTCAGTCATTCATACAGATGATGCCCAGTGTTGAGTGGGGAACAGAGAATGACCCACTCCCATCTACTGCTGTACAGCTCATGTCTGTCTCCGAGTCAGCTCTGAAACATCTCCAGGACACTCCCATCCTGTCTCTGGGGGGTCTCTGGATTCCTTGGGACCAGCTGAGTTAGTCTTCGAGTTAACATCATCAGACTAGTCACCTATACAAAGCATTGGTCAGATCACATTTGGAATATTGTGTTCAGTTCTGGGCAACTCATTGAAGGAAGGGTGTTAAAGCCCTGGACAGAGTTCAAAAGGACATTTACATTAGGAATGAAGGATTTTAGATACAAGGAAAGATTAAAGAGATTGGGTTTGTTCTCCTTGGAGCAGGGAGATGAAGAGGTGACCTTATGGAGGAGTTCAAAATGTGAAACAATCTTGAAAGGGTAAAGAATGATATTCTATTTCCACGAATTAATATGTAAGACATGAGGGATCCAACAAAGAGTCCCTTGAGTGCAGGTTCATCATTCCTTCAAAGGTACACAGGATAGTCTTTGTCTTAAAATGACACAGTTACTCTGTTTCCTGATTTGCAACTGATTTCACAACTTCCTATATTCGACTTTCAATGCTCCCTCTGTCCCCTCACCTTATATTGGCTGGTATCCCTTCAGCCCCTCAGTGCCATCCCAGCCTCTGGAACCAGGGAGGCAGTGTACTACCTGGTGTCACATCCCCACCCTCACATATACATCTGCCTGGTTCCCTTACAATGCGATACCCCAATCACTGTCAATCTCCCTCTTCAGTCATTTTCTGCATGAATTAAAGTGGGTTAGATTAGCGGAAGGTTCCTTTAGACTGAGGAAATAACTAATCTAACTCCTTTATTTTAAAAGGGAGGGAGGCAGAAAGCAGGAAATGACAGGACCAGTTCAATTAACTTCTGACCAAGTAATCATGTTGAACGTTTTCATCTTTCTGTGGTTCCTAACAGTTACACATGTCCTGTATTATAGTATTGCAGTAATCCATGTTGGTATTTCAGGGGGAGGGTGTGCTGCCTTGTTACTGGATGGTGAAAGAAGAATAAAGGACCCAGTGGGACATTTCTCTAAAAAAAATCAGTTTCATTCATTCAGACAGTGGCTGCCATTCCTCCTCCTTGCCGCTAGAGGGAGCCATACAGTCTTCAGGGATCTCACCCATGGCGACTGATGATGGAAATCTATCAGCCAGGGCCCCCTCCAATTTCTCCTCTAGCCTCTTGCAGGAAGGTGTCTCAAACATTTGAGGAACAGCTCAATCTAGCCATTCCCCCCCCCCCCCATCACTATCCAGTAAATCAATGAGTGTCTTTCTCCACTAAGTAGAATGCTGCCTACCCACTGCTGGCTACGCCCAATGGGGGTGAAGAAGGTATTAGTTGAACATTAATCTTCCAAGGATCTCAGTTTGGGGTGGGCAGGAAGAGTGTCCACAGACTTCCCACAATGCAATGCATCTTGTGGAGGTGGGAACATGTCAGAGACTTTACCTGCTACTCTCCTGCCTGATCATTCCTCAGTGTCCCCCAGCCTCTGTCCCCCCCACCCCTCCCAAACCCAAATCCAAACCAATTCCACACTGAGTTTTCAGAGAGGTTTCAGAATTTGCCTTCATTGGCGTTGAGGTGACTGTATTAGGTGCAGTTGATGGCAATCAGGAGAGTGGCTGGAGATTGATACATATCCGATGTGATATATCATTCTTCCCTTTGTACATTGTTCATGTTCCTGTTGGAAACTGGTCACTGATACCACAGATTGGTTGCTGGGATGCAGATGCCCCTTGGCCTGCTTTGTTCGCTCCCCTACCATTTGGCATCCTTTAAGAAACACAGAAATTTATGATGATAAAAAGAAAATGTTATGTTGAACAAAATTTTGGCTGCCTAAAACCCATAATGTTCTCAGTTATTTTACTGCAGCATTATGGGAACTTAAAAGTACAGAGGAGGACCCTGAGCCTTTTGTGCTTTGAAAGAGCAGACATGTGAGTCCCCCATCTCCAACTGAAACCTGCAAGTTCCTTATCCTGAACAAGTTCTCCAACTCTCTTCCATTTATTCCTGGAACCAGGTTCCACTACCTTTTTCTGTCAAATATTCCTAGATGCTGAGAACTCAAAATAAGTAAACAGTTCTCCTCATCTGCCCTCTTCGTGATATCGCAATGAGATTGAATCTCTGGTTATACACTATTGAGATTCCTTCACATTGGGAATAACCTCCATTGTGTAGAGTGGCACTATCACTGTGTTAAATAGACTCCGAACAGACCCAGGAACACAAGAGTGGGCTATGGGCCAGCAACAGCAGCAGAGTTGTATTCCAACACAATCTGTCACCTCATGGTCTGGCATATCACCCCACTCAAGCATTTCATTCATGAAATTGCCAACAAGATAAATCTTGTGGGACTGTAGGAACCCGAACATGTCTGCTGTCTATTGTAGAGAATGAGCAGTACCTGTCTATATTTGAGAGAACAGGAGTCCCTGTCTATAATACAGGGAACAGCAGTCCCTGTCTATATTTGAGAGAACAGGAGTCCCTGTCTATAATACAGGGAACAGCAGTCCCTGTCGATAATACAGGGAACAGCAGTCCCTGTCGATAATACAGGGAACAGCAGTCCCTGTCGATAATACAGGGAACAGCAGTCCCTGTCGATAATACAGGGAACAGCAGTCCCTGTCGATAATACAGGGAACAGCAGTCCCTGTCTACATTTGAGAGAACAGGAGTCCCTGTCTATAATACAGGGAACAGCAGTCCCTGTCTATAATACAGTGAACAGCAGTCCCTGTCTATAATACAGAGAACAGCAGTCCCTGTCTATAATACAGAGAACAGCAGTCCCTGTCTATAATACAGAGAACAGCAGTCCCTGTCTATAATACAGAGAACAGCAGTCCCTGTCTATAATACAGGGAACAGCAGTCCCTGTCTATAATACAGGGAACAGCAGTCCCTGTCGATAACACAGGGAACAGCAGTCCCTGTCGATAATACAGGGAACAGCAGTCCCTGTCTATAATACAGGGAACAGCAGACCCTGTCTATAATACAGGGACAGCAGTCCCTGTCTATAATACAGGGAACAGCAGTCCCTGTCTATATTACAGAGAACAGCAGTCCCTGTCTATATTACAGAGAACAGCAGTCCCTGTCTATAATACAGGGAACAGCAGTCCCTGTCTATAATACAGGGAACAGCAGCCCCTGTCGATAATACAGGGAACAGCAGCCCCTGTCTAGAACACAGGGAACAGCAGTCCCTGTCTAGAACACAGGGAACAGCAGTCCCTGTCGAGAATACAGGGAACAGCAGCCCCTGTCTAGAATACAGGGAACAGCAGTCCCTGTCGAGAATACAGGGAACAGCAGTCCCTGTCGAGAATACAGGGAACAGCAGTCCCTGTCGATAATACAGGGAACAGCAGTCCCTGTCGATAATACAGGGAACAGCAGTCCCTGTCTATAATACAGGGAACAGCAGTCCCTGTCGATAATACAGGGAACAGCAGTCCCTGTCGATAATACAGGGAACAGCAGTCTCTGTCTATAATACAGGGAACAGCAGTCCCTGTTGGTGATGCAGGGAACAGCAGTCCCTGTCTATAATACAGAGAACAGCAGTCCCTGTCTGTGAGACAGGGAACGAGGAGCCCCTGCCTGTGAGACAGGGAACGAGGAGCCCCTGCCTGTGAGACAGGGAACGAGGAGTCCCTGCCTGTGAGACAGGGAACGAGGAGTCCCTGCCTGTGAGACAGGGAACGAGGAGTCCCTGTCTGTGAGACAGGGAACGAGGAGTCCCTGTCTGTGAGACAGGGAACGAGGAGTCCCTGTCTGTGAGACAGGGAACGAGGAGTCCCTGTCTGTGAGACAGGGAACGAGGAGCCCCTGTCTGTGAGACAGGGAACGAGGAGCCCCTGTCTCTGAGACAGGGAACGAGGAGCCCCTGCCTGTGAGACAGGGAACGAGGAGTCCCTGTGTATCTAGTAGCAAACAACAGTCCCTGTTTGTATTGTGGAGAACAGCTGCCTGAGTGTAGATTTTAGAAAACAGCCATCCTTATTTTTATTGCAATTGTACCAGCCTCCACCACATCCTCTGGCAGCTCATTCCATAAACGTACCACCCTCTGTGTGAAAACATTGCCCCTTAGGTCCCTCTTATATCTTTCCCCTCTCATCCTAAACCGATGCCCTCCAGTTCTGGACTTCCCCACCCCAGGGAAAAGACTTTGTCTATTTACCCTATCCATGCCCCTCATAATTTTGTAAACCTCTATAAAGTCACCCCTCAGCCTCTGATGCTCCAGGGAAAACAGCCCTCGCCTATTCAACCTCTGCCTATAGCGCAAATCCTCCAACCCTGGCAATATCCTTGTAAATCTTTTCCGAACTTTTTCAAGTTTCACAACATCTTTCCGAGACCAGAATTGCACTTAATATTCCAACAGTGTCCTGTACAGCCGCAACATGACCTCCCAACTCCTGTACTCAATACTCTGACCAATAAAGGAAAGCATACCAAACGCCTTCTTCACTATTCTACCTACCTGTGACTCCACTTTCAAGGAGCTATGAACCTGCACTCTAAGGTCTCTTTATTCAGCAACACTCCCCAGGACCTTACCATTAAGTGTATAAGTCCTGCTAAGATTTGCTTTCCCAAAATGAAGCACCTCACATTTATCTAAATTAAACTCCATCTGCCACGTCTAAGCCCATTGGCCCATCTGATCAAGATCCTGTTGTAATCTCAGGTAAACTTCTTCGCTGTCCATTACACTTCCCACTTTGGTGTCAGCTGCAAACTTACTAACTGTACCTCTTATGCTCACATCCAAATCATTTATATAAATGATGAAAAGTAGTGTACCCAGCACCGATCCTTGTGGCTCTCCACTGGTCACAGGCCTCCAGTCTGAAAAACACCCCTCCATCATCACCCTATGACTTCTACCTTTGAGCCAGTTCTGTATCCAAATGGCTACTTCTCCCTGTATTCCATGAGATCTAACCTTGCAAACCAGTCTCCCATGGGGAACCTTGTCGAATGTCTCACTGAAGTCCATGTAGATCACATCTACCACTCTGCTCTCATCAATCCTGATTTAGTTTTTTGAAGAAGTAACAAAGAGTTTTGTGAGACATGATTCCCCACGCACAAAACCATGTTGCCTATCCCGAATCAGTCCCTGCCTTTCCAAATACATGTACATCCTGTCCCTCAGGATTCCCTCCAACAATTTGCACACTGTTGAGGTCAGGCTGACCGGTCTATAGTTCCCTGGCTTGTCCTTACCACCCTTCTTAAACAGTGGCACCACGTTTGCCAACCTCCAGTCTTCCGGCACCTCACCTGTGACTATCGATGATACAAATTTCTCAGTAAGAGGTCCAGCAATCACTTCTCTAGCTTCCTACAGAGTTCTCACGTACACCTGATCAGGTCCTGGGGATTTATCCACCTTTAACCGTTTCAAGGCATCCAGCACTTCCTCCTCTGTAATCTGGACATTTTGCAAGATGTCACCATCTATTTCCCAACATTCTATATCTTCCATATCCTTTTCCACAGTAAATACTGATGCAAAATACTCATTTAGTATCTCCCCCATTTTCTGTGGCTCCACATAAAGGCCGCCTTGCTGATCTTTGAGGGGCCCTATTCTCTCCCTAGTTACCCTTTTGTCCTTAATGTATTTAATAAAACCCTTTGGATTCTTCTTCATTCTATTTGCCAAAGCTATCTCATGTCCCCATTTTGCCCTCCTGATTTCCCTCTTAAGTATACTCCTACTTCCTCTATTCTCTAAGGATTTACTCGATCTATCCTGTCTATTCCTGACATATGCTTCCTTTTTTTTCTTTACCAAACCCTCAATTTCTTTAGTCATCCAGAATTCCCTATTCCTACCAGCCTTCCCTTTCACCCTGACAGGAATATACTTTCTCTGGATTCTTGTTATCTCATTTCTGAAGGCTTCCCATTTTCCAGCCATTCCTTTACCTGCGAACATCTGCCTCCAATCAGCTTTCGAAAGTTCCTGCCTAATACCGTCAAAATTTGCCTTTCTACAATTTCGAACTTCAACTTTTAGATCTGGTTTATCCTTTTTCATTACTATTTTAAATCTAATAGAATTATGGTCGCTGGCCCCAAAGTGCTCCCCCACTGACACCTCAGTCACCTGCCCTGCCTTATTTCCCAAGAGTAGGTCAAGTTTTGCATCTTCTCTAGTTGGTACATCTACATACTGAATCAGAAAATTGTCTTGTACGCACTTAACAGATTTCTCTCCATCTAAACCTTTAACACTATGGCAGTCCCAGTCTATATTTGGAAAGTTAAAATCCCTGACCATAACTACCCTATTATTCTTACAGATAGCTGAGATCTCCTAACAAATTTGTTTCTCAATTTCCCTCTGACTACTGGGGGATCGATAATACAATCCCAATAAGGTGATCATCCCTTTCTTATTTCTCAGTTCCACCCAAATAACTTCTGGGAATATCCTCCCTTTGCACAGCTGTCATGCTATCCCTTATCAAAAATGCCACTTTCCCTCCTCTCTTGCCTCCCTTTGTATCCTTCCTAAAGTATTTGTATCCTGGAACATTAAGCTGCCAGTCCTGCCCATCCCTGAGCCATGTTTCCGTAATTGCTCTGATATCCCAGTCCCATGTTCCTAACCATGTCCTGAGTTCATCTGCCTTCCCTGTTAGGCCCCTTGCTTTGAAATAAATGCAGTTTCATTTATTAGTCCTACCTTGTCCCTGCCTGCCCTGACTGTTTGACTCACTTCTGTTCTCAGCTGTACCCGTCTCAGATTGATCTCTTTCCGCACTATCTCCCTGGGTCCCACCCCCCCCCCCCCCCCCCCCCCCACCTTACTAGTTTAAATCCTCCCGAGCAGTTCGAGCAAATTTCCCTGCCAGTATATTAGTCGCCTTCCAATTTAGGTGCAATCCGTCCTTCTTGTACAGGTCACTTCTACCCCAAAAGAGATTCCAATGATCCAAAAATGTGAATCCTTCTCCCATACACCAGCTCCTCAGCCATGAATTCATCTGCTCTATCCTCCTATTCCTGCCCTCACTAGCTCGTAGCACCGGGAATAATCCGGATATTACTACCCTTGAGGACCTCCTTTTTAAATTTCTGCCTAACTCTCTGTAATCTCCCTTCAGAATCTCAACCTTTTCCCTTCCTATATCATTGGTTCCAATGTGAACAATGACCTCCTGCTGGCCCCTCTCCCACTTGAGAACATTCTGCACCCTCTCTGAGACATCCTTGATCCTGGCACCAGGGAAACAGCACACCATTCTGCTTTTTCACTGCTGGCCACAGAAACGTCTGTCTGTACCTCTGACTGCAGAATCCCCAAACACAATTGATCTCTTGGAAGCCGACGTACCCCTTGTTGCATTATAGCCAGACTCAATACCAGAAACTTGGCTGTTCATGCTACATTCCCCTGAGAATCCATCACCCCCTACATTTTCCAAAAGAGCATACGTGTTTGAAATGGGTATATCCACAAAAGACTCCTGCACTAGCTGCCTACATCTCTTACCCTTCCTGGAGTTAACCCATCATTGTGACTGTATCTGAGACTTTCCCCCTTCCTGTATCTGTCATCCATCACATACTGTTGCTGTTGCAAATTCCTCATCGCTTCTATCTGTCTCTCCAACCGATCCACTCAATCTGATAAGATTCGCATCCAACAGCATTTATGGCAGATATAATCCGCAGTAACCTTTAAAATCTCTTTAAACTCCCACATCTGACATGAAGTACATATCACTGCAAAGGCCATTTTTTCTCCTTCACAATCGACAGACCCTGAAAATACACTGTCTTATTCCTCTACAAACACTGGCCCATGGTATATTAATAGTTATGGCTTATATTTTAAGTTTAATCAAGAGACTTATCTCCAAAAACATATAATCAAGAAAGAATCCACTATACTCACTACTGCAGCCTCTCTCTTGGACAGACTTAAAACAATTAACTTACCTGATTCTGTGCTGTGAACTTCGCCCAACAGTTCCTCCAAGATCAGTTGTGAATTTCACTGTTTGTTAATTTTCCCAGATGCACTCCGATGTCCAGCGATACATGAATTCAAACAGCAAAGGCAGTAACTGTGCAGGTTCTCGTTCTCTCTCTCTTCAGGGTTCATTCCAGAGAATTTTGCATTAAGACTCTTAATCTGTGACTTTGGAACTGCCTCTCTTACTCCTTTTAGAATCAGGTCTTTCAATTCCCTCATTTCTTCTCTATGATCCGGGTTTTGATTGTCCTACTGGGGGTCTCTGAGGGGAAACTTTGTCTCTCCCTGTCCAGCATCCCCATCCCCAGTGGGATATTCCCTGTCCCATATTTTAATGGATGCTCCTCGAATAAGTCCCCTTTCTTCTCCAGCAAATAGTATATTCAAAATAGACATTAACTCTGTCCATGTATACAGACTGGGCCCCAAGAATTGATCAATTTGTTCAGACAACTCTACCGGATCCTCAACCAGGACCTTCATCTCCTTTTTAAATGTTCTGACCTCCCCACTGGTGAAGGGGGCACTTACAAACCCAATCTCTTTGTCCCCTACTGGTACCTCCCGAAGGGGATAACTCTTTACGTTCTTCCCCTTTTTTTGTTTTCCTCCCCTAGGCTTTGGTTTAGATCCTCCGGAGGTCTCCTCAACATCTACTTTATCTTCCTTTTCTTTCGTTGAGGATTGAGGGTCTGGGACAAAAACATCCCCGTCCACCGCCCCTTCTTCCTCCTCTTGTGGGTCATCCGTTCCCTGGCCCCCTCTATCTGTCTCTCCTCCTCCTCCTCCATTTCCACCTAATTTGAGTTTATGGTACGGGGTGGGGGGGGGGGGGGGGGGGGACAGGGGGAAGCAGCCAAGAGGATCCCAGAGACTGGGTGGGGCGCAGGGGGAATCCTTTGTCTTTACTACCATCATTTCCAAACTGCCCTTCCAACAAGACGCATAGTCTGCCTCCTCTAGAATAAAAGGTTGTTTTTCATTCACATACAGATCTAAATACTGACAGACACAATCCTCGTCCGAACTGTACTTTGGCCAGAAGACAGCCGGACGAAGGATTGGTTCTTTGGTCCATAATAAACAACAATATTTCATCATTTTGTTTTTATCTTTTTCCCTTGTACAAGTCTTACTTGTCCATTTCCTTAACATCCTCCCCAACGGACTTTCTGGAGGAATGTTAGCAGGGACCTTTTCTTCCTTTACTTCGTCGCAGTTTGACTGACTCTGCCTAACCCCCATTTCTCAGGACCCTCGCCAGTCCCTCAGCGATTAAATACCCCTTTTCCCAGCCACCATGGCAATACTTAAAAGTCAGTTTTCTTACCTTGGTCTGTGCACAGAGTTGCCTGGCCCCTTTTTTCTGTATTTTCCATCGACCTCCTTTCACTGTCTGATTCAGATGTCTCTCTTGTGGGATTCGTACCAGTCGCCCAAGGGAGCGGACCAAACTGGGACACGAGACCACTCCTCAATCGGGAACAGGACATGTCTTCCCAGTGTCCAGGGCCAGCCACTACGCCCGGCGATGGAAGAATATCCCGGACAGGCCCCCAATTGTGGGAAATAGAACCCACTCACTTCAATAATTTCAGTCTGAGACAAGATCTGAAGCAGCAGTATCGTTTATTATAGCGTGGTGCCTATAAGATAGGCACACCGAGCTTAACGAGTACACAACTTATATACAATTCGATTCTCTTTCCCTCCTCCCACCATTCTAAACCTGGCGCTCATTACTGTTGTTTATCTCTTGCCTTATCCGACCTCGTACATAACAAAGTATAAGTCTTGTTTGGCCATTTCACCACATCCTGCTGTGGTCCATCGTTAGTGTATCCTCTTCCACTACCATCTGCTTCCTTACATTGTTAAAGTAACATTTCCTCCCATTCTTTATCCACACTGAACCTTACGACCTCTTGATTGTGGTTTTATTATGTTTTTGCAGAAGTGGGAAACAGATGTTTATAACTGTTTGTCCAATATTAACCTACACCCCCCTCACCTTCCTCTTTCATGATACAACCTTGTGATTTTTTACAGATAACAACATTTATAATGACTCCTCACACTCTGATCCACCAGACACCACATGAAATGGTGTCAGACCCAAACAGGTGAATGGTCACATTGACGGGACTGAGTCCCAATGGAACAGGGATCACCATAAGATGGAACATCATGATGAAGGGATTCCCTCCCAAAGTCTGCTCCACCTTTCAGTCAGACCATGTCTGATCTGATCATTCTCAACACAACTTTCCTTCCCCGATCCCCCATAAGACCCTGTTTCTCCAGGGACCCACCTCCTGGGGGCGGGGCCCAAGCGGGACCGCGGTCCCTATTGGCCGGCACCATTGGATCGACAGAGCCCTTACCCAATCGGAGCCGGGGTCTGAGTTGTGTCTCGAGGCGCCGCCGTTGAACCGACACTGCGCGAGGGAAGGGAGGGGCGGGTCTTGCGCATGCGTACCATTTCAAACCGGGAGGGGCGGGAAGGCGGTTGGTCCGTCTTCTCTTCTCCGGGGGTTTCGGCTGCGCTGGACTCAGGAGGTTGGGTTTAAACCAACATCTCCCCCCCCCCCCCGACGGCGTGAAGATCAACAAACTGTTAATGTTGAGTTATAGAGTCTGGGGGAGGTAACACCAAACAGCTGGAAACACACAGCAGCATCCTCCGAGGAGCAGGGACATCCTGAGGGAGGCCTTTTGCCCGAAATGTTCCTTTCCGTGATCCGCGGATGGAGCCTGAGCTGCTGGGCGTTTCCAGCGCCATCCTGATCCTTCCTCACACCTGCCTGTGGCCCCACCCCTCTCTGCTGTCCGGACTCCCGATTGGCCGACACCACGGCGATCGACAGTCTAATTGACCAATCGGAGCCGGGGAGAGTGATAACTCCGCCCTGAAGAGTCGTGCGCAGGCTCAAGGCACCTCCGTTGAACTGAGTCTGCGCGGAGGTGAAATGCACACGCGCAGTTTAAACCCGGAAGTGGCGGTGTGTTTTCCTCTGTGTGGATTAACCCACAATGGACAGTGAGACTGCAGAGGTTCAAGAAGCTCATCCACACCTTTTGAATTTGGCAACTAGGAATGAGCAATAAATGCTGGCCCAGCCAGCGATGCCCGATTCCCATGACTGAAAAAACCAGAGACAAACTCAATTGGGAATTGTAATTTATTGCTCTTGATGTCATGGAAGGCACTGCTTGAGTTCTGATGGGATGCTCTGAGGCTTCTCATTGTCATCGATGTCATTCAGGGCCTGGGAACATTCCACCTGCTTCATGTCGTCAGTTCAGTTTACTGGAACAGAAAATCCCTTATTTTATAGTTATATCTGTGTCAGAAATACTGTTATTAATAAACTGTGGTTCTTGTTCTTTTTCTATCTAACCCCTTCCCCCACCCCGGCTACGTGCTGCTTCCTTCTCAGAACTTTGCTGAGAAAAACCTGCCCTCGCTCTCAGTACAAACCAGTCACTGATGGTTGAGTGAGATGGACAACTCCAACAATCCTGTCCCCTCAGTGCTCCACCGTGTACAAACTGAAGCGTCTGCAATGGATCAAGTGAGGTGCTTCAGTTTTAGAAATACAATACAGATTAGTTTCTAAATGTTTCTATATTTATTATTGAACACTAACCCCACTCTGCCCGTTATTTACACAGTGTTTCCACCTTTTTAGTTTCTGCTTAATCTTCAATGTGATTCAGATTGTGGGGAAATGAATTCACTCCAAATGGGGAAAGAAGAGAGTCGTGAAGTCGTTCCGATCCAGACTGAGGGGGCCTGTGTGAACCTTGGAAGTTATAAGTATCACTGCTGTCATAATGTTTTTGCTGATTCTGCACCCACCCCTACTTCTTTCAACCGTCTGTGCTGAAGGTTGAAATTTTATTAAAGATTTTCCAGTCTCCACTCGAGCTAAGTGAGGGTCATCTCTCATTGTAAGGTCAGAGGCCCAGACACTCAGAGACATGGCCTCACAGTGTGGTTTTATCAGGATATCTCTGTCTCAATGTTTCCTGCTGGGGACATGCACGACATGAAGGAGCCAGAATGGGACACTGTCTCGGCTGCAATGGAACATTAACAATTACACTCGATATTTGTGGGCCTGTGGGGTAAGTTACTCCAGGTTCCTGCTCACTACCGTACCCAGTAAACCTGCTCGAAGGTGAATCTGTGTCGGAGTGAAAGGGGACTGTGCCTTTCAGCTGAGAGGGAATCCTCTGCCAATAACATCCACCCTCTGGATTCACTCAGTGACAGCTCTGTTTTGGATATTCCTGGGTTTGTCTTTTCCTGGAGCCGGACTCCACAATCGAGCATCTCCAGGGAGAGAGGAATAAAGGACAAGCTTGTGAATGGAACAGTGAGCACAAAACCCCGGGTTCCTGGTAACTGCACAAACCAATGTGTCCACAGGAGTAAGTTGCAGGACTCTGCTGGGCGCTATTTCTCACTGAGTGACAGAACTTTCCTACACTTTGTTAGAATGACCTCCTCACTCTTTTGCATTATATTGAATTATTTCCAGTATTTCTTTTTGTTTTGAAGAGAATAATCTATCAGTGATAGTATAGTGACTGGAAATGGCAGAATAGAAGCATGTATGAGAACCAAATATTAAAACAAAACCTTCTGATCACACATTTTGGAGAAAGATTGTCCCATTTCTTTCTCTGTCACGCCATGTGCTGATCCTGATAGTGGAACTGGTGTAAAAGACAGCATGCCAGTGACACTCAGACAACAATGCAGAATAAAAACTGAAAGAACTGTGGATGCTGTAAATCAGAAAGATAAAATAGAAATTGCTGGAAAAGCACAGCAGGTCTGGCAGCATCTGTGGAGGGAAATCCCTTCTGACGATGGATCACTCTACCCGAAACGTTATCTCTGATTTCTATCAACAAATGCTGTCAGATCTGCTGAGCTTTCCAGCAATTTTTAGTTTTGTTTCTGAAAACGATGCAGGCTCACTGAGCCTTCACTGGTGATGATGGCTTTTCCAGGAGCATTGTTTTATTGTCAGGGATTCAGAGCTTGTTCGACATTTGCTATCTTGACTCATTCACAGATGCAACAGTTGTCGGGTTGGCTGGCCAGGCTCGAATTTTTGTCCAACCCTAATTGGTTAGAGGGCAATTAAGAGAGAACCGCATTGCTGTGGGTCTGAAATCACATGCAGGTTAGATGAGGTAAGGATGATAATTTCCTTCCCTGAATATCAGTGAAACTGATGTGTGTGTGTTTTTTCCCTAATAAGTAATAATGGTTTCATGGTCATCATTAAACTCTTCATTCCAGGATTTTACTGAATTCCAATTCCACCATCTTGCCATGTCAGGATCTGAACCCAGTTTCCAGAACATTCCCTGGGTCACTGGATTCCTGGCCAGTCATGTCCGTATCCGTGAATAAAAACAAATCACCTTGCACATGGTGATCCATGTAGGTATCAAGAATACAGGAGAGACAATGAAAGGGATTCTGCTGTGGGAACATGGCTATCTAAGGATTAAATTAAAACACAAGTATACAATTTGAACAGACTCTGCACTGCTCCAATGAAATTGTCAATGTGGAAATTGGACCATAGTTTGGCATCTGAAGCTGAATAATAGATGTAGGACAAATGAGTTTTGATTCATGGAATACGGACACCAACCCTGGGTGAAAGAGACTGATGAACTGTTGGACAGTCACTGTGCACAACTAAGTTTGTAATTCTCTTCCACAGAGAGCAGCAGATGCTGAGTCATTATCGAGAATCAAGGTTGAGTTTGACAGAATTTGGATCTACAAGGGAATTAATTAATGTTTGTGGGAGTGGAGATGGAGTCAGCTGGAATGTGGAGAAGATCAATCTGCTTTCATGGGGAGGTTTAATTGTCCCCATGATGCCCTGCTGCTTGTGGTTAGGTGACATGGGAGGCTATGAGCTGGCTCAGTGCTATTGTGACAATTGACATTTTGTTACATGATTGTTGCAAGACTGGTTATGACATCCCCTGAAATTAAGCTTGTTAGATACTCCCTTCAATAATAGTAATTATACTAGAGGCCTTTTTCCCACTCCAAGCACTCCCACTACAGTCCAAACTTCCAACCATAGTTTGTTTAAGGGAGTAGACCACAGAGTACTCACCCCACCCTCCTCTAAATGCTTTTTAACTTGGAGCTTTTAAAGATGCACTTAACCAGCACAATCTTACAAAATTTACTGTTCTCCTCTCAAGCTGCTTTAAGCAGAAATCAACGCTATCCTCATGTACCACATCCTCACAATCTGTTTCAGTGATACTGACCTGCAGAACACTCCTTCCAGTCTGCTCAGTGATACTGACTTGCTGCACACTCAGAAACATAGAAAATAGCTGCAGCTGTTGGCCATTCGAGGCAGCACCATCATTCAAGAAGATGATGGCTGATCATTCAATTTCAGTATCCCACTCCTGTTTTTTTCTCCATACCCCCTTGATCCCTTTAACCTGAATTCCCATTTCCAGCTCCCTGAATATACATCTATTGACCTGGTCCCAATAGCTGTCTGTGGTAGACAATTCCATAGGTTCAATGGCTGTCCCCATTCTTCTAAATTCCAGTGAGTACAAACCCAATTGATCCAGTCTTTCTTCATATGTCAGTCCAGCCATCCTTGGAATCAGTCTGTTGAAGCTTTGTGAGATTCCCTCAATAGGAAGAATGTCCTTCCTCAGTTAGGAGACCACAATACTGCACGGAGTACTCAAGGTGTGGCCTCCCAAAGGCCCTGTACACGTGCAAGAAGACATCCGTTGTCCTGTATCAAATCCTCTCACTCTGAAGGCCAGCATGCCATGAGCTTTCCCCCATTTCCTACACCTGCATGCCAACCTTCAGTGACCGTTCCACCATAACACCCAGGTCTGGTTAGACTTCACCTTTTCCTAAACTGCCACCATTCAAATCATAATCTACCTTCCTGTTTTTGCCATGAAGTGGATAACTTCTCCTTTATCCACATTATGTTGCGTTTGCAAGTATTTACCCTTTCAGCCAGCCTATCCAAGTCACACTGCAACTTCTGAGCATCCTCCTCACAACACACACTACCACACAGCTGTCTGCACATTTGGAGATGTTGCATTCAATTCCTTCATCCAAACCATTAACATGTATTGTGTATTGTGAACAACTAGTGTCCCTATGGTACCCCACCCATCACTGCCTGCCACTCTGAGAAGCAACAGTTTATTACAACTCTGCATCCTGTCTGCCAACCTGTTCTCTATCCACATCAAATCACGAGCTCCGATACCATGAGCCATAACTTTCCTTACTAATCTGTTGTGTGGAATCTTGTCAAAAGCCTTTTGAAAGCCCAAAGTCTCAACACCAACTGATTCACCCTTGTGTACTGGACACATCATCAAAAGTGCCAGACGGTTTGTCAAGCATGGTTTCCTTTGGTGAATCCATGCTGATTAAGACCAATCGTGCCACTGCTTTCCAAATGCTTAGTTATTATGTCCTTAACATTTACTCCAACATTTTCCCTTCCTTTGGTTTCAGTCTAACCAGCCTATCATTCCCCATTTTCTTTGTCCATCCTTTTTAAAAAGAAAGTGCAGTCACATTAGCTCCCCTCCAGTCATAGAATCACGACAGTGTAGAAATAAGCCATTTGGGCCAACAAGTCCACACTGACCCTCTGAAGACTATCCCACCCAGACCCATTCCCCTACCCTAGTACTCTCCATTTTTCTGACTAATTCAGCTAGCCCACAGATCCCTGAACACTTTAGTATTGCCAATTCAACTAACCTGCACGTCTTTGGACTGTGGGAGGGAACCAGAGCACCCAGGAGAAACCCAAAAAGACAATGTGCAAACTCCACAGAGACAGTCTCCTAAGGCTAGAATTGAAATCCAGGTTCCAGATGCTGTGAAACAGCAGGGCTAGCACCATGCTGCCAAGTCTTTTAGAGCTCTTCCAGAGTCTAGAGAAAGCTGGAAAATGATCACAATGCATCCACTATTTCTCGGGTGACTTCATTAAGGACATCCTTAAAGATGGAGAGCACAAGACCCTGGGGATTTATTAGGTTTTATTTCCATTGATTTCCCCAATCGTCATGGAGTCCTCCAGCATGGAGATGTGCCCTTTGGGCCCAAACTGATCCATGATGACCAACATGTCCTCCACATTAACCCCATTTCCCTGAGCTTGGCCCATATCCTTCTAAGGTAAAAACAATGACTGCAGATGCTGAAAATCAAATACTGGATTAGTGGTGCTGGAAGAGCACAGCAGTTCAGGCAGCATCCAACGAGCAGTGAAATCAACGTTTCGGGCAAAAGCCCTTCCTGATGAAGCTTATCTCTCCACGCTTCAGGCTCACTGCCTTTATTCCTGATGAAGGGCTTTTGCCTGAAACGTCGATTTCGCTGCTCGTTGGATGCTGCCTGAACTGCTGTGCTCTTCCAGCACCACTAATCCAGTATTTGGTTTTCAGCATCTGCAGTCATTGTTTTTACCTTAAAGATTGAGTGAATTCAACCTTTCCATGCCTCTCACGATCTCGTTCACTTCTATAAGATCCAGCCTCAGTTTCCTGCATTCTGAAGAAAAAAAAAGTCCTATGCTTAGTATTGAAGCAAAGATTGCGTATAGAAGCAAAGAGGTGCTTCTGCAGCTGTACAGGGCCCTGGTGAGACCAGACCTGGAGTACTGTGTACAGTTCTGGTCTCCAAATTTGAGGAAAGACATTCTGGCTATTGAGGGAGTGCAGCGTAGGTTCACGAGGTCAATTCCTGGAATGGCAGGATTGCCTTACACGGAAAGACTGAAGCGACTGGGCTTGTATACCCTTGAGTTTAGAAGACTGAGAGGGGATCTGATTGAAACGTATAGGATTATGAAAGGATTGGACACTCTGGCAGGAGGAAACATATTTCCGCTGATGGGGGAGTGCCGAACCAGAGGACACAACTTAAAAATACGGGGTAGACCATTTAGGACAGAGATGAGGAGAAACTAATTCAGCCAGAGAGTGGTGGCTGTGTGGACTGCTCTGCCCCAGAGGGCAGTGGAGGCCCAGACTCTGGATTCATTTAAGAAAGAATTGGATAGAGCTCTTAAAGATAGTGGAGTCAAGGGTTATGGAGATAAGGCTGGAACAGGATACTGATTGGGAATGATCAGCCATGATCATATTGAATGGCGGTGCAGGCTCGAAGGGCTGAATGGCCTACTCCTGCATCTATTGTCTATTGTCTAAACATATGCCCTTTAGGTCTGGACTCCCCCACCTCAGGGAAAATACCTTGTCTCTTTTCCATATCCATGCCCTCATGATTTTACAAACCTCTATAAGGTCACCCCTCAGCCTTCAACGTTCCAGGGAGACAGCCCCATCCTATTCAACCTCTTCCTACAGCTCAAATCTTCCAACCCTGACAACATCCTTGTAAATTCTTTCTGAATCCTTTCAACATTCACAATATCCTTCTGTTAGGAAGAGACCAGAATTGCATGCAATATTCCAACAGTGGCCTGACTAACATCCCGTACATCGGTAAAATGACCTCCCAACTCCGATACTCAACATTCTGACCAATAAAGGAAAGCTTATCATGTGCCTTCTTCACTATCCTATCTACCTGTGACTCTATTTTCAAGGAGCTACGAACCTGCACTCCAAGGTTTCTTTGTTCAGCAACACTTCCTTGGACCTTACCATTAATTATATAAGTCCTGCTCAGATTTGCTTTCCCAAAATGCAACAATTTACATTTTTCTAAATTAAACTCCATCTGCCACTCCTCAGCCCATTGGCCCATCTGATCAAGATCCCATTGTAATCTGAGTTAACTTTCTTCGCTGTCCACAACACCTCCAATTTTGGTATCATCTGCAAACTTATGAAATATACATGCTATGTTCACATCCAAATTATTCATATAAATGACGAAAAGTAGTGGACCCAGCACCAATCCTTGTGGCACTCCAATGGTCACAGGCCTCTAGTGTGAAAAACAACCCTCCACCACCACTATCTGTCTTCTACCTTCAAGCCAGTTTTGTACCTAAATGGCGGGTCCACCATGTATTCCATGAGATCAAACCTTGCTAACCAATCTTCCATGGGGAACCTTGTCGAACGCTTTACTGAAGTCCATACAGATCATGTCCACCGCTCTGCCCTCGTTATTCCTCTTTGTGACGTCTTCAAGAACCTCAAACAAGTTTGTAAGACATAATTTCCCATGCAAAAAGACATGTTGACTATCACTAATCAATTCTTGCCTTTCCAAAAACATGTAAATCCTGTCCCTCAGTATTCCCTCCAACAACATGCCTACCACTGAAGTGAAGTTCACTGGTTTATAGTTCCCTGGCGTGTTCTTACCACCTTTCTTAAATAGTGGTCCCATGTTACCCAACTCTTGTCTTCCTTCACCTCACCTGTGACTATCGTTAATACAAATATTTCAGCAAGGGGCCCACCAATCAGTTCCCTAGCTTTCCATAGAGTTCTAGGGTACAGCTGATCGGGTCCTGTGGATTTACTTAGGTATGTTAAACTCCATTTGCCATTTCTCCGCTCACTTCCCCAGCTGATCAAGGTCCTGCTGCATTTTCTGATAATCTTCCTCACTGTCCACGACACCAACTATTTTCTTGTCATCAGCAAACTAACTACTCATACCTTGTACACTCTCATCCAAATCACTGATATAGATAAACAGCAATGAGCCAAGCACCAACCCCTGTGGGACGGTCACAGGCCTGCAGTCCGACCAGCATTCTTCAACTATGACCCTCTGCTTCCTACGGTCAAGCCAATTGTGTATCCAATTTACCGCCTTGTCCTGGATTCCATGAGAGCTAACCTTCCAGAGCAGCCTACCATGTGGAATCTTATCAAAGGCTGGAAGGCTTTAGACTACATCCATCCAGATTATGTCTGTCACTCTGCCCTTTTCAACAAAGAACTCTAACAAATTTGTGAGACATGATCTCCCATCCACAAAGCCATGCTGACTGTTCCTAATCAAACCCTGTCTTTCCAAATGCATGTCCACCTTGTCCCTCTCAATCCTACCAAGTGACTCACCCACCACAGATATTAGGTTTTACTGTGGTTCTCAGGCTCTTTGTGCCCTATAATTGGGAAATGTTTTTTATATCCCACTATGAAATTAGAGAAAACATTGTTGTAATATCTGTGCCATTTCCCTATTCTCCCATGTCCCCAGGTTTGGAGGGAGGTCTCTGGGTCTATAAACCCCGCCCCTCCCCCCAATTCCAGCCGCACCACGTGACCTCCGCTCTGGGCCTCCCGCGCGCTCACGTTCGAACTCCCCGCCGTTGGCCGCCAACTGCAGCGGATCGCGTGCGCGCTTGTAAGAACTACAACTCCCATTAGGCTCCGCGGACCGATCCTCACCGGCTCTTACTGCGCAGGCGCAATCTCCCAGGGCAGCATGGGTAATGTAGTCAGATTAATGTCTATAATCTGATCTCCCTCTTGTTCAGAAATGGAAGGAGCTGCTGGAAAATGTGTTGTAGACCGAGGGGAACAGATGGTGGGTGGGCTCAGAGCTAAAGAATGTGCCTTTATGTTGAATATTTGAGCCCGTTCCTTGCCATGTTTGTCCCTGATCAGTTGCAGTCAGACATTTCACTCTTTCCCTGTTTATCTGGGGCAGTGCTCCCTCTCAGATTCAACTCATGGCACTCTGCTTCTGGTCCCCAGTTATTGTTTGTCCTTTATAGGGATCACTTTAAAACTTCATCATCACTCTGAATTCCATCTGTTTCCCAATTTCCTGAAGGATCTCTTACTGTGAGATGATTCATTTACTCAGCTTCATGATGCAATGTTGGATCTGAAATAGGTCCATCCCCAGTCAGTGAACAATGTTGTTGTTCAAACAAACACTGACAAAAACATTCTACAAACTCTGCTTCAGGGTGTGGGATATAGGTAAATTAATGTTACTTCTGCAATTCTGCAATTATAATTTCTGAGACAAGGTGAATGAACTCACACCAATGTGTCATTGTTTCAGCCAAGAGCTGAGTCAATAAGAATGGAAACTATGTGGAGGAAATATATAATTGTTTTTGTATTAGCTAAAAATGTATGGAAGAAAGAAATGAGACTGTAAGACAATAGTAGATATTACGGGCGAATAGATAAAATGCTGTGAAGAGAGGCAGTTAAATTAGATTTGCCTGTTTCAGCAGTAGGTATAAACATCTGTTTCCCACTTTTACAGAAACACAGGAACAAACCCCAATTAAAAGGGCTTAGTGATAAGATGCTGTGAGGGAAAGGTACAGATGGAGGGGGAAGATAATGATGAAGAAAGAATATGCCTAACGATGACCTACAGCGGGATGAGGTCAAACGGCCTTGTGAGGCCAGAAATAAGCATTTTGTCACAGACAAGGCAAGAGATAAACAGGGGTAATGGGGGCCGGTCTGAGGGAAGTGGAAGATGTAAACAGGGGAGGAGCAATGTAAAACAAAAGAAACCAAATTATATAAATATTGTGTATGAATTGAATTTGGGGTGTGTATGTCCCTTGCCTTGTAGACACTGGACATCACGCCCTCTTGCAAGAGTAAAATAAAAGACACTACTGATTCAGATTTTGTCTCGGACTGCAATTATTGAAGTGTATGAGCTTTGTTTCTCATAGTTCCAGACCCTAACCACTGGATTAATCCGGCCAACCCCACACTGTCAGGCACTGTGTTCCAGACCCTAACCCCTGGATTAATCTGGCCTATCCCAATCTCTAAGGCACTGTGTTCCAGACCCTAACCCCTGGATTAATCCGGCCTATCCCACTCTCTCAGACACTGTGTTCCAGACCCTAACCCCTGGATTATTCCAGCTAACCTCACACTCTCAAGCACTGTGTTCCAGACCCTTACCCCTGGATTACTCAGACCTCCCACACACTCTCAGACACTGAGTTCCAGTCCCTAAACCCTGGATTGACCCGGCCTATCCCACACTCTCAGGCACTCTGTTCCAGACACTAACCCCTGGATTAATCCGGCCTATTCCACTCTCTCAGGCACTGTGTTCCACACACTAACCCCTGGAGTAATCGGTCTATCCCACACTCTCAGGCACTGTATTCCAGACACTAACCTCTGGATTGACCAGGCCTATCTCACACTCTCAGACACTGTGTTCCAGACCCTAACCCCTGGATTAATCCATCCTCCCCCTACACTCTCAGACACTATGTTCCAGACCCTAACTCCTGCATTAATCCGGCCTATTCCACACTCTCAAATGCTGTGTTCCAGTCCTTAACACCTGGATTAATCCGGCCTATCCCTCACGCTCAGACATTCTGTTCCAGACCGTAACCCCTGGATTGACCTGGTGTCCCCACTCTCAAGCACTACGTTCCAGACACTAACCCCTGGATTAATCTGACCTATCCCACTCTCTCAAGCATTGCGTTCCAGACCCTAACTCCTGGAATATTCCGGGCTATCCCACACTCACACACTGTGTTCCAGACCCTAACTCCTGGATTAAGTCGGCCTCCCCCCACCCTCAGACACTGTGTTCCAGACCCTAACCCCTGGATTAATCCGGCCTATTCCACACTCGCAGACATATGTTCCAGACCCTAACCCTTGGATTGAATCTGCCTTCCCCACACTCTCCGGCACTTTGTTCCAGTCTCTAACCCCTGGATTAATCCGGCCTATCCCACACTCTCAGGCACTGTGTTCCAGACTTTAACCCCTGGATTAATCCGACCTCCCCCACACTCTCGGACACTGTATTCCAGACACTAACCTCTGGATTAATCTGGCATACACCACATTCTCAGACACTGTGTTACAGACCCTAACCCCTTGATTAATCCGGCCTATCCCACACTCTCAGACACTGTGTACCAGACCCTAACACTTGGATTAATCTGGCCTATCCCACACTCTCGGACACTGTGTTACAGACCCTAACCCCTTGATTAATCCGAACTATCCCACTATCTCAGACATTGTGTTCCAGTGCGTAACCCCTGGATAGACCGGGCCTATCCTACACTCTCAGACACTGTGTTCCAGGCACTCACCCCTGGATTAATCCGGCCTCTCCCACACTCTCAGGCTCTTTGTTCCAGACCCTAACCGCTGGATTGACCCGGCCAATACACCCTCTCAGGCACTGTGTCCCAGACCCTAACGTCTGGATTAATCCCGCCTATCCCAGACACTGTATTCCAGATCCTAGCCCTTGGATATATCTGGCCTATTCCTCACCCTCAGACACGTGTTCCAGACACTAACCCCTGGATTATTCCGACCTACCACATACTCACAGTTGCTATATTCCAGACACAAACCCCTGGATTAATCTGGCCTATCCCATAATCTAAGACATTGTGTTCCAGATCCTAACCCCTGCATTAATCCGGCCTATCCCACATTCTCAGGCACTGTGTTCGCGACCCTAACCCCTGGATTAATCTAGCCTATCCCACACTCGCAGACATTATATTCCAGAACCCTAACTCTTGGATTGAATCTGCCT